>NW_024884697.1:16055821-16213664 GCF_019232065.1 Centrocercus urophasianus
TTCTTTTCTTTTCTTTTCTTTTCTTTTCTTTTCTTTTCTTTTCTTTTTTGCCTTTTTTCCTTATATTATTATCTCTGTGTTCCTAAGATTTATTTCAAAGTTTAGATCAATTATGCTCTCTCTTAATGATGATAACTTGCTGCTTTGGTTAAAATCTGCACAGTGAAACACTCAATTTTTTTCAGTTCTTATGCAAGAGTTCTTCAGCTCTCTTTGATTAGCAGTGACATCTCTGCTGGTACATGTCTCAGGATCATTTGGAAAAGTTTTCAGATAGGTCTATACATTTTGAAAGGATTCTAGCCATTTCAGACTGTGTAAATAGTTAAATGTTCACTTATTCCAGATAGTGAATATTCCAGACACTCTTTTTTTTTTTTTTTTTTTTTTTAAGAAAAGTGATTTATTTTTCCTTTTTAATGTTTTGATTATAATAATGTTGTACTGGTATACATTTTCAGCTGCAAACTGCTATTGCTTCTATAGGTTTTGGAGAGGTGCAGGATCAACTCTAAATATGAATCCTGTAGGAGGACTTACTGTGGCACATATATCAGCCATGATGACAGGATCATGACTGCTGTTAGCCATTGCTGATTTCTTTACTCAAATTCGGGCCTCTATTTGGTAATAACTTGGTCAATTAGTTAAATAAAATGAAATTGCAGCATTTTAAATGATTAGCTGTTTGCTCTGTTCTTCTAGGACACATCACGGAACTTTACTACATTTCCCAAGAGCTTCCACATGATCGCTGATCCTGAGTGATGAGGGTGAAGGTTTATGCCGGGTTCTGGCAGCACAGGGAATAGCAGCAGGTTGTAGCCTTCCTCTCTCCCATTTGAGTTATTAATTGTAACTCTCTATCTTATTATCTTATGTTCTTTTACCATTTGTAGTAAATGTGTTATCTCTCCTTATCTTTATTGGGTTGTTTTTCTTTCCCTCTCCCCAAAAGGGGAGAAAGGGACACCCATGCCCTGTTGTGCTTGAAACCATGACACTTGTGATGTATTTCCTTCATTTCTATTCATACTCTGTCTCCAGAGGAGTATTTGATTCTCTTTCTCCTCCCTCCTTCCCCTCCTCATTTATCAAAAACACAGAAACAGACAACAAGCTACCTAGATGCATTTTTTATGTCATTCATATGATTCTAAATGAGTGCATCAGAATGTACTAGAAAATCTGTACTGCACACAATTCTTACAATTATCTATTGCTAAAAAGGAACATCATAACATATGAGAAGAGGGTTTGCAGTGGCTATAAATTGCAAGGCAGCAAACAGTAAAAAAAAAGAGAGGCTTTTATAAAAACAGTGGGCCAAATTCACTTGCAGGTTGATAATTGTCAGTGTGGATGTGCATTGGTCGAAATTGGCAAGTGTTGAAAGCAAGCGGCTGCAGGATGATTTATGTGAGTGGAGACCACGAGCTGTGCAGGTCACAGTTGGTTCCATCCAGCTCTGAAACTGAACTAAAAAACCCATTGTCCTCCAAAACTTCAGCCAGTCACTATGATGCCCAAGAAAGCCTGGCAGCCACTGGAGGCAGGAGATAAATATGGAGACACGAAGTTGTGGTGTTTTCAAACTGATGGATAGTTAAGTACCACCACACTCCTTTCTCACTCCCCTTCCTCAAAAAGATGGGGAGAAAATACAATGAAAGTTCATGGATTGAGATTAGGACAGAGATCAGTTAGAGGTTATCGTCATGAACAAAACATGTAGCACAGGGAAACTGATTCAATTTATTACCTTTTTATATTAGATTAAAGCACTGAGAAGTGAAAAAAAACCGACAGTACAAATACCTTCCCCCTATCCACTCTCTTTGACCTCATCTCCTTGAATAGTGCAGGGGAACAGGGACTGTGGTCAGTCCATAAATACTGTGTCTGTCACTCAGTGTTCACTCTCTGTCCTTGCTGCAGTGTGGGGTTCCCTCACATGGAATGTTATCGTTCTCCAGCTGATGCTACGTGGGCTTCTCACAAGCTGCAGTTCTTAAAGTACTGTTCCAGTGGCTTCTTACCACAGGGCCCATCCTTCAAGGCTGCTCCGGCATGGGTTCTCACAGGCTGAAGATCTAGCCTGAGCCATGCTCCAGAGGGGGCTCTCCCTCAGCACTTTGGGCCACATCCACTGCTGCACTGTGCACATGTCCATGACTGCACATGGAGATCTGCTCTGCGCTGTGCCCATAGGCCTGCTCCACTTTGAGCCTCTCCTGGGCTGTACAGAGCTTCTGCTCCATTTTACAATGAGCACCTCGTGCCCTCTTTCTGCACTGACCATGTCTGCAGTGCTGCTTCTCTCTCTCTAGTTTCTCACTTCTCTCTCCCAGTTGCTGTTGTGAAGAGCTGTTTTCCTTTTCTTAAATCTGCTCTCACAGAGGCATAACCAGTGTCACTCACTGACGGGGCTTTGCCCAGCAGCAGCTGTCTGGATTCAGCTCTGATTTGACATGGGGCAGCTGGTTGTCACATAAAGCTACCAAATAATGACACATGCGAGGATACAGAAAAAGAGAGACGGAAGTATGCACAAAGTGGAGAAACAAAGTGGAGACAAAGGGTGACACACAAATTGTCAAACAGGAAGAGTAAAGTGAAGAGAAGCATTTGGAGAGAAAAATGAGTGAGGATATTCTTACAGACATGGATGGAAAAGGATTTTAGATAGGAGATGCTCCCTATCAGTTGCTGATTCACACCAGAACAGCAACAGTCCAGAGGGAATCCAAACCAATGGTGACTTTTATGTACTCCATTTCTTAGCTGCAAAAGGTAGTATAAAGGCAGTCTATTAAAAATCAAGTTTAATGACATTTACCAAAAGAGACTGACAGCACAAGAAAAAAGAAAAAAAAAAGCAACATATTGTTAACTACATTTTTGTTCTTCAGAATAAACAAAAATAATAAAAAACAATAAAAAATAAGAAAGCAATCAAAAACAACTGAGAAAAATGAAAAAGAAAATGCAGTCTGCAAGTTAAATGAAATATTAGCAAAGCAAGTCAAATGTAGAGACAAACCTGCAAAGAAAAAAAAACCAAAGCTAACAATAAGAACTCATCAGAATAAAGAAGTCTTCCAGAGAACTAATGGAACAAATTGGACATCGAAGTGAAGAAAAATCATTCAAATGTAAGATAGAAATAAAAACTTAAATAAATTAATTGCATTACTTTTCTGTAAAAAATCATGCTCAAAAAATCTTCCTTTAAGGAAATGTCTGATAAGAGCATAGAAATTAAAAAAAAAAAATTAAAAATTGATAAAGCATATGCAAGAAGCTGCAGAGCCTGAGTGAATGTCATCAAAAGTGCTCAAGTTGATCATATCTGAAATGCAAGAGCTGCTCTAAAGATATACCTCATATTTTATTTTATTGACCCATGTTGTCAGTGGAGAATATTGGTATGGAAGAAGAGATTTAACCTTTCCACAAAGATTCTGTGACATTTTTGCTGTATGACAGATGGCAGTAGAGGGCAGCCTGACAAAACAGCATATGACACGTAAATCTGTATGAAGCAAAGGAGTGAAACTGAAGTCATCCATAATGAAAAAATTGCATCTATTTACGTTCGTTGATGCTTGTTGGATGCTTATGGGAACCCAGCATTGCATATGAGCTCTGTGAGGTTGTGGATGGTGCATTTCAACAGTGGCAACAGCAACATGAAAGAGAAGCCTTCTGATTGGCCATAGAAATTTGTATGAGCACGTGGTCTCTCATTCATCATTGGCAAAAATGCATAGCTAGTGGTTGATAATACACTGAAGAGTGTTTTGTAACTGAGAATTTGCTTTATCAAATCATGTTATTTGCTCTTTGTATCTGTTGTAGTTTCCATGGAAATAAATATGGAGCATTACTTTTGGAACAACCTATGTAGCTTAGCTAATAACTACTGTACGCATCCTCTAAGTACTGAGTTCAGTTTAATATATAAACAGGAAGGCAAAAAACTTGATGTTAATTTTTCTAAAAGTGTCATGTAATAATAATAGACTACAAGTTTCTATAATAGACACATTATTTATAAACATCATAATGGAATGGTGTCACAAACTGCTGTTTCATAGAAGCACTTCAAATCTTCTTGAGTTTTGTGCAGTGAGGGACCATGTGGACAGATGAATGGATTATTATAAAGTACTTGTTATAAGATATTGAAAAGCTTTTAAGGTCATCTGCTAGCTGAAGTTCTTTAAGAAGCTGAACTGTTTTGTGGCACATGGAAAGTGACTAAATAACAGATTAAAAGGTCGTGAGTATGCAGTGTGGACAGTGACTGTACATTGATTATGCTGGTCTGTAATATTCTCACTCTAAGGAAGAAACTTATTCAAAGTTTTACGTAGCTCATGTCAAGGACTCCAGGCACTGAAATAAAAAGTCTGCAATTAAAAAAGTGAACAAAATGGAAGATATTTTCTCCCAGTATGTAATTCAACTGTAAGACTCTTGCTGAAAAATTTGTGAAGCTCAACATTGACAATAAACTGTGAAAGATTAACAAACTCATTCAATCCTGAAGGGACTGTTAAAAATGTAGTTCAAGTGCAACCTTCAGTCCCCTTCAGGACACTGGTCTGATGGAATCTGTGAGGACATACTGCATTGCATAATTCTTATACCCATTTCCTTTGATGGCTGCCACTGGCTACAGTTTGAGACAAAAGTACTGCTGGTCTGACTCACCACAGGAGATTAGAAGGAGTGATTAAACATTCTGGATGCTATCTTGCTCATTTTGAAGTAAATTAAAAATCTCTCATGGACCTTATTAAGGTCATTATAACGTAATTGCATGCTTGCTTTAAATAAAAAATAAGCTAAAAAAAATCTGACATATAAAGTGTAACTTTCTCTTCTGTGGCAATGCCAAAAAAAAAAAAAAAAAATACTTGGAGCATCTACAGATCCCAATTGAGAAATGCTGTGATTGCTACTGTCAGAAACATAATGGGTGTGTTACTGGCAAAGAAGGTATTGTGGTAATTGAAAGGACATTGGATTAAGACAAACCAATTATCTGACTTTTACAGCAAGAACCTTAACCTCCATGGGTTTTTTTATTTTTCTTTGTTTTGTTTTTCTGTGCATGTTTCTCATTTTAAAGTAAAGGCTGTAAGTGCTACTTTCCTGTGGTGAAACACCACTTAGTTTTAGTTGTGGCTTGATTCAATAAGTATGGTGAACATTACCCCCAAAATCTCGATTTATTTCAAAATGAGGTTCTAAAAAGATTATTTATTGTGACTGACTTCATTTTATTTCATGATGTGTTCTATGACCTTTCCAACTAGTTAAGATGTTTTTTTTCATCTATTCTAACAGAAGCATTTTAATGTGCTTTTTACAAAAGATAACAGACATCTGTTTGGTTTTGGTTTTGTAGTACATTTGTTATCTTAAACCAATCTACATCTCAGTCTCTACATGCAGTATGTCTCTCTGATATTTTTAGACATCATTTTCATTTGTACATTTGTTCTGTTAGCAATGCAGAACATAAGAACTCAGGAATAAACCTGATTACATTACAGAGTAAGGCTATATTAAGGTTCCATGAGAAAAAGTGCTCTATTGTGTTTTGTAATTTTTTTAGCAGCTGAGAATGTTAGTGGTAACTTTTGATTAATGTGTACATAGTTATCTAAGGAAATGGAAGGACTGAATGCCATATAAATTATATGTGTCAGTTTTTTATAATGACAAACTGCAGCAAAATTGACAAGGGAAGAGTCACTGATGTCATCTATCTGGACTTCAGTAAGGCCTTCAGTAAAGCACCCCTGTCTCGCTTCAGTTTATAGGAGGGAGAGGAGGTTCTTTTAATATCTGTGTACCCGGTGTAAGATTAAGAAACAGTGGTTCAAATGTTGGTTTGACCAGTTAATTACAAATCATAATCAGGGAGATGGGGAAGGGGATGACGAACACTATTATGATTTAGGGTAATGGGGAAGGGAAGGATGGCGATAGAAAGGATGGGAAAGAAGAAGCAAGGATTCTTAAAAGGAAGCAAGAGGGAGATAGTCTTCACCATAGATCCAGTGTGGTTCGTAGTTCAGTCATTGATCTTCAGCAGTGGTGGGTCATCGGGAAGTGTTGTTCTGTTGATGACAATGGTGACCACGGTGATGATGGCAACTTTTGAATGGTAGTACCAACTTATTTATAAGTCCAAAGTGATTGAGTCAGCTGTCTTTGGAGTGAAAGTTCAAATCCAAAGTGGTTGAGTCAATTCTCTTTGGAGTGGCAGCTTCTGGCTCTGGAATCTCAGCAGAAACTCCTTTGTTCCCATCTTCCGGGCCTTGCCAACAGATAAGGGGGAGCAGGGATGCCCACCTGTATCCTGCTTTTTTCACAGGACATGATGGTATAATTCCCCAATTTTCCCATAGCAAACAGGAGTCACAGGCCAGATTTTCTGCCAGTAAATACTCCTGAGCATTCTCTTCTGCAGGCAAACAGCTCTGAAGGAAGGTACTTTCAAATGTCCACAAAGTGATGTTGACTGTCAAAGTGATGGGTAGCACCCATCACTTGACTCCTCAACAAATCAGAGTCTTATCACAAGAAATATCTCAGGAAGCAAGCTTTGAGCCAAAAAAAAAATAAAAAAAAAGGAAGGATTATCACAACCCCCAGCATCCTTCTCTCCAAATTGGAAAGGTATACATTTGATGGGTGGACTGCTCAATGGACAAAGAACTGACTGCAGGACTTGGTCCAGAGAGTGGTCCATGATCCATGACGAGTAGTGTTCCCCAAGGATCAGTGCTGGGACTGATACTCTTTAATATCTTCATCAATTACATTGACAATGTGGTCAAGTGCACCCTCAGCAAGTTTGCGGATGATACCAAGCTGTGGGATATGGTCAACACATCAGAGGGATAGGATGCCAGCCAGAGGGACCTGGACAGGCTTGAGCAGTGGCTCAGGTGAATCTCATGAGGTTCAACAAACCCAAGTCCAGAGAGGTTGTGGATGCCCCATCCTTAGAAGTGTTCAAGGCCAGATTGGATGGGGCCCTGGGCAGCCTGGTCTAGTATTAAATGGGGAGGTTGGTGGCCCTGCATGCGGCACGTGGGATTGGAGATTCATGATCCTTGAGGTCCCTTCCAACCCTGGCCATTCTGTGATTCTGTGATCTTGCACCCAGCTCAAGGCAATATTTGCTACTAATACAAACTAGAAGATGAAAGGATTGAATGCATCCCTGCTGAAAAAGACCTGAGGGAACTGGTGGATGGGAAGCTAAATATGATCCAGCAATATGCCCTTGCAGCCATGTCCTGAGTTGTATCAAAAGCAGCACGGCCAGCAGGGCAAGGGAGGTGAACCTGCCCTTCTAGTCTGAACTTGTGAGACTTCACCTGGAGTACTGCATCCAGATGTGGAGTCCTCAGCACAGGAGAGATGTGGACCTGTTGGAGCACATCCAGAGAAGGGCTGCAAAAATGATCCAAGGGATGGAACACCTCTCCTATGAGGACAGGCTGAGAGAGCTGGGGCTGTTTAGCCTGGAGAAGTCTCAGAGATGACCTGATAATGGCCTTTCAATACCTAAAGGGGAGCTATAGTAAAGAAGGCGTCAGACTCTTTAGCAGGGTCTGTGACAACAGAACAAGGGGAAATGGCTTCAAGCTTAAAGAAGCTAGAATTAGGTTAGATATAAAGAAAACATGTTTTACAGTGAGTGCTGGGGCATTAGAATAGGTTACCCAAGGATTTGGTTGATGCCCCCCTAGAGACTAGGCTGGATCAGGTCCTGGGCAACCTAATCTAGCTGTGGTTTCCCTGTTCATTGCAGGGGAGTTTTGCTAGATGACCTTTAAAGGTCCCTTCCAACTCTAAGGATCCTATGATTCTATGAGAAGTCCTAACTTAATTTCCCAGATGACATCTATTTTAGGAATCTGATCCAATGTGTTCTGGAAATATTTAAAAGCTTTTCTTCAGTTCTAGGTGGCTTTGCATGAGATTCAGCAAGATATCTGGTAAATAACAGATAAGAATATATATATGCAGTATCCACATCCCCCATCATATGATTAGCATGAAGAGTACAAGAATTAGTGTCCCCAGATACTACTCAAAATTAATCTAATTAATTATTATTCTTTATACAGTTGACTCCATTATTACCAACATAAAATTAAGTTTTCTCTCTCATATATCTCACAAAACAAAGATTTAAATCTAGATTTAAATCTACATTGTGTTCCACTGTATTCAGATAGTTCACCAGAAGCAGTGTTCCTCACTCCAAACGAATAACCTTCTTAGAGTTCTTTTTAATTATCCTTCCTCCTCAAACTGCAGAAAACTTTAATCAGATCTTCCACATCTGAATTTTTCTAAAGCTGATAAACAGTATAAGAAAATCTGGAAAATGCATGAAGTTAGAGGGGAAAAAAAAAAACCAGCATGGAGATATGTGACTAAAACCGGAGGAGAAAGGTTCTATAATGCTTCACATCTCAGAGATCTTTATTTTAGGGGAATAAAATAATAAGAAATAGTACTGAGAGTCAAGTTGAAAGCCAAGTCCACTTTTTCAGCTTAGTATCGTATCTGTTTCCTTTTCTGAGTTTTGTTACATACTAAATGATTGTCTTCAGTAAGGTGATCATGGTATAAATTTTCTCCTCAATAATTCATTTACTTACGAAATCCAATTTGATATTAAAATACAGTGATACATTCTCTTATTAAATAGTCTAGTTACAGAAGCAAAAAGCATGGGGAAAAACAAAATAATAATAATAAAAAAACACAATGCAAGGTACTAGGAGAAGTCTTATTTTAGGAAGACACTATATAGAATTCCCAGACCTCCAGCCATAACGAGGCAAGTTATTTTCTGAAGCCATTAATGTTGCAGAAGCCTGCATGAATACTTCAGAAAGTTGTGATGACATTCATATTCAGCATGTACAAATGCTGTCAGACATAAAAAGTAAAATAAATTTTTCCACAGCATAAACCCTAAGTGATAAAGATTTATTAATGTTACATTCAATTATCTTTACTTAGAATTATTTGTGTGCTAATGATGCATAGTAGCAAAGCAAACAGAATACTTAAACCTTCACAATAATCATGCATTACTCAAGCAACTAAATTTCAACAACAACAACAAAAAATCACAGGAGAAAACTGTTTCAAAATTTCAAAACAATATAGTGACAAAATGCACTTTGATATTCCAGTCTGATTTGAGCAAAATAAGCACAGATTTTTAGTATGTGGAACCTAAAACCATTTTATTGGAGCACCAACTCGTTCCTCTTACTTGCATTCAATGAGAAGAACTGCAGGTGCCAATGGAAACCTGGAAGTACTTGAAGAGAAAATGAAAAAAATAAAAAAAAAGAAACTAGCTAGCTGAATTGAATTGTAACTCAGAATTCAATGCCTTGTTTATATATAATTTTCATAGAACCATAGAATCATAGAATGGCTTGGGTTGAAAAGGACCACAATGATCATCTAGTTTCAGCCCCCCTGCTATGTGCAGGGTCACCAACCACCAGACCAGGCTGCCCGGAGCCACATCCAGCCTGGCCTTGAATGCCTACAGGGATGTGGCATCCACTACCAGTCTTGGCAACCTGTTCCAGTGCATCACCATCCTCTGTGTGAAATTTTCCTTTCTGGTATTGTTTGGTGAGTGATTGGCCTGTTCTTCTATAGAAATTATTAAGTTCCTTCTTACAATGTTATTTACAGTACTGATTGTGACACTGAGTAACATAAAATGCAGGAAAATAGATTATATTCCTTCCTGTCATTACAGTGTCATATGTTGATAATGTGAATTACTACAGAATATTATTCACTCCAATACTACTTCTTCCTAAAAAATCTTGCACATGATATACACAGGGAAGGTTTCAAAGGAATGAAGAATGAAAACTAGGAAGCTGGGAAGGCACTGAGATCTTGAATGTGTTGATTTGGGATATGTTAAAATTCTTTAATGTTTCTACTGACTAATCAGAGAAAAAACATTTTAAGTTGCTGCAATATGTTTTGTGTAATTTAGTTTTCTAGATGTAAATTACAAGATAGTACAAATTGCAACTAAAGACACCAAATTTATAATTTTTATTATTATTTATATACACATTATGGATGAAACAAAACAAAAACAAAAACAAAAACAGAAACAGAAACAGAAAAAAAAACTATACTCTGAAAAATATTCTCAATCACAAAACGCTAAAATAAAGATTCAGCCTCCATTTAATATTTAATAATACTGAAAGAAGATACCAATTTCCTGAAATTACACATACTATCTGTGATAGACATAAAATTATTTAAGCAATTCTCCCTGTGTGTTAGCAAAATAATCAGTATTGGTAGTTGTCTGGATTTTGCATAATTGATGCAGCGCATACATCTCACTTTTGTAACAGTTAAGCACTCCTGAGTTCTGCTCATAATAAGACAAGCTGCTGTCATATTTGACTTCTGTTGATATTAATAGCTTGGGGGTCTTTGTGTTTCTGTCACTACCATACATACATCTTTTTCCAGCCTGTCGATGGATACTTTTTCCAAAATCTAACTGTGAGGTCTTGTGTTTCAGATCACTGTAGAATAATACCTGCCACGCTACATGCACGTAGAATGGTCTATACAACAAAAAAAATAGGTGAATCACCACACATCTGAATGCTGTGATTGTTCCTCCTTTTAGAGCAAGGTTCTTCTCTATCTGTTCTTTCTGTCACCTCTCTTTCATTGCCTACCCTGACCATTTTGCATGTTTTTGATGCAAGGGCTTGTCATGATGTATGGTCTACAAAACACCGGACAGAAATTTGGTAAAATGTGGTGATATTTCTCAGTGAACATAGTTTCTAGTAAACTGACATTCAAGGAGATTTTAATTCCTGTTTAAGAAGTACTTAGTAATGTTAAAACACAACTAATGTCCGAAGAAAATATATGCCTGAGTATTTGGAGAAGCTAATAGCAAGTGAAAAATCTTTTCTTTGGAGACTTTAAAAGCTAAATCAAGACGAAAGTGTTCATTGGGGAAAAAGATACCGGAGAAACTAGGTTTAGCTTTATGCTGCAGACAGTTCTTCACATCTCTGTTAATTAGAGAATAGCTATTGAGGGATTAAGTTGCACTGTGAACACAATTCTTTCCCTTTCTTAGAATCTTTTATTAGTCTTGAAAATGCATAAGCAGAAAATAACTCAGCTTGATTTGATTTACAGGGTCTAGATGGAGTCTGCAGCACTGTAGTTAGGAAACAAATCAATATGTTATTCATAAACTAAGCTAACCTAAGCAGATTTGTTATGAGATCAGTGAGACACAGGAAACAAATCACCACACAACTGTTTTCCAGTCACTCCATTGTAAAACCAAATTTTAATTTCTCACTCCCTCTGCTATTGCACTCCCATAAAGTGCTTTGAGACGTAGTTTGGATGAACAGACACAGAAAATTAAGCTCTATTTTGTTACAGTTGTCAGACGTGTATATAAGAAAGTGCCTCTTGGAGGTAGTCTTCTAATGCATGTGAAAGAATAAGGAAATGATCTCATGATGTTTATTTCTAGTTGTGTTTTTATTTTCTATAAAATTAGTCTAGCTCATCAGACCTCCCCAGATTCTTGATTTATATGTTGTGTGCATTTTGAATGCACCAATCTTCATCTAACATTGAATTTGAAATTCGAGTAACCTATAGCTCTTTAAAATGTAAAAGTAGTGAACTAGGCAAACTAGTATGTGACTGTGTGTTTGTACGTGAAATAGTGGCTATAATATGTATGCCTGTGTATACACAAACATAGTGAGCTATTTAGTGGGAGTTAGTGAGTGGTGAATCCCAGAGTCAGTTTTTTTCTCTGTTACTTGTTTTCACCCATGTGGTCAAATATAAGTATAAATTTAAGTGCATGAGTTAGTGTAGATTTTCTTTTGTTTTGTTCTTTCTTTTTGCAGTTGTGTTAAAGATGCTTTGCTGAGAGGAATTTCGTCTTCCTGAGGAACTTAAAATCTAAATGCAAAGAAGTGTAGTACTAACAGGAACTTGATTGCACTCTGCAAAAGCATTATTCTGATAATTTCAGGCTGAAATATGCAAAAAGCCTACATAAAGTGGCAAGTATGAATTACCATAATTTTCAATAAGGGAAGCGTATAATAGTACTAAACTTTTCACTGTCTTCTAACACTACGTATGAGTTTTGCTTACTCACGGCCTTCAGATTTTCAACTATGGGCAGCGTTCAAGTGAGAACTCTGTAGAATCTTCACTTTCTTTCTAAATACTTGGTTGAGCTTGGAGCTGAATACAAAATGAGCAAAATATTTGCAACACATGCAAAAAAAAAGTGTTATAGAAGATTGATGCTTGAAATTTCATCAGCACCTGAGAAATATCAAGGTTTAATTAACAAGGCATGCAGTGGTGTATAGAGCCTTTGAATATTTATGATGACATTATAATTTTTGGAAGAGACCAAGGCAAGCATGACATGAAACTGGGAAACATTTCAAAACGTTTTCAGCAGAAACAATTGCTAGTAAATGCAAAAAGTTAACTGAGGTACTGATTTTAAAATTTTCAACAAGCAGAATGACCACAGAATTGAATGGAATTTTTATCACTAGTGGACTCGTTCTCGTTCTCGTTACGGATAATTTCTCTGTTTTTATGAAATCAGATATATAGTGTATGCAAACCAGTGCTTCTAACATTTAATTTGTCCAATTAAATATGCAAAATGAGGAGATGTAGTCAGTAAGACTGTAAACATATCCTTAATTCCGTCTACATGTCCATAGTATCACAGAGTGCATTGCCCCAATAACTTTCGGCAATCTTTATGTACCTGCTAGAAAAACAAATCCAACCCCTCACTTTCAAGTTTTCTATATGGAAAAAAATACTTTATCCTCCTATCAGAGGCCATATTTTTCTATTTATTTGACCTGTGGTTTGTTTTCAGGCTTAAAAATTCATATGTTGTGTGTGAAGCAGATAAAGCTGATTGTCTGGTATACCTTTGACATCAAACTTTTAATGTTTATTAAGATGACAAAAAAAAAAAAAAAAAAAAGAGAGAGAGAGAGAAAATATATCTATAATCATTTCAGGAAGAAATTTTTTTAATAGAAAGGAAAAAAAAGTGGATTCCAAGCTTACTTAATTTTTCAGCTAAATTCTAACCTTTTTGTCTTCTCCTAGGTACATTAATTCATTAGATTCAGGTTCAGGGATGTATGTACTAAATGCTGGAATTATACTGAATCTCTAGAAATGCTAGCAAAAAGTTTTTATCTATAGACAAAATGGTATTGGGAGTAATCAAAAGGACATATTGATATAATCTTGTCCCCATTAGACAGCTTTAGACAGCTACTGCCCTAATTTAGTCTTTTTTTTTTTTTTTAATACAAACAATTCTATACTGAATGGTTAATTGTTCTTTTGTTATTTTTATACATTTTGGGTGACTTAAGATCCAGGACAACCTTGACAAAATCCCACAATTCCCATATTAATCATAGTACACTGGCAGTACTGTGCAGTATTCAAGGTTGATCAAACTCCATGCAGAATTAAAACTCAAAATTCCAACAAAAATAGTAACTTAAAAATCCTGGAAGTTAGTGAGTGCCTTGAAAAATAGGCTATAAGTGAAGTGTAAGAGTCTACATGTTCTGATACATAGGCATGTAATTTTATTTGCATAATGGGCATTTCAAAGTAATGAATATTAAATTATTTAAACAACACTTCTTAGTGCTTAGAATTGTAAGAAACTGCAGCTGTTGCAGTGGATTCAGATCTGGGCTGGTAAGATGATCAGAGGGCT
This sequence comes from Centrocercus urophasianus, assembly GCF_019232065.1. NCBI lineage: Eukaryota > Metazoa > Chordata > Aves > Galliformes > Phasianidae > Centrocercus > Centrocercus urophasianus. The sequence continues at coordinate 16,069,710 of NW_024884697.1, forward strand.
GCAGTACTTCTACAAATACAGGCTGAGGAAGCTGGACTTGTTCAGCCTGGAGAAGGCCCCACACAGACCTTAAAGGGCAGGTTGAATGCAGCACTGGGAAGCCTGATCTAGTGGTTGGCAACCATGCCAATGTCAGTGGGGTTTAGAACTAGGTGATCTTTGAGACCTCATCCAATACAACTTATTCTATCATTCTATGATTGTGTAATTCTATGAAAAATCAAGATTATATTGCAGCATTGCTCAATGAATCAGAGAAGCTGTATCAGAGGCTTTGGATATGGAGGAAAACATATACATTCAGTTAGGTGATCTAGAAGAATAATACTTATTAACACAGCACTTGCCAACCATGAATGCTTCAATTTCAATCCTTATTTCTTATTAACCTCAGTCTGCACACACTTTCCTTATTTTCTTGGTGCTGCTATGCTTTATTTTTTCTATGCAGTAGTTAAAATGAAACATCATGGCTCCATAAGGAGATAACATCTCTATGGAAATGGAAACACTGTACTTTTAGAGCATTATATTAGGCTACTGACAATATTAAGCAATCTTATAAGCTGTAGGCAACGCTCCATAGGTAGTTTCAAGTTCTGGATATTTATCATAAGGCTTGATATACATTTTACAGATGTGCCTGAATAACATAGGCCACAACTTTGTGTATGGCCAATTATACAGACCATAAATGTCTGCAATTAAGATTTTGGAAGAATATATTCGTGTGAGGAATGAAAGATAAGTAAAACAAATAAGATTCAGTGAAACACTTTGAATTGAACTTAATTAAATGAAAATTAATTCTTTAATTTCAATTAAATACTGAATTAGTGGTCCATTTCTTTTGTTTCCATATGGGAATTCTCAGGGGCTTTTTGGCCCACTTAAAAACAAACAAACAAACAAAAAAAAAACACCTAATTTGATATATTTGATATGTCAGAGAGGTGTTGAGTTAAACACATTTGCTGTTCTGCAAATACTATAGTTAAAAGAGCTAGGAACATTCTTTCACTTTATTTCATTCTATACTTTATTTTGGTGATCTGAGTATGAATAAAATAATCCAGTATTCACTGTTGTATACAAATAGAAAAAACACATTATTTGAATTGGTGAGTTTATTTATGTTTCATCTACTCCAGGAACTGAATACTCAGTAAAATATTTATCGAATGTCTTATGAAATTGTTATGCAGCAAGTAGCTGCTAACTAAAATCTACTTCAGATAAGGCAGTTAACTTGTTCCCTTAGTGTCTGGAATCATTACCCTGGTTCCAGAGTTTAGTAATGTTTTACAGAATCATTTTTAACAGCTAGTTGTTCCTTGCACTTATACGTAAAAACTCACAGTAGGCTCATAAACGGCAATTCTCCCAACTGCAAAGGTGTCTAATTTAATGAGAGATTTATCAGTTGAAGAGTTTCAGGCAGCAGTATCAAGTGACCACCCTCTGGAGTGATGTTCTGTATTTCCTTTAGTACATCAACTTTAAGCTACACACCATTTGCAGCACAAGGATCTGTTTACATTTTTAAACAGAATCCTCGCTTATTCACATAGTTCTGAAATGGATAAAGAGACAAACAGCACAAATACAGAGAAGCTAGAATGCTAGCATTGTGTTACAAATTCAGCAGACTCATAATTTTCTTAGGTTGGAAAAAAAAATATAGCATAAGACATATTCTTCCATAAAAATGATTTGAGTAATTTCATCACTGGTACAAAGGAAGGCTGATGTTTCTGCTTTATGCTTTCTCTTTCTTTTAATCCTTCTTTGTCTTGTACATGACAACAGTGTGCCACACCTGGACTCCCCTCAAGAACTGATCTATCCAAATTGTGCTGCAACTGAGCAATTAGGGAAACCTGATGCCAGCTAATTATCAGGTATGGGATAGCAGATGTAATGATCCCTTCAATTCAATTCTAGAATTAAATGATTTATGTCCTTTTTTAATCCTTTTTTTTACTTAGTTTAGCTATTAAATCCCCAGTTTTGGAGGCCAGAATGCAAAATATTTTATCTTCAGCAGTTTATAATGCTTGATAATATTTGTTATGGCCTTCATTTAAACTATTAAAATAGTGACTGTGTAAATGCATCTTTATACACAAGCATGCATATGATGTCTGAAATCACAAAAAGTTTCTTGTTATTTCAGTCAGAAGGAAGAAATTCTTAGAGGACAGACTGGATAGAATTGCAAGAAGTTCTTATATGAAAAATAAATATTACTTTGATTTATTAAGAGGGTAAAAGTCAATGAAGAATACAGATTAGTTATTTGAAGGGGCTTAGGCATATTGAAAAGCTCAAGAGAACGTTTTAATTTTGAACAAAGTTTTAAAAAGACATCTCTGATTTTCCCTTTTAATATGGAGGATTTTGATATTTTAAGGGTAGTGATTACACTTTTTAATTTTTTTATAAGCTTTACAAATTTTTTGTCCAAAATAAAGTTACACATATGGAAGATACAAATATAAAAGTATCAATTTTATGTAAATCTAGGAAGTATCCCAAAGGTACTCTGAAATATCTCAGCAATTTAAATAATAATATTAATATTTTCTTTGTTTGTCCAAATCAACCTCATACATCAATCTTTCATAAGGAATATTAAAAGTTTATACTCTTCTCATTTTTCAGAAATGTCATCAACCCATTTCTTGCTATATCCTACGAAACATATACCATCTTGCTTTCCATTTTTCTACACATCTTTGACAAGAAGTAACAAATTTGTAATTGACAATTTGTATACCCTCCATGAAAAACTAGCAAAACACTTCCAAGGAAGAGACTCCATAGTCTCTCTGTGCAACCTATGCCAGTGTTTCATCACCCATACAGAAAAGAATTACTTCCCGATGTTCAAAAAAGCAATAACAAAAATGAAAACCCTCTGTTCCAGTTCATGGTCATTGCCTCCTGCCCTGGCACCACTGAAAAGATCCTAACTCCATCCTCTTTGCACACTCCCTTCAAGTATTTATAGAGATTGATATAAGCTCCTCTGGGCATCTTCTCCAGGCTGAACAGTCCCAACTCTCTCATTCGGTCCTCAGAGAAGAGATGTCTAATCACTTGATCATCTTGATGGCCCTCCGTTGGACTGTTTCCAGCTCGATACAGCACTACATGAGGCCTCACCAAAGCAGAGTTTCATTATGCATGAATACTACACATATGACACCTTCATCTTTTTCGCATAATAATTTATATGTCTATTATTTCAGGCAAAAATTGACAACCATTACATCTCTATTGGATTATAATATTAAAACACCATTTTAGTGCACATTGAAGTGTGTGCTATACAGCCTTAGATATAAATACATCAGATACAGATAAAATCTGGAAGAATAACTTATGTTGAAAGATAATTTTCCAGAACAATACCTCTAACAGCTCCCTCTCCGTTTACAGGCCAGAGACAAGTTATTTGAAAGAATACAGGGCCTCCAGTGTAGAAGATGCCTTTCTGCTAATTATGGAAGTAAAAAGAAATAATCAATACCTATGGACTGGTGACAAACTCTCCTGCTTATTTGAAACAAATTACAAAATGGCACTAGACGGTATACCTTTATTGTTCTGATTTAAAACATTTCTTGACTTAAGAAAAAATTCAGAAGAATTCCTGGTCCAGGACTTCTTCTTTATGTCTACTTAGTCATGCTTTTAACCATGCATTAATTTATGCAACTGGATAATTAGTTTGACATCATTCATTATTTGACATTATACATTATTTGAATCATTTTATATTTAAAATTATCACAGAATTATATCTGCATAATGTAAATGCACGTGTAACTGTGCCAGCACTGTTCTGTAGGAAATGGGGCTTCAGAATATTTGAAAGTTAAGCTTAATAAGTCTGCTCTGTTCTGATTTTAGATTTTATAAGTCAGGAGTCTTTGTTCAATACATCATAAATTTCACTATCTCTCTCATTAGAATATAACTAGAATGTGTCAAAGTTACCCACTAAAACAGCTAACAAATAATCATCAGAAGTTTTTTTTGTTTGTTTGTTTTTTAATATGTAAACATGCTAATCCTAAATTATACACTAATAACTAATTTTTGATGTAATTTTTTTTTGCCTACAAAATTTCAAGTGCCATCTTCTAGCAATATGACTTCTGAACTATTTCACTGAATGAAATAAAAGTCTTATGACCTTGAATTATAAAAAGCAATGTAGTATGCTGAGATATGTCCTGTTATCCAAAGATTTGCACTATGATTTGTAAATTATGGTTTAGTGAAATTGAATTTATTCTTTATCAAGTAGTAAACAGATGCTTCTAATATCCATCAAATTTGCTGTATTCAAACTCATATTATTTTAATGTAAAAACTTATAAAATATTTATAAGGAGATGGTGAAACAGTACTTTTAATTATGTTATGTCTTTCTGCTCCATTTAAAATATTTATTGCACCATGATGAAATATGTAAATTTGGAGAGACTAAGAAAAAATAAAGGAACTTTATACAGCTTATATAGATTATGCCAACATCAACATCTTACATTATTTTATCTCATTAAAGCATACTGTGGAAAGTTAATTGGAAAATACTCTCGTTTTTTTATCTTGTGAGTAGTAAATCCTTTAGAAGATTCAACAAAGAAATGGATTTGGCATTATTGGAAGAGGGATTTTTTTTTTTTTAATTCCTTGTTTCTTTAAATGTTTGTCCTTGGTAAGCATTTATAGAAGGAGCTAAATTTCATCAATGATTTTTCCCATCTGCTTCAAATATGTAAAGAAAATTGAAGATTACTAAAGTATAAGCAGAACTCCCACCAATATCTCTCTGAATGTCAACAACTTGGCTTCCTAGTTTTCGTATATCTTGTTTCAATGCAGAACAGCCAAAAGTAAGGCAGACTTCAACACACTTAAGCTGCCAAATTAATTAACAGTTTATATATTTAGAAATTGAACTCTTTTGTGCCATAATGTTTAAATAAAATGCTATATTTATGTCCTTTAACTGGGTGATTTATTTACACAAGCAAGAGAAGAGTAAAAAAAATAAAAAAAAAATTAAAAAAAAAGGGAAGTTCATTATGGCTAGTCTGTTCTTGCAATAGAAAAATAGAAGGATTAAATATATCTGAGATGCCACATTCTGTGGAGTTTTGAGTAGAAAGTGAGTGCTACAGGCATTACAGGATACCATAATCATGTTTAGGATGAAGTTCTGTGCATCAGCTACCTGCCAATTTGCCCTCACAGTTGTCTTCTTGTAACAGCATTTTACCATCACCTTCTTTACGTATCTGAAGTCACCACCTGTGACATGCTTGCAGTTACTGCAGAATTCTGCTGAAGCAGCATGTCCAACTCTGCTGAGACCATCAGTGACAGATGTGTTCATAACCCATGTGTCCCTGGTGGACTTCAGCAATGGCAGATACATTCCCACTCCAGACAGGACCAGTTGTAAAAGCTATTGTTTTGTAAGGTTTTCTAGGAGCTTACTTGTCAGGTAAGAAGATTCAAGCACAATACAATCAGCTACTTTGATATTATTATTCATCTTAGATGAGAAGACATAAATAAAGATTTTGAAAAATTCAGTTGTCTTACACACAGCGACTTGGCTCAAGCTTTTTCTGCTTGATATGATTGCATATGACTAATTTAAACATTTTACTAAAACACTTAGGCTTTTTCTTCTGAAATCTGTTTGCTTTTGAGATCAATTGTCAAAACATGAAAGATATGCCAGTGAAGTGACTGTTTTTTTTCTTAGAGACCTGTCATTATTCCTTGACTAGTTTCACTTTATCTGTTTATTTTGAGATTGAATTTTTTTTTCCATCAAAACTAATTGGAAATGAGACTCTGCCTGCAAGAAAGTGGTCTAGAAATCCTTTCCCAGAATTCTTTTAATCTAATAAAAATTAGACACATCTTTTCTTATTGTTTAAATTATGAATGAACTCTCCATTTGAACAGCTCTTTACTGTGGAATATTACTGCCTCCTTTACCTGGTAAGATCTGAGTACTGTTTGCACACAATTTGTACTAGTTAAAACAAAAGCATGATAGTGTGTGTACAGGGGCTTCTGCATCAAAATGTGATAGTCTTTAATTCTATTAATTACTTATATTAGTTATTAGAAAATAGTAATGTTTATATCACTTACCAGTACATAAGAACTTCTCATTTTGATTACTGAAGGGGTAAATAAGTTATACATGCATTCTATATTAGCTTTTTTTTTCCTCTGTGCAAGAACTTCAGAAAGAGAATTTTAAACATGCCTGTTAATCTTTCGCAGTGGGAATTTTTGCACTGGAAAATGCAAATCCAATCTTAGATTTTATTTTGTGTACTGTTGGCATTTCAAATATTATAACTACATTCAGAGTATATGAATCAGATTCACAGGTGACTCACAATCTGTTTCACTGAATTAAGTGAAATGATTTGGATAAATGAATTTTTCTGTACTCATCAGTAACAGTAAAAGCATCTATACAATACTTCAAGTTTTAAATTGTTGCCTTCATACCACATTACAAAAAGCAGTAGGTATCAGGACAAACTCTTCTGTTCACTGTCTTTCAAAAAGGTTCCTCCAAAGGAGCTTGACTGCAAAGAAATCACAGAGAAAACATGATCTTCCAGACAATAGAAACTATCAAGAAAAAAAGAAAAAGGAAAAGAAAACATCACCACCACCACCACCAACAAAAGCACTACCAACAATAAAAAGAAGTCTTTATCATTGCTTTCTTACAGCTGTCTCCATGGCAGATCTCATTCTGCTGGCATTGATGTTTACAGATACCAGTGTTTTTATTCTGCCATTGAATTAGAAAATTAAAAGCTCTGAGCTCATAGTAAGTATTGGCAAGAACTTTCTTGAATAAGTAGTAACTGGATATCCCTCCAGAGAAGCTGCACAGCCTCTTCTGCCTTGCCTTTTTATCCACATTAATTTCATTCCTTCTGGTAAGATAAAAGACATTACAGCATCAGGTAAGGTTTATATAATGACATATCACACATTTAGAAGCATCAGAACTCTGCACTCCTTCCAAAAAATCAAAAGTTTAAGATGTGTCTATTCTTGCAGCTCTGAGAGCAGATGACTAAATTAAACAGATTTTAAAAAGGAAAGGAAGAAGTAGAGAAAGAAGCAGTGTTTAGCAAAATGTTTAAGTTAGTCATACACTATTATCTCAAGCAGAATGATCTTGAGCTGATTTAATGAATGTAAGATACAATTGACTTTTGAAGGATTAAATTATACTCTTGAGTTTCCTCAGATGCAGAGATAATAGGAAGTCATACAGATGAGTTCTTGTACAACTTTCAGCTCAACCACAGATTCAAAAGCTAAGTCAAACACTCTTGGACATCTGGGAGGACTTGAAATGCACGTAGCAGTGAGCTGATTATTCTCAACTGCATTTTTTCCCCATCTAAAACTATACTGATGATGACACTCATGTAATCTCTGTTAATATTATTCTTCTAACAATTGGACAAACAATAAAATGCAAGTTATTTACAGTGGTAAAATGTTACTAATTTTACTGTTTCAGAATGCAGAGATATATATCACTCTTACAATCACTTTGCGGGAAACCACAGAACATTTATGCTGTTTGTGGTTCTTTGTTACTGCAGTGACACATGGTTTTGAATATATTGATCCTCATATATCATTTGACGTGGAGTAAGAAAGTGTAAGAAATGAAGTGGGAAGATCAAGCTTGTCCCATCTCTACTCCTTGTTATGCACTAATATTAGATATTGAAGAACTCTAGTATGTAAATTTGGCATAAATAGCTCTCCAGTCACCTAGATTCTAGTTCTCCTTAGCTATACTGTTAGACCCTATGGTTTTGCACAATTCCTTTGAATTTAGCTGCTTAATGTCATTTACGATCTTTAATAAAACACAATGACTTTTACAAATATTCTGTGAGATGTGTTATATGATTTGTTACAGTTGTGTCGCTCATTCTTTAAACTGTATTAATTCCAGAATTTTAGATATTTAGAATAACATGAGATATGATATGTCATATAATTATGTCATAACAGATTACACAAGAGCTTTACAGACTTGATACAACTGTTACTGAAGGCATAGATGGATCAGAGCCTCTTTCCTTGATCCTAAGGTTTCCACATGGGTCAAACTGGATTCTATTAGATATAGCTATTCCAAAGGTTGATGTAATTTGTAGCTCTGTTAGTCCTCAAGCAAGTGCACAGCAAGCTGGAGATTAAAACAGTATTCAATTTGTGCACCATGTACACCTAATTTGGTGAAAGTGACTCAACAAGGAAAGCGCTGAAACTCCATGTTGCCAAAAGTTACGATCAATCTATGTTTCTCTGATGCAGTAGCTGTGTTGCAACAGTACCAATAAGACATCAAATACAATGATAAATCTTAGGACTTAAATCCATACAGCAAGTGTTCGAATGAATTTTCTAATTTCCCCAAGCCTAAAAATATAGGAGGAAACACTTGATATGTGTGAATATGTGTGGAAGATTTGCTTTAGTGGTACAAAAATTACAAGCCTTCATACAGAATTTTACATTTTGGTTATATGCAATTCCAGATATTATTGTCTTTTTGTCTCTTCTGACTTTCACCTCTGTAGAATAATAGAGACTGCTCTATCCTGATGACCAGCAAAAGGATATTAAAAGTATAGTTCTAAATACTAAGTAGAGTTAAACAATAAATCGGGGCGCTGAGACACAGTTGGATATGTTGTTTCTAATGTTTTTACATTTATAGGAGGGAGAGGAGGTTTCTTTTTATGTATGCATACCCAGCATGAGATTAAGAAACAATGGTTCAAATGTTGGTTTGACCAGTTAATAACAAATCATAATCAGGGAGATGGGGAAGGGGATGACGAACACTATTATGATTTAGGGTGATGGGGAAAGGAAGGACGGCGATAGAAAGGATGGGAAAGAAGAAGCAAGGATTCTTAAAAGGAAGCAAGAGGGAGATAGTCTTCACCATGGATCCAGTGTGGTTCGTAGTTCAGCCATTGATCTTCAGCAGTGGTGGGTCATCGGGAAGTGTTGTTCTGTTGACGACAATGGTGACCACGGTGATGATGGCAACTTTTGAATGGTAGTACCAACTTATTTATAAGTCCAAAGTGATTGAGTCAGCTGTCTTTGGAGTGAAAGTTCAAATCCGAAGTGGTTGAGTCAACTCTCTTTGGAGTGGCAGCTTCTGACTCTGGGATCTCAGCAGAAACTCCTTTGTTCCCATCTTCCGGGCCTTGCCAGCAGATAAGAGGGAGCAGAGAGGCACCAGCTTGTACCTTGCCTTCACAGAATACCATGGTATCATCCTACAGTCTCCCATAGCAAACAGGAATTATTTGGTCACAGGCTAGATTTTCTGCCAGTAAACAGTCCTGAGCATTACCTTCAGAAGGTAAATAGCTCCACAGTAATGTTTTCAAAATTGTCCACACAGTGATATTGATTACCACACAGCAACACCCATCTCTCATCTCCTAGAGTATTATCACAAGAAATACCTCAGAAAGCAAGCTTTGAGCCAGAAAGCAAAGGATTCATACTACAACTTTTAACTGTTTTACATAATTTCTTTTGTTCCTTCATCATTTGTGTCAGCCATAACTATTATATTTTACGAAAATCAGCTTTCCTGACTGAAACAATAATAAAAAGTACTTCTCTGTTTTGATTCTTGCATCAGTCGTTTTTTACATTTCAAAACCACATAAGTACCTGAACTTTCTGCATGCTCTTTGAATGATCATAAAGAGAAATGGAGTGTTACAGAAGCAGTGAAACATCAGCCTTGTTAACGAGCAATGCCTCACTGACTTTGACTTGATTAATGTCAAAGACTGCTGATCAAAACTCTTTCTCATGTTCTGAGTGATTTCTGAGTATCAATTAAAAAAATCTCATGAGAGCTGCAGGAATAAAGGGGTGAAATTCTACCTGATAGAGATGGTTGAGAACGGAGCCTCTGATTAACCTAAATGATCAAATGAAGCTCAAGTGGACAGCCCCATTAAATGGGGGAGATAATTCAAAAGAGCCACCTGACATAAATTTTCCATATCTGTATATATTTTTTTCTTCTCTTTTTATTTGCTCAATTATTCACGATTTTCCTTCAAAATGATATAACAGACAAGTCTTGCAAACGTTATTCTAAACTCAGCAGAAATAATTTCAAGTTTTCTGGATTCTTCTCATGTCATCTCACATACTCTCTTTTCCATCTAAAACAAACGTAGAATGCAAAGCCTTGGTGAAGATCCGGCTGGTTTGGTTATTAACTGTTAAGAATACATCAAAATATGCACATATATATTTACATTTATATTCATATTCATATTTACTATTTCTTCTTCTAGTCTTAATTTCTTGTTAGATTCAGTTCTCTGCACATATGTGGTGGACATTTGAGAAACTTCAAGAAAACTTAGGGTAGTCATATTTTCATTGAATCCCTGCATCTTTCTGATTGCATTTGTTACTGCTAAGGAGCATGGAAAAAGATTTATCTTATCTTTCAACACTAACTATTCTGATGAGAAGACAAACAGAAGCATCATAGATCACAAAATATAATTGTATACAGATGTTCGAACATGCTTCCGCTTTCCTTGTATGTAGTTGGTTGGAAATTGATTGGCCGAATCATCAATTCCTTTAAGCATATGAAAGAGAAAGGCAAAGTAGTACCAGGGGAGAGGCAGAGAATTGACTTTTGATGTCCTTCCCCTGTGCTACTAAGGTGGGGAAGAAAGTTTTCCCAATGCCCTTGAAATATTTTGGGAGAATCAAAGCCATTCCTCCCTGCTTGTGATAGTTGTCTTCCTGCTGTAAAACAGAACACAAAAAGCAGAGAAAATTGACAGTCTTTTGTAGAGGACAAAAATAAACAAAATAAAATGTAGAAAAAATACAATGTTTTTTGGAAGAAATGAATCTCAAAGCATTGAGTCAAAGTAGTATGATGCACAGGAAATGTAGTATGTTTGTAAATGCAAGATACTAATGCAAGCCCAACCCATTCTATAATTCTATGCACCGAGACTGTCAGCAACATTCTGCTCTGAGAAAGAAGGAGAAAATGTTGCTGAGCTAGAGGCATCATGATTGCTCCTGAAATTGATAGGCAGAATGCACACAAGGTAATAGGACGGTTCAAATGTGCTTCATATTTACAGTACAATCTCTTTGGACTACCCTACCTCTACTGTAGGGGTAGGGAAAAATAAGAGTTTTAGAAAAGATTATCAAAATACTACAAAGCCTCATCATTAAATTACTTGACATATTTCTATTGTCTACTGAGTCTGAACCAAATCTTTCTTGCTTGCATTCATATATCTGCTGAGCTTTTATCTTTTTCTTGCTTTCCAAAAATTCAGTTGGTTTTATTCCATGTTCACTGCTCTCTCTTACTCTGGTCATTTATTCACTTTGTTTTTCTCCGAGGTAGGTTTCTGATTTTTCTGTTTGCAAACTGGGCCTTTACTGTGCATCTAATGAAATTCTCACGACACTGACTGGCATACACTATCCAGGGAAAGCTGGTTGTCTCAAAGAAGAGAGAAAATGAGAGGACAGCAGATGCAGAACTAATGCACTTCCACTTATTAGTGTACAATTTTTGCACTTGGAACCTGGAGATAAATTTGTTCAAATAACACAAAGCTGCTAAGAGCAAAAGCTTTTCTCACTGGTGTCTTCTGAGACTCTTCTTTTTTCCTCTTTCCAAAGCTGCTGGATGCTTTTTATGCCCAGCTCTCCTAGCTAAAATTGCTTACAAGTAGTTGAAATCCTCTGAGCCAAATGTATCCCTACTGTAACTCCATAGCCTTATATCCGGCCCTCTGTGCTAGAAACCACTTCATGACACATTCAGACACCTCTGTTCTATACTGGTCGGCAATCTTCACGGACAACTGCAAACAGGGACATTTCCTGCTAGTAGGCTTGTGCCAACTTTCTAGAGTACTTGGCAGTGGCAAAGGATAATTTGTAGAGTTAGTAGCCCACTTTTATCTGTTCACTTACAGCATCATTTTGCTAAGTGCCCCATTCTTGGAGAAAACCAAGTGAAGCACAATTCTGCTTTTTGTTACATCAGTTGAGCTATACTGAAGCTTTTCAACTGAGAACAAATACAAAGCTAAGAATTCTACTGTGGAAATTTTGAAACATTCTTTTCTCCTAAGACACAGCATTCTTCTGTTTAATTTATCTGTGTAGTACAATGGAAGCTGATTTCTCTCTGTAAAGATATCTGCCTAATTCCATTTGTGTGAGAACATTCAGGAATAGAATTCAATCTTATATGCTCTAGAGATCTAATCTGCTTTTATTGTATGAATGTATGTATACATATTCAGTAAAATATCTGAATATTTTCTACCTAGGCAGCCATTATCAATTATTAACAGCAAACAAATACCGGGACACTTTGAACTTAGATTTGACCTGAAATACTCTTGGAAGTTCCAGTGACAACATAGTTTTATTTCAATCACGATAATCATGCGTCTTTTTATAAGGGTATGTAGTGACAGAGCAAGGGGAAGCAGTTATAAACCGGTAGGGGTTAGAGTTAGAGTAGATATTAAGAATGAATTCTTTACTGTGAGGGTGGTGAGATACTGGAACAGATTGCCCAGTGAGATTGTCAGTTTCCCCCCCCCCCCCCCGGCACTCAAGGCCAGGCTGGATGGGGCTTTGAGCAATCTGGTCTACAGGGAGGTGTCCCTCCCCACATAGCAGGGGTGCTGGAACTAGATGATCTTAAAGTTCCCTTCCAGCCCAACCCATTCTACAGTTCTATGAACCAAGACTCTCAACCACATTCTGCTCTGAGGAGAAGAAAATGTTGCTGAGCTAGAGGCATCATGATTGCTCCTGAAATTGATGGGCATGTGCACACAAAGTAATAGGCAAGATCAAATGTGCTTCATATTTACAGAACAATCTTTGCACTCTTTGCCTTCCACTCCAGACTTGTAGTCATTTGCTACTACATACGGGTAGAAGCAACAAGAAAAAAACAAAACTCATCTAAACGGGTACTTTTAAATACCTGGAGTTAAATGTTAGGACTTTGTCCTTTCCATGCCCTTTTGGGAGATATTCAAGTACATAGTGATGAATGTGATATCAGAACTTGATGAAATCTAGGTACTGTATAGGCATGTGCTTTACTTTCCACTGCTTAGTTCTCATAATAAAACTGAGATTTCTGATTTAATCCAACTATGGCAATTGATCCATAAGAAACATATTTCTTAAAAATATTTTTGCAGAGCAATGAACTAATTCAGAAATACTTAGAAAAGAATTCTGGGAAACTCTAAGGTTTTTCTTTTTTTTAAAGAATCCCATCCTGCCATCCTACTGCAGGGAAAGTTATCATCTGCGGTGAAAAATTTGCTCAAATACAAGCCTTTAGGTATGTTGCTCACAACAGAAAAATTAAATGCAGTGCACATCAAATAATCATACTAAAAGTCATTCCTAGTGTTTTCTGCAAATGTCCCCAGATTAGTTGAAGAACTGCAAAGCAGTGTCTGCTTACGTACGTTTCCCATTGTGAGAATCTGTTCACCTTGTGTTAATTCCCTTCTACTCGGAATGAGCAAAAGCTGCTTGCTTATGGAAAGAGATTATCATAAGCAACTGAGGTGACTTCAGTGAGAATATTCATAGCCAGAATATAAAAAAAAACAAAAAACAAAATATTTTGTGAGAGCTGGAACACACACACACATATATATATATAAATAAATTCACATTTCTAGATTATTTTTTTCATGTTTGTTCTCTTATTTTCTATTCTTATGGAAGAATTGGAAAGTCCTCAGAAAAGTACCATATAAAAAAGAAAAATTTTCTAAGTGTTCAAGGGTCTTCTATTGTCAAAATACATTTAAAAAAAAATCAGTTTCTTTTCAAAATAAGCAATAATCTATACATTTCTTGCTTTTGATTGACATGTGGTTTGGTTTGTACAATGAAAAAGTGTATTAAGCATTATGTACAACAAGAGGAGATGTTCAATTCTTGATTAATAATGTGTATTAACCTAAAAGAATATGTTAAAGTATTTCCATAATAATTTAATTTCTAAAATCATGAAGTTGTTCATATTCCAATCTAGAGCCATATGGTTGCACTGAATAACAATTTTTTTTTTCAGAGATGGGACATCAACTATGCACTTTTACTTTGTAACATTTGCATTTACTTATAATTCCTTCAGCTTCCATAGCATTTACAAAACCCTGGTCTCCAGGAAAGAACACCAAAGCAGTTACACACGCTTATCATTAATAATTTCCTTCCCTGAAGAAGCTTCTTGGGATAGAAACCCAATTAACTGCTAGAATATTTCCCATGATAAGTTACACTTTTCATTCCAATCCCCTTCAGGGTTTTTTCCATCTATGCCTATTATGACAATAAAATGTTCCTTGGACCCATTCTGCCTCAGTCAATAATAGGAAAGTTGGTGGCTTTATTATCTCTACTATCTCTCATTAGACAAGCAACCTGTACCTTTCCAATTAAGATTGAAGGTAGACATAGGTGGGGATTTTCTATTAAAAAACAACAACAGCAACGAGACAAGAAAACCACCTAAATCTCCATAATTCTCTTTTGTTCTGTAAGTGACAATAATGCTGAGAAATAATCGAAGGAAAACAAATCCAAATTTGGAGGAAGTATGAAAGGTGTTTGGCCCAAGGCCTGCAGCATCTGATGGGATTTAAGGTCCATATTACAAACATGTCTGCTTATTTATATTAGTGGGATTACAACAGAACATTGTTTCTCTTGGAAAAATTTGATTTTTTCACAGCAGTAGTGAATAGAATCTCATAAAGGTAAGTTTCATAGAACAACTGAAAAATTGCTCACCAGCCATTTCAAGAAAGGCAAGATGTTTTTAGGCATTTCATATGACTAAGTGGAACAGTTAAACAGTGTAATACAATCACAATAATTCCAGGAACCACTTTCAGTCATATCATCAAAAGAGTGATTTCACAAGATGAATGTAAGATATTTCTAAAATCTTCATGGTGAGCTATGAAATGATTGTTATAAGCTGGGAGTTTGCCAGTCACTGTTCTAGGCCAAAAATGAATTGATTTTGTGAAGAAATATCACAGATTTGACGAATGATCAAAATTAAGGTGCCTCTTTCATGATTTAACCTGATGTACCTTTTGTAGAACGTATTTCAAAGTATAATAATAATAATAAAACAAAAAGTTATTTCTCCCAATAATTTGTACAAGAAATCAAACACTGCTACTGTCCGGGAAGCTGGCTGAAATATTTATCTGAAATATCTCCGAGAAAATGCATTTTTGCTGAAATTTACTGCTTTAATGAAGCCAGTATTTTTGTGAAGCAGTATAATTTTGAATTAAATTTTTAGCCAGAAGATCACTGAGGTGCAGCAATTTTATTTGTTTTTCCCTTTGGAGTGTATTTATGTGATGAAAAAGAAAACATAGCAACTGCAGATCTGACCTTTCAGAACAGGAATTATTGTCATGAGACCCACTCATTTTTGCTAAGTTTACTTTATAAATCCTGTCTTTGCTCCAATGTGGTAAACTAGGTATGTCAAAAACCCTGAAGTTATCAAGAGACAGAGTATGTATCATCCAGTATGTTTGTGCCACTTACTTAAAACAAAACAAAACAAAAAAACAAAACTGAAATTCTGTCTCAGTGACATCACTGCAGTAAGAATGATATTAACATATCTGATTAAAAATTTCTCCAGCTGGTGTGTTAAGAAGAAACTGATATCTTTTATGGTACAACATTTTGTACAGAAAATATGACCTTCAGTGTTTTCAGTCACTTCATTAAGAATATTCATATTTCTTTGACACTGCTACTCTGCAAAGGTCGTCACATTAAATGCTTTGAACAGTTCTAATGAAATTCAAAAATATTTTGAAGGTAGCAGAATAAACAAAAGTCTAAAAAAATAATTCTGAACAACTACAGCAACACCATTCTCCTAGACTGGAGAAGTTAATTATGTTAGCAGAATTACACCAGCATATAAGTGGAGTAATGGACTAGTAAGCATGACCCTCCATGTTTGAATATCTCTTAGAAAATCTTTTTTTAATCTTCTGTTTCAATATGAGTTCCTATCTTAACATTGAAAGGCAATGGAAGGAAGATCCATCTTCTGAACAAGGAGTTCTGTAATTAGTGGCAGGGGTAGAAATAAACTGACTTTTTAAAAGGAATGTTACTGAATTATGATGTGGAAGACATTTCCATGCAAATTCCATGCAAAATACTGATAAGCAAAACCGCCCCTATTTTTTATGAAATAAATTAACACTAATAAGATAAAAAAGTGCTAGATATACAAAAGAAAAATTTTAAGTGATATTTCAGATGGATAATATTTTAATTTACCTCAGGGGAAAGCTAATACTACAATTTTACTATTAATCATAACTGATATGAGAAAAAGAATTTTAGAACTTGAAATATAATTTAGCCTATGCAGATATTTATGAGATAGTTTATACCCTACTGGAAGACTAGATGTATTTACTGAAAAGCTCTTATGACAGTGTTTTGTGTACTGAATAACAAAAAAAATGCTACTAATACCACTAAGATCTGTAAAGATAAACACAAAGTGTTGTCAACTGTCAACCAGATCACAGAGGAACTATGAATTCTTTGTGATGTAGTCATAACCCAATGGCAATGCAGTCTTATTAAAAGATGTATATTTTTGGTAAAGCTATTAATAAACAACATGATTTTTTTTTTTGCCTCATGAATGTTTTCCCCCAACATGAAACCCAATGAATTATTCCTACTTGTTCACAAGTAGTTTATTTTATATGTTTTCACATATTTCACTGTAGCAGAGTTCAATAAGACAGTAAACATATGCAGTTTTATTCACTTTTATAAACTCATATCTGGTTGACAGTTTTCTCCACATCTCCTATTTTGATAATTTTAGAAGCCAAATAATGCAGATGTTACACTGCCTGCAGTTTTTCAGAGGTTCATAAAGGTGGGTGATATTCTTATTTGCCTGTTTACATTCTTAAAACTGAAAAATTCTGAGCCTTGGTACTGAGATTATCTTCTTAAGCACATTGTACCTGATGTTGCTTTTTTAAATACTTATCCAGGTAGTATATTGCCATTCTTCACTGTCAAGCTAAAACATTTGGCATAAAGAAGTACTATTGACTTCTCAATCACAAACTGGGATATGGGCATTAAGACCCACTTTTTTATACTTAAGAGCCCTAAGTGCACACTGCTATTTACTCTGTTTAGAAATATGAAACTGCTGTCTTTCTTGACAATGCAAAAAAGCTAATTTAGTTAATTTGCAGTCTCCAGAAGACAGAATGGTTTACATATTGTTACATTACATAATTTTCATAGAATATTTTTCTTCATTTTCTTTGTCTCTGAGGATCTAAACTCAACTGTATGAACTATTTAGGCCTGAAAGATTTAATAAAATACTGCTTTTTCAACAGCTTTGCTGTAACAGAGTACTCTGATCATGATCACCTCTCACCCCACAAGAAAGTAAAAACACTAGATGAAAAAAATGTAGATGTTATATACAGAGAAAAAAATAAGCCAGATGGAGAAATTAGAATTCTGAAGCTCTAAATTAAACATTTTCTATTAATTTATATGACCAAACTTTGCTTATCTTCCATACTCACCACATGATGTGATCTGAAACACTATTAGCATACTCCAGCTACCAATAAGAAAATGAAGAATCATTTCACATAGCTTTCATCCTGTTTTGAAAGAACAGAATTATTAACAGAATTCTATATTAAAAGGAGAGATTCGCCATCTACTCAGTCTTAAATTTTCTGTTTTGGAGAGTAATATTTTTCTGTCTTTCCATTCCCAGATTAATACTCAAGTCTGTAAAATAAGTCCAGTCTTCATTGCCTTCATACTGTCACATTTCAGGAGTTTTTTCAGCAGAAGACTGTAGTTGGGAAGGATGTGAGGGTAATATTTCTTTACCACACATAAGGTTCAAAATTGGGCTTATATCTGTCGGAGAGATAAATTTTAATTTAGAAATAACATACTCAGTTATTCTTTCAATCTGTGCCTAAGCAGCGGAAACATTTTTACAGGTTTTGTTTTCTACTCTGAACAGGGTAAAAATTTACAACTCCACAGGTAGACACTAATCCATCCACTCCGAAATATTCTGTTCAGTAATAGTCTTCTATATGGTTTAAAGCTCAGGTATTCAACAGCATTATCATTAATAATAAAACCTCTTATGACTGCAATGATCTCATTTTCTTTTTTTTTTTATGAGCCCAGCTGATATGGTTAAATTAATGTGTAAATATCTCTTTATATAGCCAATAAAAATAAATATGTATTGCTTCAAAGTAATTCAGATTTCAGTTAGTTTAAATGACTTCTGAAATAATCTATTAATACTTGTTGAGTAGTGCTAACAAAGGGTCAGTGAGCTCTTAAATGTGTAGTCTTGGGCAACACGAATTCAAGCCTGGATGCACTTAAGTTTCAAATTTCTTGACTACCACTTGCCTTTGACAGTTACTATCTTCTCATATTTCCATTCTTACTGAATAAGTAAAAAATATAAGTTATATGTCTGGATATAGTGAGATGTGATTATTTTCATCCATTTCTTTATCTTTCATGAAAAGTTATTCTAAAATGCTACACGAAGTGAGTGAAAGATCTTCAGTATCATATCCAGCTTGTTATCAAGAGAGACTGTTAGGGATTACCATGAAAAAACCATTTTGAGTATAGTGACAGGAGAACGGGTTTCACTGTTCTGACACCCAGACAAAACTTCATCATGCACAGATTCCTCTATATAATCTATCAAATATGGTATGGTATGGTGATCTTTCTATCTGCTGTTCTTTCCATGGAAATAAATAGGAGGCCGCTCTAGCAATGCGCTCTGGCAGCTCGAAAGGCAAATGGGGTCCTGGGCTCCATCAGGAGAGGGGTGGTCAGCAGGGACAGGGAGGTGATTGTCCCTCTCTACTCGGCTCTTGTGAGGCCCCATCTGGAGTACTGTGTCCAGGTGTGGAGCCCTCAGTACAAGAAAGACACTGAGATTTTGGAAAGGGTCCAGAGGAGGGTGACTAAGATGATCAGGGGGCTGGAGCACCTCCCCTATGAGGACAGGCTGAGGGAGTTGGGCTTGTTCAGCCTGGAGAAGAGAAGGCTGCGTGGTGACCTCATTGCAGCCTATCAATACCTGAAGGGAACCTACACCCAGGAGGGGAGTAAACTCTTCAAAAGGGCTGACAACAGCAGGACTAGGGGAAATGGATCCAAGTTGAGGGAGGGAAGATTTAGGTTGGATGTTAGGGGGAAGTTCTTTACAAGGAGAGTGGTTAGGCCCTGGAACGGGCTGCCCAGGGAGGTTGTGGATGCCCCGTCCTTGGACGTGTTCAAGGCCAGGTTGGACGGGTTCCTGGGCAACCTGATCTAAATGTGTATGTTTGGTGGCCCTGTTAGGCAGGGGGGTTGGAACTACATGATCCTTGAGGTCCCTTCCAACCCCGGGTGATTCTGTGATTCTGTGATTACTTTCAGAACATCCTGGCTATTTTGCGCCAATGCAACGTAAACATGATTTGAGAGTGATATACAGAACAAGTAAATGTAAAATAATGAGAAACTAATAGAAGTGATACACAAGGAGTAAAACATCACAAATGCAGAATTTCTCCAGACAGGAAGAAAGGAAAGATAGGAAGGCAGGAATCTACTCTGGTTCACCTCAGATGAAAAACAGACTGCGTTTAATCCTCTTATACAAGGTAGGAGAGAATTACTAAGAGAAAACCAAAAGTAAACTTGAGATGGAGATTGACTTTGTTAGAAAATCTGTTCACTGGGCATTTCCTCTCTAACTTTTCCTCCCTCCCTCATTTTCTTATCTTTCTGGATTTTCTAAGATGAGAGGAAGAAGATTTTCTGATGTTAACAATCACACATTCTCTGAAAATTTGAATTTTGTCTTGTTCAGAAATATGTTTGTTGTTCCTTTGGATTATCTCTCTCTCACACTTTTCACTCTTTTTTTTTTTTTTTTTTTTTTTTTAAGATCAAATTTTTGTGTCTATGTACCATGTTTGTGCAAAACTTATTTTGAAGGAGTAACACCTACAAACAAAACTATTAACCTTCCACTGAATGAGTAGTAATATCAGTCCTGGTGTAACATTCTTGCCAGCTGAAATTTCAGGACACTTTATCCAAGTACATTTTGTCCTCATTTAACCAACTCCAAGAAGCTATTCTCACTAGCCCTGCAATCCAAATGAGGAAGAAAAAAAAAAAAAAAAACCCTAAAATTGCTAATGTGACAAGAAGCATAGTGATCAGGAAAGATAGAAATTCAAGTTTGATAGCAAGCTTCTTCTAGCATATGAATATTTCAAGAAAAACTGTATTTATTACACAAGTTCAGAGGAAAGAGATAAGACTGTAACTTCTTTTTTTTCTGATTTCTAAGCATTCAGCAGCATAGCCTCATACATACACAGCCCGCTAATCATTAATATATCATGAAATCAAAGAGGGGAGATTTATTCCTGTTTTTGTTTTTTTTTTTTCTGTCCTTGCATTTCAGAGGATTTGAAAATAAACAGATGCTCTTCAAAAACTGCAGTTAAGTATTATTTTGTTTTAAAAAGCTTATTAGCTTATTGATTTATGTTGAAGTGTGTTTCTCAGTTATTATAAGTAATTCACAGTCCATTTTTTTTTTAAGAATAATAGGATGGTGTCATATTAGTGTGTGACCATTTGCAGTGCAATAGTTAAAGGTCTGCCAGCATTTGTGTTTCAAATCCCTTCAGTTCAATGGCTTATTTTAACTTAGTTATTAAAAGAACTGAAAAGACCTTCAATTATTTAACATAGAATTATCTCTCTAAGTAGTAATGGTAAAAGAACTTCATGCAAATTTTGCAAATGTTTATATTTCTAAATATTACAATTTTGATTTAAGACTCACTTCAAACAGCATTTTAAAGGAATAAAAAATGTTTAAAAGAAAACATATATAGTATGCTAGGTAAGTGTTTTGATGTTTCAAGTAATAAAAATACAATTTGTCTTTTCCTTTGGGTATACCATGGAAAATGTGTAGATAAAGGTAACAAAAATTGTCAACATCATTATGAAAAAGACCATTACTTTAGCAAGGCTTCAGACAAGTTAGAAGCCTTCATAATAGACTATTATCTTGGACAAGATATCCAACTGAAATTGATGCAGTCTTGGTTCTTAACTAATAGCAGCATTTGCTGTGGAGACTAGCTTCTGAGCAGGTAAGTCTGCGCAAGCAAGGGATTTGGAGTGAAAAAAAGGCCAACCAAAAAGCTCTTTTTAAGGCTTTTTTAAGACTAGCATCAGCACTGTGCTTGTGCTGGAGGCCAGCAGCTTGTGGCCGGGCTCCTGAGTCACCAGGGTGGAGCTGGTACATTAGCGGCAGGGTTTAGACATCCGCCCCCACCTTCACACCTTCACACCTGAGAATAAGCCTTAAATAGCTCCTGTGAGGGTAGAAGCTAGCTTCTCCCCACAAGTCACACCAGGTGAGAAACCATTGTTTCTGCTCATCGAGAAAGGGGAGTTCAGTGAGCTAGCACAGCCCACGCTTCCCATAGGGCGCTACATTTGTGCATGTGGGAGGTGGTTCCAGTGGTGAGAGTTGTAAGCTCTGGTCCCTCCTTGCTCAGGAGACTGGCTTTCCTTGGCAGTCTCTGAGACCACAGGCTGAAACATGGTCTCCAATAGACAGCGGACTCATTCTAAGAAGACTGTGACAATCCAGATGGAAAGCTTACTGAGTAATATTGTTGTTCAGGCCTCTGGCTGCAAGGAGTGCCTGATCCTACTTCTGCCCGGGGAGAGTGTCAGGACTTCACCTGTTTGAGGTGTGAGCAGGTGGATGAGCTGCTCAGCCTGGTGGTGGAGATCAAGGATGAGGTGCAGAGACTTAGGACCATCAGGGAGTATGAGCAGGAGATTGACTGGTGGAGTGACTCATGGGCTTACCAGAGGGAAGGGCTCCGGGAAAAAGACCCCAGGCAGGTGGTGGACCCCTGCCCTGTCACAGTTGGACAAGCCTCACTGATAAGAAAGGTTGGAAGAGTGTCCCAACGTGGTGTCACAAGAGACACCCCTGCCTGCCTAGCCTGCTTCTACAACTCCCTTTAAGTAACAGGTTCCAGATGCTGGAGGTTGAAGGGGAGGTGACTGGAGAGCTGATGGAGGATCTGCCTAGGAGAGAGCCTAGGGTGAGGCGGTCACCCCTACGCCTTGAGACTGCCTCCGACAGGAAAGAAAGAAGGGTGGTCATGGTGGGTGACTCCCTTCTGAGAATAACGGAGGGCCCCATATGCAGACCTGACCCAGTCTGTTAGGAAGTGTGCTGCTTTCCTGGGGCTCCGGTCAGGGACATAACCAGGCAACTCCCAAAGCTGGTTAGGTCATCTGACTACTTTCCATTACTCATAGTTCAGGTGGGCAGTGATGAAATCGTTCAGACAAGCCTACGCATGATGAAAAATATTTCAGGGTTTTAGGGCATTTAGTTCAAGGAGCGGTAGCTCAAGTGATCTTCTGCTCAAGTGATCTTCAGGGGCAGTGAGGGACTCTGAGCAGGATCGGAAAGCACAAGCAATGAATAATTGGCTCAGAGGCTGGTGTTGAGCCAGAAACTTTGGGTTCTTTGATCATGAGGCAGTTTACTCGGCCCCTGACCTGTTGTCTGTCTGTGGAACCCACCTATCTCAAAGGGAGCAGCAAATACTAGTGCAGGAACTAGCAGGGCTTATTGAAAGAGCTTTAAACTAGCTATGAAGGGGGAAGGGAATAAAACAGGCCTCTCAAGAGATGAGCCTAGAGGAACGATGATTGAGCTGGGGGTGAGGCAGATGACTTGTCAGAAATGTGTCTATACCAATACACACAGCATGAGCATCAAGCAGGAAGAGTTGGAAGCAATTGTGAGTCAGGCTAATTTTGACCTTGTTGCTATTTCAGAAACATGGTGGACCACTCTTATGACTGGAGTGTTGTGATGGATGGCTACAAGCACTTCAGAAGGCATAGACGAGGAAAGAAGAGTGGTGGTATGGCCCTTTATATTAAAGACTGTTTCGAGGTTGAAGAGCTTGGGGTTGGGAATGATAGAGTGGAGTGTCTATGGGGAAGGACTGTAGGGGCGGCATCTTGGTGGGGGTCTGTTATAGACCACCTAATCAGGACGAAGAGTTGGATGAGGTATTCTATGAGCAGCTCACAGAAGTCATGCAATCACCAGCACTTGTTCTTATGGGAGATTTCAACTTCCCTGATATATGTTGGAAATATAATATAGTACAGAGGAAGCAGTCCAGGAGGTTTCTAAACTGTGTGGAAGATAGCTTCCTTACGCAACTGGTAGGAGAGCCTACTAGGGGAGGTGCCCTGCTGGACCTGGTCTTCGCTAACAGAGAAGGACTGGTGGGAGAAGTGAAGGTTGGGTACTGTCTTGGGCAGAGTGACCACAGAACTGTAGAATTTTCCATTCTTGGGGATGTCGAAAGAGTGACCAGCGAAACTACTTTCTTGAACTTTCAGATGGCAGAGTTTGATCTGTTCAGGGCTCTTGTAGCATGGGTCCCTTGGGAATTGCTTCTTATGGGTTAAGGGGCACAGGAAGCCTGGACGCTCCTCAAGATGGAAGTCTTAAAGGCACAAGAACAGGCTGTCCCTGAATACCGTAAGGCGAGCCGTAGGGGAAGATGACTGGTGTGGATGAGCTGGGAACTACTGTTGAGACTCAGGGAGAAAAAGAGAGTCTACATCCTCTGGAAGAAGGGGCAGGCTACTTGGGGAGATTACAAAGAAGTAGCTAAGGTATGCAGGGAGAAAATTAGGAAGGTGAAAGCCCAACTAGAACTCAGGTTGGCCACTGCAGTAAAAGACAATAAAAAATCCTTTTATAAATATATCAATGGGAAAAGAAGAACCAAAGATAATTCTTATCCTATACTTGATGCAGCAGGGAATATGGCCACTGAGGACAAGG
Organism: Centrocercus urophasianus; assembly: GCF_019232065.1. Classification (NCBI taxonomy): domain Eukaryota; kingdom Metazoa; phylum Chordata; class Aves; order Galliformes; family Phasianidae; genus Centrocercus; species Centrocercus urophasianus. Next base: position 16,093,912 of record NW_024884697.1, read on the forward strand.
AGAGGGCTGAGGTCCTCAATGCTTTCTTTACATCTGCCTTTAATAGCCAGGCCAGTTATCCTCTGGGCTTTTTATGCCCTGACCTGGAAGTCTGGGATGCTGCTGAGAATATGCCCCCGGCGATTCTGGTGGAGACAGAGAGTTTCTCCTCCATCTAGACTGTCACAAATCCATGGGACCAGATGGGCTGCACCCTCGGGTGCTGAGGGAGCTGGTGGGGGTGATTGCCAAGCTGCTCTCGGCCATCTATCAGCGCTCCTGGTTAACTGGTGAGGTCCAGAGGATTGGAGGCTTGCTGATGTGACTCCCATCTTCAAAAGGGCCGTAAGGAGGATGAGATTAAATGGCATGTGTGTGGTGTCCAGGGGATCAGGCCCAGCCAGCACAGGTTTGTGAAAGGCAGGTCGTGTTTGACCAACTTCATCTACTGCTATGACTGGGTGACCAGACTGGTAGATGAGGGAAGGGCTGTTGATGTAGTCTACCTAGACTTCAGCAAAGCCTTTGACATGGTCTCTTGCAGTATCCTTCTGCGGAAACTGGCTGCCCATGGTCTGAACAGGTATACACTTCTTTCGGTAAGGAACTGGCTAGAGGGCTGTGCCCAGCGGGCAATGGTAAATGGAGTTAAGTCCAGCTGGTGACACGTTTCAAGTGGTGTCTCCCAGTGATCAGTACTGGGGCCCATCTTGTTTAATATTTTTTATTGATGACCTAGATGAGGGGATTGAGTATACACTCAGTAAGTTTGCAGATGACACCAAGCTGGGAGGTGGTTTTGATCTGCCTGAGGGTAAGGAGGCCCTTCAGAGGGATTTAGACAGGCTGGATTGCTGGGCTGAAGTGAATGGGATGAGGTTCAACGAGGCCAAGTGTTGGGTCCTGCACTTTGGGCGCAACAAACCCATGCAGCATTATAGGCTTGGGAATGAGTGGCTGGATGATTATGAAGAAGAGAAGGGTGTTGGTTGATGCTAGGCTGAACATGAGCCAACAGAGTGCCCAGGTGGCCAAGAGAGCCAACAGCATCCTGGTCTGCTTAGAAATAGTGTGGCCAGCAGGAGCAGGGAGGTGATCATCCCCCTCTAGTCAGCACTGGTGAGACCACACCTTGAGTATTGTGTTCAGTTTTGGGCCCCTCACTACAGGAAAGACATTGAGGCCCTGGAATGTGCTGGAGAAGAGCAATGAAACTGGTGAGGGGTTTGGAGCAGAAGTCTTATGAGGAGCGGCTGAGGGAGCTGGGATTGTTCAGTCTGGAGAAGAGGAGGCTCAGGGGAGACCTCATTGCACTCTACAACTTCCTGAAGGGAGGTTGTGGTGAAGAGGGATTTGGCCTCTTCTCCCAGGCAACGAGCAGGATGCGGGGTAATGGATGCAAGTTGTATCAGAGGAGGTTTAGATTAGACATAAGGAGTGGTCAGGCACTGGAATGGCTGCTCAGGGAGGTGGTGGAGTCACCGTCCCTGGCAGTGTTCAATAGGTGTCTGGATGACGTGCTGCGTGATGTGGTTTAGTGCTTGTGGTGGCAATGGTGATGAGGAGACAATTGGACTAGATGATCTTATTGGTCATTTCCAACCTTGTGATTCTATGATTCTGTGATAACATATTTCCAGTTTCTTGACTACCTGCAGTAAAGAAGAAAAAATATTGCTATATGCTATATCTGCCTCTCTTTCCCATGAAAAGCAAAGACACTGATTTTGCACTGGAATGCAATTACTCAGACGTTTATATTCATACATGAGGTTCACAAAAATTCTCATCAAAATGTTAAGGGCCTGGTCTCCTACAGTGGCCTGCAGTACAGAAGCAACAGTTCTCATGCACCTGAGTCAAGTACAGCATTCACCACATCTGAGCAACCATTTGCCTGAATGTAAACAGTATTTTTACTGTAGATTGTATATGATACAGAAAATTGCTTATTTCTCAAAATACAATCTGAATACATTTACTTTGTCTCATGTATTGTGGTTCAGTGGAATTGAACAAGCGTAGCTATACCCTACTACCTCTTGGAGATATGGTATGCTTCAAAAAGCATAAGCCAGGGTTTGTAGAGTGTGCTAGAGTCAGTGTAATAGGCACTGAAAACAAAGATTTAAGAATGCATTATACAAATGCACAAATACTGTATGAAGGGTGGAAGGACACAAACAGGATCATTAGCTTTGTTAACTGGCTTTTCATTTTTCAGATACATTTTTTTCTCGGGAAGGGTCACAATTTCTTCTGCCTCTTTGTGAACAGTTAAATTTTCATCATGACATCCTCTTAGATGAATCAAGGTCAATCAAGGGTAGAGGATATATAAAAGAGGAATTGACAAGGATTAGCAGAACAGAGTATTAAGACAGAGAAATGATGAGTACAGCACTGAAGAGTGCAGTCAATAAAAGCACTGAAAGTATGGCCACTGCTGTTCCCTTTGGACACAGAACTAAGTTGACCGTAGTTCTGAGGCTGTCTGCTCTCTGATGGGTGTCTTAAGGAAGACAGGTAGCAAAGTCTTGTAACCATTCTCAAAAGTTGCTCTATCTGATGATTTAAGTTGGAGAAAGGGTGGCTTCTTAGTAAATTCTGATTTCTTTGCTTTCTCTCCAAGCTGGAATGAGTCTTTTACTTCTGTCCAAGGGACTCTTGAGGTCGAGATTATATGCGTCTCCATTTCATTGATTTTAGCAGCTCAATAATTTACTTAAAGCACTGAGCGGTTTGGGTATTAAGACAGAAGATTGAATTCTGCCTTATGGCACAATTTAATGAGTCTGTAACTTAATGGAAATGTTCTTGTTATAGTCAGTACCTACATTGTTGAGCTACAAGAAAACATAACAAAAACAACTTCCTACAGTGTTGGTGGCAACAATGAAAGAATTCACTGAAGCTTCAGAGATGACAGCTCTTAGTCCATGTTTTATACTCCAGATGAAATGCACTCACCACAGAATATACAAGGTAGTACAAGATATTTATTTTAGTTCAGTGGTGCATCTCTAAAAGCCGTTGCCTTCTGAGAATTAACTTAATTATTATTGTTTAAAATTCTACACACATCTCCAAAGTGAATTTTTCTAGGCAGGGGAAAAAATGAGCAAAAATAATTTATATCTGAATCTGTACTACCTAGATTTCTTTTCTGTGTGGGCTTTTTAAATAATTTAAGGTGCTAAATGAATTTTCATATAATTCTATGACACAATACACTGTAATAATCTTTCAGAATTCAAACACTTTTACATTCAATGAGTCATTGATTATATATAGTCATTCATTTTCAAAATAATAAGCCTTTCCAGTATGGATGTGCATCTAGTGTTTTGTGCCTGACTGGGAATCCAGTGATACAAACATGGCCAAATGTTTCTGCCTCACGAAATCATGCAAATTGACCAGATTTTTGCATCTATTTTTCATGTAAGAATATAACAGGAAAAAAAAAAAAAAAATGCTCATCTCAGTTCTTTGCACGGGAAGTCCATAAATATGAAGAGAAGTCTGCAAACATCTAATTTTTTCAAGTTTGTTATCATTCTTTTGTAGGGCAACATGATGATAAGAGTTTAAGAACATCTGTGCCTCCAATTATAACAGATACCTGCTACAGAAAATGTTACTATACCTTCTGATAGACAGCATAAGCATAGATCTATTTAGGAATAAACTGTTCCTGGATCTTTCTTCACAGAATGCCCCAAGCATTCTTAGTATAGGAGAAGCTTCTTGACTGGGATCTTGATTTTGTTCAGTCCCTGTCTGAAACAGAGTTATAGTATAATTTCAGCAACAGTTTTCTCAAAGTTTCTGAGATGACAAAGACTCATCTTCCTTATCTAACAAGAAGGTATTAAAATTCCATCCCATTCTGGATTTTGTAATTTCTCCAAGCTCCTGGATTAAGTGTTCTTATTGTGTCCAAATTTCCTTCACATTACCCACTAATCCCAAATTAGGCAAACAAGATCTTCTCTGTTCCTTCAAAGGTCTTTTCTTCTTTACCTTGGCCATAGTCATGTGCTTTAGGAAAAATGTATCCTCAGAATCTTAACATTTTTATATTTCTTGTCTAGGTTAGGCAGATTTTTAAAAGTTCTTATCATTTTCTCTTTCTTTTCGCATTGGAACCTCCTTTGGCAGAGGGGTTGGACTTGATGACCTCTGGAGGTCCCTTCCAATCCCTACAATTCTGTGATTCTGTGATTCTCGAACAACTGCTTCTGTAGGAAGGTTTAACCATTTCAAAAATATAATAGCAGTACACGTTACATGTACATGTTAATAGATATACATAACATAAGTGTGGCCAACAGGGTGAGGGAAGTGATTCAGTTCTTCTATTGTCTGCTAGGAGTACTGCTAGGAGAGACACAGACCTGTTGGAGTGTGCAAAAGAGGGTCACCAAAATGATGCAAGGGATGGAACACCTCTCCTGTGAGGGCAGGCTGAGAGTGCTGGGGCTGGTTAGCCTGGAGAAGGCTCCAGGGAGACCTAATAGAAGCCTTTCAGTATCTAAGGAGGGGCCATAAGAAAGAAGGGGATAGGCTCTTTCGCGCGTTCTGTTGTGACAGAACAATGTGACAGGGAGATGGTTTCAAACTAAAAGAGGAGAGATTTTGGTTGGATATAAGGGGAACGTTTTTTACAGTGAGGATGGTAAGGCACTGGATCAGGTTGCCCAGAGAGATGGTGGATGTCCCATCCCTGAAAACATGCAAGGTTAGGCTGGTCTGAGCTCTGAGCACCTTAATTTAGCTGTAGGTGTCCCTGTTTATTGCAGGGGATTTGGACTGCATGAACATTATAGACCCCTCTGACTTGTGAGAGTTAGACTCTGTTTTTGCAGTGGAAATTTTGAGTATTTCTGCATGTAGCATAGGATAAGTTGCCTTTCACAAAGAAAGTTGCTGAACAGAGTAAAGTTGAGGCTGGGACGTTCCGACCTAGGTAAAATTGACACAGGCACTAGGCAACGTATCATACAGGGTAGGGGAGAGTCTGGTGCAGATAGTTGAAAATCTTGTTTTCCTATTGCCATAAAAAGTACAGAACATACCCAAAGACAATGGGCTGGTAACAGACATTGTATGCAAGTGTAATGTAGCTGTGGAATTGTAAGGTAGCAACAGCGTCAGAAGACTGTGAGCCTGAGATGCTCAAACAATGAGTGCCAGGAGAGGCTTTAGCTGTGTCAGACCCAGGGTATATAACGGGATGGATTTCGCTGGCTAGTTGTTCAATTACTCCCTTGTCACTAGGGGGTGTGCACCCATTATTGCAATAATTTATAAAGTGCCCTTCACAGAGATCTTTGCCTGATTGGAAATTTTTGATCTTGAGCATGTTTCTCACTGACTCCAATGATTCTATGAGAACCCACATTTTCCACAAAATTCATCAACAACTTTCGTTTTCTGAATGGCTGGTGTTTTCCATGCAGTCCATCAATAATTATGAATAAAGGGCTAATGTGTTATACTGTTAAAATCGTAGAAGTAGTTGAGCACAAACAATGGGAAAGATGTGGGGTACCTCAACCGTAAGCCAAGGAGCCTGCTGACTGGTCCAAGGAGCCACATTCTAGAAACTGAACCAGCTGAAGTTGAAATACTTTCTCAAACTACCCCAGGGTCAGAAGTACAAAGTGAGGGAGGCATACAGTCTTCATCCCCATGATGACTGAAACCATTACTTAGGGGTAATGACTGGGGCATAGAATGGGCATGGAATATTGTAATGAATTCCTAGGAGTAATTGTAATAACCACTCCTTTTCTTAGAAACACTATGAATATGCATGCATTCCTTCTATAAATTAAGATGTTTACCTGCTTTTGGAGTGCAGATTGGGAAGGGGCTACCCTCATGTACCCAGTGTGCACATGGACCTGAATAAACATATCTGCTTTATAACTACTTCGTGGTGATAGTGTTTGATTTCACAAGAGTGTTTAATGAGCAAAAGATTTGCTTTCAGAGGTAAAATAAGTATAAACATTGCCATGCATTTACAATGTGTACTTTAACTACCCAGTGTAGGAAGTACCTATGTGCATGTGAAAACCATGCTGTTCAGTCTCTCTATCCATAGCATTATAGTGCTAAGCACTCCAGAATAGCTTTTACCAAAAAGATTCTGAGAAGGTACTTATCACAAAGCTTGTGTTTGTGGTGTTTTGTATGCCAATCAGGTTCATTCAGTCATTAGCTGTAAAACATTAATTAATACTTGCAGTCGTGGTCATGCTGCAGGTATAAATCTGACTCCTGTTTTCAGAAAGAGAAGAAACACTTAACAGGTGCAGCTGTAGATATTGCACAGGTACCAGACAATACTTTTATTTTGAGAAAGTCTATTATTTGGAAATGATTGTGACTGGTATACTATGTAAGTAATTCATTTTAAGATTCTGTTTACATGCTGCACCCTACGACTAAGAAGCAATACCAGAAAGTTGCAAAATGTGTTTCATGTTTGTACAGTATTTCAATCAACCATAGAATCATAGAATTGCTTAGGATGGAAAAGACCTTAAGGATCATCAAATCCAATCACAACCTAACCAAGCTATCCTAGCTAACAACCCTCCGCTAAATCATGTCCCTGAGCACCACATCCAAACATTTTTAAAACGCATTCAGGGATGGTGACTCAACCACCTCTCCGAGAAGCCTATTCCAGTGCTTAACAACCCTTTCTGTAAAGAAGTGCTTCCTGATATCCAACCTAAATTTACTCTGGAGCAACTTATGGCCATTTCCCCTTGTCCTGTCACCTGTCACCAGTGAGAAGAGACCAGCCTCTCTCTCTGTAAGCGAGAGTATTTTGGTTTTGCATTGTAACCAGTAGGAAACATTCCTTGCAGTAGTTTTTCCAGAGCTATTACAGTAAATATTTCCAATTTAGTTATTAACATTCACCTTACAAAAGGAAATAAATAACAACGATCACGTTAATTTTCTCAGGAGACTTTGGAACAAAACAATAACAGATTCATTTAAAAAGATGACAATGTTCTTGGAACATAGCCCCAAAGAATTTTAGCTCTAATGTCTTTTTTGTAAGGACTGGGTCGGAAGAAACAAACCTAAAAATAAAAACAGAAAAATCCTAGTAGGTAGGAAATTTATTTATTATCATGAAGACCAAATTTCAGGTCTTACTTACACTGACCACTTAAACATTAAAACTAAGTGGAAAGTATTCAATAAAAAAGTCAAAAATGTTAACCTATTTTTGCTAAGAGTGCAATACATTGGTTTAAGTATTTGAATGCAAGGCTGCCTGTCAAACAAATTCTCTAACCTCTGGGCTGTAGCTCTCTCTACTTTCTGTTGAAAAAGTCTTTGTTTCATCATGAAGCAGAATGGGAAATCTTGCAGATTTCTCAAAATATTTCACTTGGTTAAAAATAGTTTCTTGTTTTCATTGTAGCTTCCCAATTAGTCTAATTTAGCACTGTGGTTTTACAAAAGAATATTCTCTATCTCTCATGACAGAAAGTTCTACTCCAATTGCTCTGGAACTAAAATTTCTCTAAAGAAGAAAAGGCATCTCTTTCAGTGGAAGTAAGGAATGAGACATAGTATCAGCTTACATCCTAGGACACTGAGAGAATTGGCTGATATAGTTACAAGGCCATTCTCCTGTATTTGAAAAGTCACGGAGATTGGAGGTCTCCAAATATTGGAGAAAAAGAAATGTTCAACATTTCATCCTAAAAAAGGCCCAGAATTAAACCAGAGAGCAGTGAGCCTTGGTACCTGAGAATATTACAGAGAGAGTCTTCATGGAGCATATCTCTGAGCATATAAAGCATCAGAAGGGTAAATTATGCCTGATCCACTGGGTTGGACCTAAAGATGAAATTGCTGGATTTGTAGATGAGAGGAGATGAGCAGATACTATTTACTGGGCAAAGTTTTTGACACAATCTGCTGCAATATTCTTATATCCACATCAAGATATTGAAGTCTGTATAGCTAGATAAATAGAAAGGTAAAAAATTGTTGGAGTGATCATGCTTCACAGATGATGAATTTTACTCAGCCTCAAAGCTGGTAAATGGAGTGCTGCAGAGCTCTATCCTGGGTTTGTGCTTAATACCACTTTGATGACTTAAAGGAAACAATAACGTACTCCTGCCAACTTTGAAACTTTGATACCAAACCGGGGAGACCTAATTTGCTTGAGGAACCTAGCCAGACTGGATGAATAAGTAACAGAAACCATGAGAAATTCCACAAGGACTGTGAAAGACAGTTTTCGGAGCCCCTCTTCTTTCCTTGACTCAAAGCTCATTTCATGAGGCCTTTTTGGTGATAAGACTCTAACTGACAACTGAATTATCTGAGTGGTGGTCTGCTTATGATTGTGAAGATAAGAAGTGGGAAAGCAGATTTTTTCAGTGCTAGATGGAGGTGGGGAAAGGAGGAGGAGGACTTGAAAGAGCTGACCACTGGAAAAGGCAATGATGCTTTTGCATGGCAATGAAGGCACCACTCCTTGTTGGCTTACCTGTTAGGCCAGGTGTGTTGCACTATCAGAAAGAAAAGAAGAAGAAAAAAAAACAAAAAAAACCTGAAATAGTGGGGATAAAAGGCAGCAAAGAGTCACCTGTGCAATCAAGGTACCACAGGGGCCAGCAACTTCCTTCAGATCAGAAACCCAGGAAAGCAAAGAAGTGAGTCAGGATATGGATCATCCTGGTGAAGTTTACCAGGGTCTGACACTACCCAGTGATGTTTGGGCAGGTCCATAATGACTAATATTGTCCAGGATCAAGTCATGAATTCAGTCTATCAACAGCCAAGTGTGGGCATGGCTGAGCTGAGGCTCACTTTTACGTATTTTGCTGAAGATACTGAGAAGCTGTTTCCCCATAAAGACAGTGGAAAATTGTGTCTGTAGTGACAGTGCAGTCTCTCTCCATCCTGGTGTATTTTTAAGAACAGTTGGATAAATGTGTGAGCTGCCTGATCTGACTTCTCAGCTGACATTTAGGTAGTAGATTGGAATATGTTTTGCTTTATTTTTTAAACTACCAGTTTTCATACATAGAGATTTATGATGTCTCACTGAAGATACTTTTATTTTTTTAAAAGAGGTGTTAAGTACAAATTATATCAAAATCAAATCCCATATGTAACAGAATCAGAATCAAGTTCCCCCTTCTGATACCGTTTAAAATACTGTAAGACTTTAACAGCCTCAGTAAGCAGAGTAGGAGACAAACAAGCAATAACTCAGAAATAGATTGAAAATGAGTTTGAGGAGGACTTCCAAGTTTTCTTTGCACTGTTATGTGGACACTAGCTAAGAACAATATCTCATGCAAAGCTTTTAGTACTATGTCTGCATTTCTATTAATAGAATTTTAAAAGATTTTGAAGCTGGATAATTTGATTTCTGATAAATACAAAAGACGTTTAGTAAGTATACTTAGCAAAAATTACTGTAGAAACTTCAACCAGATTACTATAGAAAAAATATTTTCATATTTTTATTCTATTAGGGTTTTTGTCAGATACATGTTATCATTTGCAGAAAAAAACAAGGCAAATTTCTAAAAACTGTCAGCTGACTTTTTACCTTGCAAATCTAGTTTGTAATAGGCTTTATTATTGATTCCCAAAGAATTAGTTATCTGCTTTTGTTTGCTTGTTTGTAGTTTTGGGTTTAATATGATGTCTGGATTTCAGATGCGTCTGGCTGCAAAGGACTCATTTTTTAGAAAAGTCTTATTTTTTTCCCTGAAGATTACCTTAAGTGTGGACACACCAGAACTGCACATTCAAAATCATTAGTTACTTTTTAAAAAATTGCTATGACAAATTTTTAAGTTAAAAATTCAGCCTAACTTTTGAAGAACTCTTATATTTAGATCATGCATATTTATGCATTCATACTAAGGAAGTATATCAGAATCCTGTATGCAGTAAATCTGAGAAATAATCTGTTTTCACTTCTGATCTGTACTCCAAAAACACCAAAACACCATTCAATTCTTAATATAAGTTTTTATTAGAATGGAGACCAGAACAAACTAACTTTACTTGAGGGAAATGTTTGAATAATAGCAAAATTAATATTAAATAAAAAAAACCCAAAACATTTTGAAAGACACCCATGTCTTTACTGTTTGGATCTTTTCAATTTACCTGGGTTTTGCACCAGTAACCTTGAATGGATTCCCAAACTACAAAAATTCTACTCTCCAATTGTCCCTTTGTTTTTCTCCCCTTCTGTCCCTTTCTTTCTCAAACAGTTGTCTCCTTCTTTCTGTTATTTCTGATGTGCTGTGTTTTTCTGCCTTCTATTTGTCTCAAAAATACCTCAGCCAGCATCTGTCCCATAGGCTACCAACTTGCTGTCTGGTTTCTTTCAGCTCAGTCTGGTTTGGTTGTCAGGTCTCACTAGGAAGGATTCTTTTGCTCCCTGTTCCACAGAGCGCTCCCCGTTTCCCTTTGCATCTTATGGCACCCTTTCATGACTGCATAGCATTCTTCCATTTACCTGTGAATTGCTAGGGCAGACACAGGAGAAGGGATGGGAACATGCACCTGGACACAGAGTAATATTTTCAGCAGCATCCAACGGCTAAATGTGAGCAACATGAAACAAGTTCTTTATCGTCTCACCATTGCACATCAGAAATTTCTCCTGGTCTACATATTTATGTGCATGCTGTCTTCAGAAAGGATCTGCTCTGCAGCTCACTCTCCAAGTGACTGCATTTGACCCAGAGCACAGCAGCCAGGACAGAACCAGCAGCTGGCTGCACCTCTGCTGTTCATCTAGATCCTTTTTGACAAGTGTGGCTCAAAATCATTTTTCATATTTGTCTTACTTTGGAATATGTAAAAGATTGAAGTGAATGTAAGATTATTACTCAAATATAAAATGATTGTTTTTGATAATATTTTTTTCCAATAAAATCCCAGTATTAGGAAAACAAGCATCAATTACAGCTATACAGCTGCACAGCGTAAAATGCCAGGCTGACATTCTGGTACAGGCAGGAATATACAAGTCCACAGATGCTGGTAAAGCATTCAACAGCCAGAGGGTAGAGAAAGATTGCTGGAACCTTTTCCTTATACCTGTCCAAACTCTCTGCTAACAGCAATCATTACTTCCTTCCAGAGGCTGCTTGTCTGAGAACTGTTATGTTACAGCTGAAAGTGACTGCTACATTTCTATCATAATTCTTATGTTGCATGAAAATATGTTGGATTAATCATGCTCCTTTGAATGCCAGCTGTAAAATATTCAGAAATGTTTTTTGCTCCCAATTAGCTGAGTGGTGAATGCTTTTATTTATTTGTTTATTTATTTTGTGGCTACAAAGTACTGACTTGCTGTCCACATGATAAAAAAAAAAATAAATTATAACATCTTTCAGTAAGTGTAATCCTCTGTGAAAAAGAGAAGTGGTAAGTAATTAGTTTTACAGAACTATTGTCATTTCAATAGTTCATGTACATGATGTTTTCAGAGCATGCTGCTAAGAAAAGATCTGAAAGGCTAATATAGCATGAGATCAAAATTTGCAGAAAGAGCAGCAGCCTGCATGTTGCCTGGCTTTAGGGGAAACGGCCGTGGGGCTTGGGACAGAAAGCACTCACAAGACAGTAGCAAAGATTTCACTGAAAAATGGTAGGAAAAACAGACATGGAAAGACTGTTGGAAAGAACCAGAGCAAAGATCTCTGGGGATTAAGAGGTTTCCCAGGATATTAACAAGCTCTCCAGGGCAGTGGTCATTGTACTGAACATGCCAGAATTCAAGAAGTGGCTGGACAATGGCCTCAGACATGCAATATGTTTTTTGGGTAGTCCTACACAAAGCTAGAAATTGGACTCCGTAATCTTTATGGGTCTATTCCAACTTGGAATATTATATAATTGTATATTAAATTATTAATTTTAATCCATTATTCTCCATACTTTTTAATATATATTTCATTTTGTTCTTATTATCATTCGGATTCATACAGATGAAATTCCAATAAGAGGTAAAAGTAACATATGAGGACATTCTTTTAAGATGAAGGAGGTCCCTATCAGGAAGAACAAACACAAACACAGTTGAAATAAGTAGGAGAGTGGCAGCAGGAACAAATAGGGAATTTGAATAGTCTGAGAACCAGCCTGTCTCGTAGAAAGATTCTTAGCTTGCCAATTTTAGAAAAGAATGATAGAATTTCTGGATTATTTTATGCCAGTTCTATAGCAAGAACTTATTTTTCAATTTTATCCTGAAATAGCCTGAGCCACAGGACACAGCTGGTCAACTTCTACACTCATCTGTCAGTCAGGAAAAATACCTCAACAGTCTTTCTTCTCATAGCTGGAACACAAATGACAGCGATATCTCCTTTCTTGATCCTGCCTGAGAAGTGGAACAGAATACTGCTTCCCTTTAGATAGTCAGATGAGAGAAACCAGTGATAAATAGCTCACATGACATGCACATTTACCAGATATTTAGAGAAAAGGCACGCTATATGCTTCATACAAAGGTATTTAAAATTCCTGTTCCTAGCATACCCAAATTACTATTTTTGAAGTATTTCTTCCTTTAATAATTCAATCAAATCTGTCATAGGGAATTAATGATTCTGAATCATGGAGGACCAAGTGGCTTCTCTGCTCCTGGTGATCATAATATTAAAATAATCTCAGCATCACAGCATCAACATTGATGGGAAGTACTGCCATTTGTCTTACAACTACAGAACAGAAGGATATCCTCTTGCGTTCATAATTCATGATTGTTAAGATAATTGAAGCTTTTACAATGTAGAAACTTGGGATCTTAATAAAAATGTTTTGTTGCTGTTAGTAGATCTGATGGCAAAATCTTTCTGACAAAATTCAGCTGAACTTGATGGAAGATGATACTTGACTTTGGGAACCAGTTACATACTGGCCAATGCAGCCAGGAGTTTTATGAATTTAAGAATTCTTTTCTGAGTTTTTATTTCCTCCTGGTTTTCCTCTGTATTCACAGGAAACATGGAAGAGTCTATGGACTTTATAATGCATAAAATATACCCCTGTCTGAAAAGCAGTTACAGGGATTAAATGCTCAATTTGTTAAGCAGATGGATCTGTAAATTGTTTTTAGTTGCCAGTGATCACTAATTTAATGAGAGTAGGAGAAAATAAGAAAACTATTGTAATACTGTGTTCTTCTGGAACATTGCAGTGTCTGCTATTCCTTCAGCCCTTCACCTGGAATAAAGGAAAAAGAAAAAAAAAAAAGAGGAAAGAAAAAAGGAGAGGTGCCTATAAACTGTAAATGGACACTGCTTCCCCTTCCTCTGTCACAGTTGTCCTCTTTATTGTTTACACTCTTTGATTTGGATAAGCAAATGTTCAGCTAAGAAACACTATCACTCAACAAAGTTACCACCATTAACTAGGCCTTTTCACCAGTGATGAACAAGAGCCTGCATGCCATGCTTGTAAAAATCTGCGTGGCCATCTGAAATGTGGCTGGTCTTTCATTCACTGTTGTTACTGAAGAAACTCACCACTGACCACCTCACTGTACTCGCATACACTGTTTGGTCTCTTTAAATGTTCAGCAAGTGTCGATGGATGTCAGTAGGAGCCATTTTTCCCACATGGAGGAATTCAAATCCACATCAATTCCAGATGCACTTCCAGGTCAGATGCTATTTTGTCAGATTGTCCTACTGCTGCCACCTGTCATGCAGTGACAAAATGTAACAGAATACTCTTGGAAAGATTCAACCTGTATTGCCATAGCATCAACATCTGCCTCTGAGGATGTGGGCCAACAAAATAAAATAAAAAGCAGTACTTTTGGAGGAGCCTTTGTAGTTGAATGTGGTAGCAGGCAGAGTAATTTTGTTGTAAAATCTATCGTCTTCCTGTTTTTTGATACATAAATATAGTTTCAAACCTAAATTTATATACGTATATATAACCTCTACTTTCTCTGAGTCCTCATTGCTTCTTTCTGCTGTGTTTAATTCAGCACTTATTTAAAGTGACTTTGTTATGTTAATTCATTAAACTGTGCTATTGCAATGTAACTATGATCAATACTAGTTCCTAAATTATTATATAGCTTATGTTGTTTTCTATAACATGCTGTTATAGTGCTCTGATTCACATATTACTTTGCAGATAAACAGCTACTGAACCATATGCTTTAGTTGTCATTTTCTGTGAACACAGAAAATATTGGTTATCATCTAACAGAATTCTGGTAGGCTTCCATAGCACTCAGATTTATTATTTTTTGTTTGCTCACCCAATTTTTTTCCATTTTTTTGACCAGATATTTCAGTCCGGAGTTTTGTTCAATTATTAACGCAGAGCCTTCAGCCATTTTTTACTACTCAAACTCCTTTACTTTTCCTTCTATGATCTGCCTACACGCTCCTGGTCACTGTAGTCTATCCTTATTACTGAAATATTCAGTTCTAGTTTGTTATACTTTTATTTCCATAATACATTAAAACTGTTAAGATTAATAATGAAGACATTATAATCTTTCTCACTTTCCTCACTATCTCTACAGACTCCCTTGAAAAGGGAGTCACTTCTTTATCTATCACTGCTTACTCTTCCTTCTCTTTCTCTTTTCCCCTCTATTTCTATATATATCTATATTATCTGTTATTCTTAGCTTGATAACGTTTAGAATTTTCTTCAAATTCTGAAGGGAAAATATATTCAGTGTTCCCTCATCTGCCTTATACCTAAACTACATTTTCTGCAAAACATTTATAGTACTTGAATTTGTTGCCTTTCATTCACTCCTCCGTCTACAGCCTCTGGACACATTGTAGTCATTAGTCATTAAACACTTGGACTGTTGGTTCCTATCCCTTGCCTCTCACATTCTTTCTTGCAAATCTTTTTGAGGTCTTTCTCAGCAGGTCCTCGCACACGTGGATCCCAGTGATTATCACTGTACTTATAGAATAAGTTCCCTACCTTTGCCCCTAGGATTTTCTTTGCTAGAGGTACTTGCTTCTGAGTTCTTTTAAGTGTCCATTACTTTATTACATTTTCTTTCATAGTATTGTTAAGAAATTGGCTATTTATACTTCAGCAGGTTATAACCACAGTGCCTGATCATTGAATTAAATAAACAAAACTGTGAACTGAGCTGAGAAACTGCCATGCCTAAAATTAGTGGTGTGAGAAGAGTACTAGCCTAAGTATCATTATTGCCAACTGAGAAGTGCTAGTATTTCACAGTAAAATACCCTTTATTCTATCCAGGCACACCTCAGTCAGTAAACACGATCTATTTCTATCATTTCTCAGAATCTTCTTCTCTGAACTGAGAGATTCTAAATTACTCAGTCCCTGTCAATTGTCCTTTCCATTTATCATCCTACTTGCCATATGCTAAATTTTCCTCCACGTACCTAAGTCCAAAGTCTGTATAAAACTGATTTTTCCAATTTGCTTCTAAGCATTCCATTCAGCAAGGGCAAATTATGCTTTCAAACAGATCGGGAATAACCTGAAATAAATTGAATGACTCTAAATTTATGCCATGTGTCATAGTAGAATGTGTTCCTCACCAACAGTAGATACTTCTTTGCTTGAAGATAACTCTGTGAGTGTAAATCAACAGAGAACTTCTTTGTATAGATATCTTATTAGCCTTATTCTAGCTGCAATGGCCTAAAACTCAGTATGGGCTAATTTGTCTTGCACCACTTTGACCGTAGTGAAGACATGCCTCCTATGTTGCAAATTTTCTTCTGGAAGAGTAGAAGGTTATTATGAGCAATTTATGTTTTCTAAATTATTTTCTTAGCATCAGATCAGGCTTTACAGTGTTTAAAGTCTATGTTCAATAGACTATAGACTATGTTCAATTAAACTCTATGTTCAATATCTATATCTTTCTTTCTGTCACTCAGTAGAATGTTACCACAGCTGTGAACTTTTGCAAACATGGATGAAAGGTTTGAAACTTCTTTTTTTTCCCACAATTTAATGTCACTTTTTAATTTGCTTTACTTCATGTCTCACAAAAGATCAGTATCAAAATAAGATAAAATTTAGAAACATACACTTTCCCAGAAAGTTTATCAAAAAGCAAACTACATTAAAATAGCTTTTGAGAATGAATCATAGTGAAATGACAAACAGCAGAACACTCCGAACAATATTGTCTGCTCTTTTGAAAAATAAAAAAATACATAAATGAAGCCAAATCAGCATCAAAAATGGTATGATTTTTTTTCTTCAGAAATAAAAAATGGTGCATAATATGTGTTATATAAATAACATGTATTAACACATATTACTACATGTTAGGCAAAGATCAAAGCAACTGGAAAGCAGTAGCATGGTATATGAAGAATTTTAGAAGCAATGATCTATACTATTATTTTTTTCCGATTCTTCTTAGAATAGATATTTTCCCTGGTTTTCCAATAGTCACTAAATGGAACTGAATGTGTGATACTACTTGGCAAACCTGTCAATGTCAATACATTTAACTCCACGTGGTTAATTATTAGTTGTTCATTCAAAAATGTGATTACATTTCTTAACGAGTGTGATGAATGTTACAGAATTTCCTGAGGCAGACCTTACCCATCTATTTTTGTAAAGTGATCATGTGAAAACTAACAGAAACTAGATTTTCTTACAGTGTTATGCAGCTTGTTATAATGAAAGAAAAATAGGGAAAAAAAGAGAAAGAAAATACACAAAAACACAATCACACATACAAACAAACAAACAAACAAAACAATAACAGAGGACAACCCAATCTCCAGAACTATTGGATAGTTATGATAGAAAATTCAACAACAGATATCCCCTGTTCCTCCTATGTATTCCTGAAATATGTCCCTCCCTTCTTTAGTATTTTCAGTTTAACAAAATTCACACTGTCTTGGGTTGTAACAAATTTCCCTGCGAAGTAAAATCTTCTCATTTCCATTACCCTGGATATCCACCTGTTTATTTGCTTGTACTTCTATGCAGAATTCTCTTATTTTCTACCTTCGATGTATACTTCAAGATACTATTTCTTATTCTGCTTAAATTAGGCACTTAAAAACACACTGGCAAAATGTTGATATTGGAAAATTCAGTTTAAAAGTTCATGTTAAAATCAAGGAGCTAAGCAACTGAATACCTTTGAAAGAAGTCATTTGCATGTACATTACTGAGATCCAAGATAAATTTTGAAACTTAAACTTAAATCACTTGACTAATATTTCTTGATGTATTGTATATAGAAATGCTTCAAGCTCAGAGATCAGTTCAAACTCAAGTTAAATGGTAAGGGGCAAGACTTAAACTAATAACATGGTACTAACATAGCACAACAGCATGAAGATCAAGACACATGCCTAATCTTACTAGGACTTAAACTGATTACTAAAAAGGGGAATAGTCATATGAATTCCTTATAGTTTATCAGGAACTTAATTATTTATGATTGAGAATTATGTAGTGATGTTGGAGTTTTATTTTCCCCTAATCATAGAATTGTAGGGGTTGGAAAAGACCCCTGGAGATCATCTAATTCAACCCCCTGGTAAAGCAGGATTCCTGCAGTAGGTAAAACAGGAAAGTGCCCAGGTGGGTCTTGAGTATCTCCAGAGAAGGAGACACCACATCTTTTCTGAGAAGCTTGTTCCAGCACTCTGACACCCTCAAAGTGAAGAAGATTTTTCCTCAAGTTTGTATGGAACTTCTTGTATTTCTCTTTGTACCTGTTGCTCCTTGTCCAGCTAGAGAAACTCTTAAACTTTTAACTGAGGGTAATCTAGGTGGATATAGTGGAGTTTCAGAGTACAGAATTTATTTTTAGATGGGTATTATTATTTTCAGTGTTTCAGATGCTTTTCTCTTTTTCTTCAGTCCCATTTTTTTCTCCTTCTGTTTTATTTATTCTTACCCAATATACTGTACCAGGTAAGCAACACTTTATAGGTTAGTGAAAATGGTTTGAAAAATACACATTCTGCAGGAATAACAAAGTTATTTTACCAGGAGAATATATGTTGTCAGACTCCAAGACTGCCCAGTAATATTTATGTGACATATAAATGACCTTGTTTGTATTCTCTGAAGCGTTTTACAGAGAAAGAGCTGCACTATAGAAAACAAGGTCTTATGAAAGATCTTTTTCTTTTGAAATTCACTTAAATAGAATTTCTTGTATTTTTCTTCTTCTTGTACGTTACCATAACATAACATTTTAAACATGGATCATCTCATACTATCATGAAAGCATATGTTTTTATATACTAGCTCTTAGAAACATCCTTATTTTTTTATAGATCTCACAGTTCACAGACATACAATGTTATATTATTCACGCATAAAGTACCCTGCTATAATCAGAACTTCAAAGATTACTAGTGCAAGTCCGAACATATTCTCTGCCTATTGTTTAATTACTTGATTTTGTTTTATTTTATTCACAAAATAATTAGCTTACTAAGCATTTAATTATTGCCAAGGCATGCATTATACAAATCTTCACCACTGTGTAAACATTGCATTAGCAAACACTGTAACACTTGAGCTATTTGTTATCCAACTTCCTAAAAATATTTTTTTCCTGAGGTTTGTCATTTCCTTTAAAAATCTGTGTTTAATTTACTTCGGTCCATAGCATTTTTATGTTATTTCTGCTTTCTAAGCGGAAAGATGTAGAAATCAATTTTCTGAAGCTGAAGATCAGGGCAACCTTTTAACCCATTCATTTTAGGGAATAAAATTAGTGTCTTCCCTTTCATGTTTCTTAAGACCTTTCCTCCCTTTCATTCTAAATGTTAGGTAAGTATATTTTCCTACTTCCATATTACATGTAAGTGCCATTTAAGAACAGCTGAGAAAATGCAACATAGTTTAAACTGTTCTGAGTAGAGCTCCTGTCAATGACTAACCTTTCTAGATGCTTTTGACTTTATGCCTTGGAAAAAAAAAAAAAATCCTCAAATAAAAAAGTTCAAGACTCAATCCAAACTCCAAAAAGAGGTCTACTAGTAACCAAGAAAGAGCTTCGCCCTAGAGAGATATGAATTCTTTCATATCTCTTGGCAGATGAAAGAGTGACAGTGATGACCTCCCCAGAGAGTTTCTCAGTTGTATGAGGATAGTAGCCATGACAGGTGACCAGGAAAATATATATGGTCCTAAGAGAAACAGGGTAAGACAAAATTCTGGAGAATAGTAGTAACCCATGAAATATAATACATAAGAAAACTTTTATGTAAAGTACTTGGAATAAGGCAACATTTCTAAACTACACGCGACATTTCTTTCCTCTTTTTTTTTTTTTTTTAATTGCCAGATTCATAAAATTCACTTCATAATTGCCTAATACAACATTTTATTATTTAATTGATTTACTACATTATTCTGGAAATAAAGCTTGTAATAGGAGAAAAGAAGATCATCTAAATTCCTGATAGGTAAAAGTACAGAAGCCCTTATAAAAGCAATAGAGTGTTGCAAAGAAGGCTATATTTTACTCAATTTAAAAGAAAATGCAATAGTCTGTGCAAAACCAACATTATTTGCTGGCAGTTTTTGGGTATCTTAGACATGATGCCAGTGTCTAAAATGGGCATGCAATAGTATGAACAGTTCTAATTATCCTTTATATGGTTTTGCCTGATATTGATTGCTGATCATAGTCCCAACATATAACAGTGATTTAAAAGGATAATTCCTAATTAAGTCTGTGAAATATTTATTTTCACACCTATTACTCTGCTTCTTATAATTAAATGACATGATAGATTTGCATGCAGTTGGACATCAGTGGAAAGCATAAAATGAATATTTATAGAAAGCAACTATATATACTCCACTGTGATATGGAGCTAACTTTAAAAATAGAGGAGCTTGATGATCTCTGTTCAGTGCATTCTGTGCAGATTTGGCATTTGAGCAGATAAACTATGAATTATGGGGTCTTTTTTTTTTTTTTTTTTTTTTTTTTTTTGCAGTTCATGCTTATAATGCAGAATGCCACATTGGGAGAGGTATTTTGCACATCTAGATCTACTATTTTCAGACAGAGGACAATTAGAGGCTTCATTTTACTGAAGGGCTACAGAAAAATGCCCTAATTTTCCAGGCTCCAAGCATAGCTAAGCATAGTAACTACGGTTTAGTAGGTAAGTATGTGAGCAACATTGTCCCTAAACAATAATTTTTAGGTAGTTAATTATATTTTTGTCACTACTCTGTTCTTTCACCAGCAAGTGACTACTGAATACATAAGTTGGCACTTTCATTCCTGTCTGATTATCTTGGGTTTAAAAAGCATTCTTGCTACCACGGTATCTCTACTATTTCCCCTTCGGATGAAACAAAATTACTTCTGAATATATCATTAATGAAAAGTGACAAAATAAACAAAACTATATTCTGGTATACGTAAGGATGTGCCATTTAGCAGAACGTATTTTTCCTTTGCTGCTACGTAGTTAAACATCACTCCTTATGCATTTAGTCTGCTACTGCATCTTTTTTGCTAAAGGTTCTATTGGTTGCAGTTATTCTGTAACTGGTGTAAATACAATCAAACTTTTTAATTTCTTTATTCATTGGCAGGGCCTTGTAAATTGCTTTCCTTTCCTTTTTGAACTTAGAAGGCTTCATTGAAAGAAATTAATAAGTTCTGAAAGAATATCTTGTTTTTGTGTTGCTTGACACAAGAACTGATTATTTCATTACCTCAAAATGATCGCTCAGCTGTACTGTCAAATAACCAATAATTAGTCAGTGTCTCAGTTGGGCCACAGGGACTCTATTTAACACTTAATTTTCACTTGTTTCTCAAGGACAAGTAGGGGACCCCAAATCATTTATACATAAGACTGAATGTCTTTCTAACTTTCTGATCTGCTCCCACCTAGGAACTTGGGAAAATTCCAGATTTGATTAAACAGAGGATAATAGGACAATAAAAACTAGTCTACACCTTATTCTTTACCACCTGAATGAACTATGGTCCTGTTTTTCTTGTGAGAATGAACAGTAGTGTTTGTTCTGAAAAACAGCACCCAAAAACTGTTGGAAGAGATATCAGCAGAGAATTAAATACCCTTCTTAGAAAATCCTCTTGTCTGCCAGTAACACACTTATTTTAATATTTTGTAGTGTAGTGAGGGTAGTATTAAACTCCCCTTGGTTTGTATGACTGCAGTGGGCTGTTAGGGAATGTTCCTCAATCCAATATAAAAAAGTTTGATTCTTCTTCCACTTAAGTTTGTGTTTAATCCTGAAAACACATTTCACTGTTATGAAACAAAATACAATTTTTTGTTTGTTTGTTTGTTTGTTTTTCTCCTTTAAAGGGCAGTTTTCTTGAATTAGTTCTCAGGTTGCAAGTGTGATTTCATTTACACTGTATTTGTCTCTGTTCATTATGATGCCCAGCAAGTGTTTTATCACACACAGTTCTGATAAACTCACAGACGAACTAAAATGAATCCATTTCAACATTCAAAGATATGTTTGAGAAGATCACGCTTGATGCCAGTCTTGTTTTGTTGTTTTTGCTCAGAATTAAATACTGACTATGCTGTTCAGGGAGGTTTTCTCTGACTTTGCTTAGTTCTATCTCAGAAACACTGCTTTCTAATTATTTTCTGTTTAAACTTATTCTGAAACTGTTTCACATGCAGAATTGTAATGGCCAGCACTGGGAGTTATGTTTTCAACCTGTTGTCTATGGGATACAAGGAGGGTAATTAAGCTAATGCAAAACCATCTTTGCCTCTGCATTTATCCATATAATGAAGGTGAAAAGATTAGTTACTATCATAAAGAAAACTTGAGACTATATGTGTTCAATTAATTTGAAGAGAGGGATTTCACTGACAAAAGTTGGTCCAGGTACACTCTATCATGCTTATATATGGAATCTGACATTCTGAATGTATCATATTTGTTATATTTTCTTTGATCATCAGTGCAATCTATGAACTAAGATCAGTATCCTGGTACAGACTTTTGGTGTTTTTGCACCCTCATCTGATAAATCCTAGAGGAATCAGGCCTTTTGTATCATCATCAAACTAAGAGTGTAATTACTAGGAGAAATGCACTGATATCAGCCAAAGCTCTAATGTCTTCCACTCCTATCTGAGCAAGACTTCTTGGCTTATAAAAGAAAACTATGTCCACATTAGAATACTGTAATCTTGTTATTTCTATTATGGTGTTAGTGCTATCCAACAGCTACACATCATTATGGCAGCCTATCCTGGCATTCCAGTTACTTGATACTGTTTTATTGTTTTACATATTATTGCTTTACATGCAATACAGTGTATTATCTTAACTTTAGAACTTGAAAAAATGCAAGGTCAGTCAGCTAATGACAGGCAGGAAGAGTGAGATTTTCTGGATCTCTCCATGTACTTCTTCAACGTAGTGGGCCAGTTAACCACATAGATGAACTTGAATTCAGTGCCTAATTAATAATTTTGCCATAATGCTGGTCTCAGTAGTCTCCAATTCTCAATATAATTTGAGAAAGCAGAAAAAACGTCCAAGGATACTATTTCTGAAATATATTTTTTGATAGCCACCTCTGAAAGTTTCATATATAAGGTTGTGTTTTGGTTCTGTATTTATTTCTGGATTTGAAGGTACCCGTCACTGTTGTGAACACTGATCAGAAATGAGCTAAGAAAAGTTGACATGGTGAAATCAAAGTCCTTGCCTGTTTGTGACAGTGGTGACATGCAAGCTGACACGTTTCTTTCAGTTTACCTGATGAAATTTGTCCAGACATTGTAAACAGCCAACTCACTAGGAATGTCCAAATTCAACCTACTTAATTGAAAAGAAAAACCTGAAGATGAGTTATATGATTCACTGTAAGAAAACTTATTTTGCCAAGGAATTGTTTTCCATGATCTGATTATATTCAGAAGAGTTGTTTCTCTTCTGAATCTTTTGTAACACATTACAAGTGCTTTCAGGTTTTAGCAGAAGGCAGCTTCTGGGTTAGTTTGTTGTTTCTCTGACTAATATAATATAGAATTCAAGTTAAATCTCATGGTTAAGTGGTTAAATCTTACATAGATATTACCCTTTCCTTTCTTTTTCTTTTGCCTGTGACTTCTTGGGACCCAATTCTCATTTACAGGATGAAAGAAAGCTCAGTGTGTAAGCTGAAGAGAGTTCCTCAGTGTAGGGGAAAATAAAGCCCCTGAAGTGGTTAAAACTGAAAGGAAGTAATGAAAAACAAATGAAATATTTTCTTGTTTTAGTTGAAATTGTGATTGCTGAATATTTTGTTCTGGGAATTTCCTCTGATTTTTTTCATAGGAAAGAACAAAAGGAAGGAAGGAAGGAAGGAAGGAAGGAAGGAAGGAAGGAAGGAAGGAAGGAAGGAAGGAAGGAAGGAAGGAAGGAAGGAAGGAAAATATATTTATCTTAATATTTTATTTATTTATTTATTCATTTATTATTATTATTTTAATGATGGAATTGCTCTGCTAAGAATATCACATAAGAATCTTTCAGAAGTGAAGGGAAGGCTAGGGAAGGGAAGAGAAGAAGAAAGAGCTTTAATCTATAATTTGAGACTTTTACAAAGGCTAGGGAAGGGAAGAGAAGAGGAAAGAGCTTTAATCTAAAATTTGAGACTTTTACAAACCTATATAGAAAAAAAAAATCCATCACAGGGACCATAAATTAAATTTGAT
This sequence comes from Centrocercus urophasianus, assembly GCF_019232065.1. NCBI lineage: Eukaryota > Metazoa > Chordata > Aves > Galliformes > Phasianidae > Centrocercus > Centrocercus urophasianus. Next base: position 16,117,623 of record NW_024884697.1, read on the forward strand.
TTGTCAAAAGTTGTGATTATTTACTATTGTTTGATTTTTTTTAATTACGAGTCCCAAGGAAGTTTGGAAGTTTTTCACACAGAGGGAGGTGACATATTAGAACAGCCCAATAAAATTGTGGATGCCTCATCCCTGGACATATTCAAGGCCAGGATGGATGTGGCTCTATGCAGCCTGGTCTGGTGATTGGCAACCTTGCACATAGCAGGGGGGTTAAAACTACATGATCATTGTGGTCCTTTTCAACTCAGGCCATTTTATGAGTCTATGATTTTATGAAAGAATTCATTTTCAGAAGCTATTTAAAGATGTAACTGACAACAATACAAAACAGCTGAAATAGATAAAGTTAATATACAAATATAGTTAATACTATTGATGTTAAATAAATAAAATGAGAAATATATTTCCCACCTTTAAAGTAAGTTTCCATTTATATTTTTAAGTACTATCTACTTTGAAGAGATGTAACTGTTGCCAAAACAGACATCCAAACCCCTCATCTTTACTTTCATTAATCAATATATTTGCAAAGAAATGTAGACATGAGGCATAAAAGCAAAAGCTGATTGGATCCAATTTAAATGATTTTTTTGTTTTGTTTTGTTTTGTTTTTGTTTTTGGCAAGTCTTAATTGTCTTATATTTTAAGATTTTGAACATAGTTTTATACAATCATAACTGCAAGTAAATATTGAGATATTTAATTAAAATTAGCTGGAAAATCATGGTATGACTGTGGTGCTGGAGACTACCTTCTTTAGATCAGGATCATCTGAGCACGTCCCAGGAAACAGGATAAGAAGGTGGCAAAGCCTCCTGAAGGATGGAGACACTGTGAAATAGCAATCTGAAGAGTAATTATACTCTCTGAATGTTCTTGTGAAAACAAAGATAATCTGATTTAGATTTAAATAACCATCAACAAATGTATCCATTGACATTATAGATAAGACATAATTCAGTCTTTACTAGGCCCTGAAATTATCCTATGAAGTCTGATGCAAGTATAAATGCAAATATAAATATTTATTTGCTTCTGTACTAAGTACTTACTTAAAAGGACTACTAAAAGAACCCTTTCAAGTTGATGTTTCAATGAGTGACCTTTCATCACTTAAATTCTGTTCCTGCAAAAGCACAGTCCAACAGCATGCATATTATTAATTCCAATTCACTTATGAGCAATATTAGTTCCAGTTCACCTACACTGCATGTTCTTTTGTAATGAAAATTTGTGGAAAAGCACCAAATTCACTTGCTGTTCATTTTTTTTTTTTTTTTTTCATTCGTCTGCTACTTGGGGGAAAACTGGCTGCACCAAAATGAGTAGGAAATCTTACTTAAATAATCTTCCAAAAATTTGAAACTGACTTAAATATACCTAATATTAAAAAACAAAAACAAAATTAAACATATGCTACAAGCAACAAGAACTTGCTCAAAAGACAACACTGCTGATTCGTGCTTCTGACTTTAGAGAATGAACTGTAAGATGAAACCATGTGAGAATTGATTCAGTACCAATTATTTCAGCACTTCCCACTGGCTCTTACTACTAAAACTGAACCATTCCAAATTACCAAATGACAGTCTAACAGCCATGAAACATAAGCAGTTTCAGTGCATGGGGTTTAAATGGCATCATTCAAATCTGAATTTGTTTTCATCACTTATGGATTGGTTTTTATATATGGTCGTCTCCTGCGTGTTCTCTAGTATGCCTCTGAATGGATTAAATGTTCTGATAAAAAATAACACGTCAATGCTACTGACTGAGCTTTCCAGCACCCAAGGCACTGACTCTGTATTCATTGGCTGAACTCCCCTATCTCCATATCTTCCTCTCAAGGGAAATAGGGAATTTCTATAAGATCTATAAGGTCTGGAAAGCAAAAAACATCAATTTGATCTCCCTCAGCACTTGTGAATTCATCCTATGAGGGTCCACAAATCTTGATGTCCATTTTAATTATCCTTAAACGTTTCTTTAACCAGGGATCAGAGTGCTGTGAGAACAGACAAGCTGTAAAAAAGAATTTTGGAGAGCTTCATGTGAGGCCTGATTTTGTGCTTCCAAACTGTATTTAAACTCTGGCCCCTGTCCTAGCTCCTTGCTTGAGTTTTGTTGCAGCTCTGCCTCTGCTTGGCATTGCATCTTTTTGTCCCTGACTTGCCTTCACTGACTTTGTTTCTTGGTCTGATGTCAGACCAGACATACCTGGCAATCACAGGGCTATTGTCTGAATCTGACCAGTGCCACCAACCCTCCCTTTTTCTTGTATGAGTATTGTAATATCATAGAATCATTGAAGCATAGAATGGCCTGGGTTGAAAAGGACCACAATTATCATCTAGTTTCAACCCCCCTGCCATGAACAAGGTCACCAACCACCAGATCAGGCTGCCCAGAGCCACATCCAGCTTTCATGCTGTATCAAACATTTGAAGAGCAATGTGTTTTTAACAGAAATCAGCTGTTGATGTCAGATCTTCTGAGAAATCATTACAGAAATAAAATAACAGCAAGTACAGAGAATCAACAAGCAACTGGACCACTTCTAGTTGTTTTTAAGTTTTATTTGGTCTTGAAAAAATGCTCTGTGATGTCCAAACACCTGAAAATACTATTAGGCACGAGAACATGTTTATGAACCTTCTTTGTATCATCTGTCACGCCAGAGCAAGTGCAATTACACGTTGGTCCTGGGACTTGGAAGGCTGAGTGAACACACTCTGTGCAATTTTGGTAGTTACAGAGATGCGGTAATTTCAGGCAGCACGGAAGGATAAAAATGTTTCCTTTCTTTGCTCTGGTCAGCATTGTGCTATTTCTGAGGACAGCTCTGACTGAAGGAAGAATGTCCTCTGGGTCCATTTCAGCTGCTTATCAGGGAAATAGAAATAAAGCTATTAAAACCCATGAAGGTGGGCACTTGGTGCTCCCGTTGCTGGCCATCAGCTGGGTGTTCCAAATCAGGTGGGGTTTGGACACTGGAAAGACCTTGCTCTGGGTAAGAATCCAGGATGCTGCCGGCTTTGAGCATGTTTTCAGGAGTATAGTGCTGATAGACTTCTTATACTGGCATGGTAGTATTTATTAATTTATTTGTTTATTTTTGTGTTATCCATTGTGTTAATATCCTGCCTGATTATGTTTCACAATGGAATTCTGAATATGCCCAAAGACTTCTGATCTTGTAAAGCACAAGCAGCTAACCCTCTAGTTATTGATATGGTTGTTTTTTCTTTGAAATATATTTCCATCTTCTTTAATATTACTAAAAATACCACACTACAAGCAAGATCACAGAAGTCCCAATTGCATCAGGCTTTTTGCAGTGGGTTTTGCTTATTCTGTATGGATATGAACTACATGGTGAGGTGGAAGGGACATATTAAACTTGCCTGTTTGGCTTTTTGGGCTGTCAGTGCAGTTTGACCATGGTGAATTACCACAATGTGGTTTCAAGATGCACGTGTCGTTGCAGGAAAAAATGTTTGCTTGTACACTCAGATGCCAAAGTGAAAAGAACTGAGATCTCTCAGCTAGTTAAATCCATGTTTATAATCTTGCCTGTGGTTAACCATCACCAGATAAGATCATGGGCTGTCTCATGTGAGTGCTAACATGTAATGGAGTGATGATACGATTCACATTTAAATTGCTTTTCCTTGTGCTTTATTTTTTCTGTTATATTTGACTTCGGAGAGGAGCTGTCTGTGTTGTGAGGAATGTTATCAGTTTATTAGGTGGCTGCTTCTTACAGTAATCTATTGTAGTTGGGAGGGCAATGACTGGCACTCAGTGATCTTACATGGCACTTTTTTCCTGCAGTGCTTCCATGTAAGAGGCCTTGGTGGTTCATACTAATTCTGATAATGTGCTAAACCATGTGCCTGTATGTGTGCAAGATGGGACTTGAAACTTGGCAGTATGTATGCTTCTAAATCAACAGCAGGCACTGTGCATCAATTTAATTGTTGTTCCTGTTTCTTAGTTATTACAAAAATGCAAAGTTCTACCTCGGGCTGAGACTCAGTCCCAGCTGTCAGCATACATCTTCAATTTTCACTCATGTTTATCATCTAAAAGCAGTGCTTCAGCGTTTGGGGTATGTCACTGTCACAGAGTTAACTAGATCAATCTATGCTCATGACAGGGGGGCAGCAGGCCCCTGCCTCCCCACCCCCCCACCGGCACCATAGAAATGGGAAGGAAAAAAACAGCAGCAAAGATCTATGGAGGAAAACTTATTTTACTATGATACTGGAATACAAGATAACACAATATAATACAATCTAATTGAATTTGAGACTAATAAATCAAATAGAATAGGAGAAAGAGAGTTCCTGAGACCAAGTCAAACCTGAAAAGCTTGGAACGGCTAGGAAAGCACCCTCCAGCACCCACTGCAAGGCAGTAAGAGAATGCCCCACTTGGAAGGGCCAGATTCCATGACTTCTGTGATGTACAGGGAGAGGTACCCAGAATAGGAGCATTAACACTTTAACTACCAGTGCACTACATGATGTTATGATGAGGAATACTGAAAGCCAAAAAACATAAAATCGTGACAGTCACCTAGCTTGCTGTGCTTTCATACTGCCCTTGCAGTTCTGTCTGCAAAACCAACTTAAGCGAATTGTAAGTTGAATTGTGGATGTTCACAGAATCAAGCTTACAACAGTAAAATGCTTTTATTGAACTTAATGTTATGAAATAAATCATTCTAATCATGCATAAATAAGTCATTCAAACTCATCTCAGTTATAAGTGGGCATAATTTAAGTCTGGTCATTGGAAATTGCACACACATCGAAGTCAATTTTTTTTCATTCTGTCAAGATGTCTGGCTTGTATCAGAAATGGTGTGGCGAGATGGACTGGAGAGGTAATCCTGCCCCTGTACTTGGCACTGGTGAGGCATCACCTCAAGTACTGTGTTCAGTTTTGGGCACTTCAATTCAGAAAGGACTTTGAGGTGCTGAAGCAGGTCCAATGAAGGGCAACAAAGCTTGTAAAGGGCTTGCAGAATATGCCCGCGAGGAGAGACTGAAGGAACTGGGGCTGTTTAGTCTGGGAAAGAGGAGGCTGAGGGGAGACCGTATTGGTCTCTTCAAATACCTGAAAGGTGATGGCAGCAAGAATGGAGTTGGTCTCTTCTCACTGGTGATGGGTGGCAGAACAAGGGAAAATGGATTCAAGTTGCACCAGGGGAGGTTTAGGTTAGATATCAGGAAAAAACATGTTTACAGAAAGGGTGATTAAGCACTGGAATGGGCTCCACGGGGAGATAGTTGAGTCATCATCCCTGAATGTGTTTAAAAACCATCTGGATTGCTCAGGGACATGATTGAGTGAAGGGTTGTTAGAGTTAGGGTACAATGGTTAGGTTTTGATTGGATTATCTTGAAGGTGACTTAATGATCTTGAAGTTCTTTTCAAACCCAAGCAATTCTACAATTCTATGAACCCTAAAATACTGTTCTGGCAAAAAAAAAAATATTGTTAACAAGGGGTTTGGGAATAGAACTGACAATCTGTGGCATCCAGAAAGAGGTTGCCACTCCTGTTAATATCAGTGTGGAGTATTTTTCTGCAAGTGAACTGATAGAGCAGGAAGTTGAACATATGTTAAATCAGCCACAGGCTGCTCAAAGAAACACTGAGTGAATTAATTTGTAGTATTGAGCAGTAAGGCCTGGTTTCTTCCCCAGTGGGGTAAGGGTCTAAGATGGAGAGATGCTCAGATGGGAGGTAAAGTACACGAATATGAGAGATCCATAAGAAGTCTTGCAAGGTCTCCTTCACAAGGCTCTGAGTTCATAGAAATAAATCCGGTCATGCAGATTCATAGCCATAGCAGATGGCAGATGGCATGCCAAGACACTATGAGAGATATGCTTCTACTATCGCTTGTGGACACAAAGCTTTCTGTATGTGTTTTTTTTGGAAGGGGAGACATGTAGCAGGGGAGATAGGAATGAAAGAAGAAAATGTGAACATAAGATTTCAAGAAAATGTAACTGACAGAAGTTGCTAGCTACTCTTTTGCTTCTAATGTGTGCTCAAGAGATAAGCACACTGTTTCAGAATTCCCTGAGTACTGAACGCAGTAGGATACAATCATCTTTCATCACAGCAATCCTCAGTGACGTTGCCCTACATCCTTGCATGACAGACCTATGTACAACAGCCTAATATCTGAGTAGCCTAACAAGGCAGTTTTCCATGACGCTTAAATGAATGTTAAAACTGTAAAAGGAGATAAAAGGGATGTTCATGTCTGAACAAATTAAAATTACTATTTCTTTAATTCTCAGATCAGCCCAACCTTAAGTGTCATTCTTAAAGAATCTGAAAAAATGACTTATCACACATTAACAGAATAATAGGATGGATTGGGTTGGAAGGGACCTCTGTCATTTCCAAGCCTCTGCAATGTTCAGGGTTGCCACCAACTGGATCGAGCTGCCAAGGGCCCCATCCAGCTTGGCTTTGGACACATTCAGGGAGACAGTGCTTCTCTGGCAACCTCTTTATCATCCTCTGAATAAAGAATTTTTTGCCTAATATCTAATCAAAATTTCTCCTCTTCTAGTTTTAAACCATTTCCTATTGTCCTATCTCTACCAGACTGTAAAAAGTTAGCCTCCCTCTTGCTGCTAAGCTCTCTGCAAGCACTAGAAGGACAAAAAGGAGATCTTTCTGAAGCCTTCTCCAGGCTGAATAAGATCAGCTCCCTCAATCTTAATTCATATGAGAGGTGCTCCAGCCCTCTGATCATCTTTGTGGCACTGCTATGGACCTGCTCCAACAACTTCACATCTTTCTGCTGGAAGTCTGAGATATGGATGCAGTTCTCCATCTGAGGCCCTATGGCAGAGTAAAGGGAGAAAGTTACCTCCCTCATCTTGCTGGCCAACCTTTTTTGATGCAGCCCAAGATGCATATATCAAAGATCAACTGTCAAACTGTCAAACTGTTTTAAAAAAGACTGCTACTTTTGAAACTCAATTTCAGTCTAAGTACAATCAGTACTAAGTACTTAAAAGCAGTAAGACTGTGTGGTAATTAATGCCATTTTTAGAATTCTGTAGTCCAGCCACTCTGCAACTCTCAAATAACTCTCAAAAAACACTCTATAACACTCTCAAAACAGCCACCTCTCCTTGAATATTTTGCTGATTTTATTTTCCAGAAAAGAAAACCAGAAAAGAAAATATTTCAGATATATTTATTCACGTCATTCATTATTATATTGCTTTTAAATCCATCTATCTGAAGTAAGCAGTATCAAACTGCAGCTTCAGTTCTCCCCATCCAACTTTATTTTGATATTAAAATGTATTTATTCCTTCTGATTTCCCAAATCACTTACCTTTTTAATGTGTTAATGTGAACTTTGAACAATTATTATTAGTAACTTCATTTCTTCTACAAGCAATCGTACTAAGAATTCCTGAATTACAGAAGCAAAAAGGTTGTTTTTGCAGATTGAATAAAGATACTCAGTTGACTAAAACTTTTCTTGTAAAGGCCACAGGTCTTCTGCTCATCTGGACTACATGCTGCTGGCTTTCACTGATATAAGGAGTGTAGAAATACCAGCATAGCTTTCAATATTTTCATTACTTTGTAGTATCCTTCTTAAGAACTGGTAACAAAATAATACACTCAGTATTTCATAATGCAGTATACCTGCCAAGAATAAGTTGACAGACAAGTTTGTTAATGGCTGTTGTGAGCCACTTCTAGCTGAGTGAAAAAGGAGCGCTTGGATCATAGACTCAGAGACACCAAGAAGGAGGTATTAGTAAGATAAAACAAAGAGTAGATGTAAACAAAAATTCACTGTGTTTTTGTTTTGTTGCTTGTTTGTTTGTGTGTGTTTCTTAGTTAGTTATGTCTGAGCCCAGGAAAAGAATGGGTATATTTTCTTTTTAGCACAGGAACTGTGTTTTCAAAGTGTGTTAGAAAATTTATCTTCCAAGTTACGTTATAGAAGCGTTACAGTTTTTCTCTCACAATTTTTTGCTATCTCCCTTCCTTCCTAAAGCTGGATCCGCCATGACATTAGATAAAAGTCTTAAAAGTCTTAAATGACTCTAAAATCTCTAAAATCTGTGTGGGTAATCAAATGTTTCAGTGAACAGTATTAATTAATCTCTCATGTGAATCTTTATTGTAATTTAAGGTCATTACGTATTTTCCAGTCCTCCAAAATAGTTCATTGCCTTTCTATTCCAAAACAGATTTTTACACAGTGAAAGACTGTTATAATGGTGGATTCTCTTGGAATCTCTGAATTGTATCTTCCTTAGATTGAACAAATACGAACACTGCAGTTGTTGTCTTTAGCTATCTACCAGGGCTTTCTACAATGACTTACCCAGTTGATCCAGACTGAATACAATAATTGAATGGAGAAGTGTCGGAAATATAGTAAAGGCTTTCTTCATGTTCTATGTCATCTTTACTCTTATTTAAGTAACCTAGTACAGAGTTTCTTCTTTTATAAAACAAACTCAGACTGTGATCCACTACATGCCAGACTGCTTTCTGAAGTATTATGTAGCTAATTCTTCTCAATGTTTGTATCAAAATTCTAAGCTCATTTACAATTTGGTCGCCTGGTTCAACATGAATCCAGATGGTGCTGGGCCATAGAGATGTCTCTACTGTAAAGTTGTTGTTCAAAATGCACTCAGAATTGTTTTGCAGACAATTCTGATTCAGTGATACAAATATGTTACTTCAGATACGTTGTGAGGAAGACATTTTTTTTACTGAGATTGTACTGAATCACACAGTTTGTTTTTAACAGATTGCCTTTGGCCTTGGGTGCTTCCAGGGAGGGCGTATCCACAACCTTGATGGGCAACTTGTGCCACTGTCTCACCAACCTCACAGTAAATAATTTATTTCCAAAGTCTAGTCTAAATCTACCCTCTTCTGGTTTAAAACCGTCTCCCCTCATCCTGTTGCTATCTGCCCACATAGAAAGTCCCTCTCCAGCTTTCCTGTAGGCCTTTCAAGGTCTTGAAGGGCCATTATAAGATCCTCCCCTTCTCCAGTCCAAAGAGCCCCATCTCTCTCAGGCTGTACCCGCAGAGGAGGTGTCCCAGCCATCTGATCGTCTTTGTGGCCCTCCTCTGGACCCACTCCAAGAGCTCCATGTCCTGCTTGTAGTGGGGGTCCCAGAACTGGATGCAGTTCTCCAGGTGGGGTCTCACGACAGCAGAGTAGAGGGGCAGAATCACATCCCTTGACCTGTTGGTAACACTTCTCTTAAAGCAGCCCAGGATACAGTTGGCCTTCTGGCCTGCCAGCTCACATTGCTGGCTTATACTGAGTTTTTCATCCACTAACACTTCCAAATCATTCTCAGGGATGCTCTCAAGCTGTTCTCAAGCCCAACCTCTATCTGTGCCTGGGATTGCCCCGACCTAGGTGCAGGACCTAGCACTTGGCCTCATTGAACTTCATAAAGTTGGCATAGACCCAGGTATCCAGCCTGCCCAGGTCCCTCTGAATGGCATACTTCCTTCTAGCGTGTCAATGGCACCACTCATTTTGGTGTCATCTGCAAACTTGATGAGGGTACACTTGATCCCAGTCTCCTCATCTTCTACAAAGATGGTAAATAGCACCGGTCCCAACACTGATCCCTTAGGAGCTCCACTTTCCACTGGCCTTTACTTGGATATTGAGCCACTGACCACAATTCTCAGAGTGTGACCATCCAGCCAATTCCTTATCTAGCAAGTGGTCCTTCCATAAGATCTATTTTTCTCCAATTTGGTGACCGGAATTTAATGCAGGACAGTGTCAAATGCTTTGCACAAGTCCAGATAGATGACGTCGGTTACTCTTCCTTCAATCACTGATGCCTTAACTCCATCATAAAAGGCCACCAAGTTGGTCAGGCATGACTTGCTCTTGCTGAAACACAGACAACTACAACCAATCACCCTGTCTTTATACTCCATGTACCTTTGTAGGGTCTTCAGGTGGATTTGCTGCATGATCTTGCCAGGCACAGAGCTGAGAGTGACCGGCCTGTAGTTCCCTGGATCTTTGTTTTTCCCTTCATAAAAATGGGTGCTGTGTTTTCCCTTTTCCAATCTGTGGGAAGTTCACTAGACAGTCATGACCTTCAAATATGATGGAAAACAGCTTGAGATTTTCTTCCACCAGATCCCTCAGAACACATGGATGGATTTCATTGGGATAATTCACTCCATTTTGTTACTAAAATAGGCTGAGTGAAGTGTATGTGGTGAGGAGAAATCTACTCAAAAAACAAACAAACAAACAAACAAACAAACAAAAAAAAACCCCAAAACCCACACATTTGTGCTTATATCTTCTTTTCAGTAAACAACTCTGGGTAGGAATTATCTGTTAGGTTAGTAGAATATGTGAAAGATGGCACTTTTACACTGCAGCACTTCAGCCTCATATTTCCCAGTAGTGTACACACTTTAGAGAATTTACAATGTTAAATTCACATCACAGAATGCTTTAAGTTGAAAAGAGTCTCTTGCTATATAGTTCAATTTGCCTACTTAAGCAGAATCAGCTAATGAAGTTTGGCTGCCAAAGATTCCACAACATGGCTAGACAATCAGTACAAGTGTTTAACCATCTTCACAGTAAAAAAAGTGCAGTTGGTGCAGTTCAGCACCACATATCCACTTGCTTTCTCCCCAGGGATGAATCAGAAAGTGCAATAATTCATGAGTTGAGATAAAGATAGTTTAGTAGGTAAAGCAAAAGCAAAAGCAAAACAAGGAATCATGCATAATGGTTTTCTGAGAATTCAAAAATTGTCACTCCGAACAATATCCCTCTGCTCCCTGCTCCCTTACTCCTTTCACTCCACTCCATTGTTCAATGTGATGCCATATGGTATGGGATATTTTTTTGGCCAGTTTGAGTCAGCTTTCCTGGTTCTGACTCCACCATCCTCTTTAACACCCCTAGCATTCTTGATTACAGTGCAGCCTGAGAAGTCTTTGATTCCATGTAAGCACTGCATGACAACAATTAATAACAGTGTCTTATCACCACTATCTGCACCAAGAATCCAAAACACAACATTATACAAGCACCTGTGAAGAAAATAAATTCCATCCCAACAAAAATCATGACATTGAATCCAACTTGTATGTAAATTACAGTTTTCTAAATAGCATTCTTATTTTCTTTCAGTTTTCTGTTTCAGTCACCAGTCACATACTATTTATTTTCATTTTATAAATTTGAGGAAAAAAAGAATACTCATTTTGTATTCTGGTAAATGAGAAAGTTAATTGTGATGCTTCTGATTACAGTATTCTGTTTTTAAGTGTTAAGTGGAGATCTCCTTTAAAATGTCTTTCACAAGCTGAAAAGTGATTTGATTTAACCTAATCAAATTGTGTGGGTACTTTTTTATTTGTTTGTTTTTTAAATTCTTGTGAAAAAGAAATTAAAATAATTGACTTCATTGTTTTTATTCAATTTTCTATATAGAAAATAGAAAGGAATGTGGCTTGTCATCTCTTAATATATAGGAGATTTTTATATCTCTTTGTTCTGCAAATTTGAATGGACATTTAATAATGCTTGTGGGAGGATTAAAATATTTACACTACTGATCATAGGGATACAATCATAGTTTCTATTATGAGGTGATTATCACTCCCTTGTTAATGTTGAAAGGCTAGCTAGAGACAAGAACAAAATTCCATCTATCCTAAAAGACAAATACAGCACATGAATACATTTTTGTCTAACTGAATTTTAAAATTGCTTTCCAGTGAAATATACATATATACTATACAAGAACGATCTTTAATAAAATCTAGTGCTTATTTAATTATGAAAGGAATATAATTATGTTATCCTTAAAATAAACAAACAAACAAACAAACAAACAAACAAATAAATAAATAAAAGTCACTGGATGTTACAATTTGCAATACTTAATTTCTTTTTATTTAATTTTTTTAACATTGTTGAGTGATGACTCTAATTTTTGTCGTGGAATCAAAGATGACTTGTTTCTTTTATACTACTGAGAAGAAAAGAAATGTTTGGATTCAGCACCCATATCGGGTGCTAACAAGTGAAAGATATTGCCAGCTTTCATTAACTGACTTAAATAAAAGCAAAATCAACTTTGGAAGACGAAGATATAAAAGTAGACAGTTCCATACATGCTTTTTACTTGACTGTTAGAAATGTGTTTTTCTTGGCATACTCTTGTCTGTAATTTGGCTAAACAAAGACTGTAAAAGTTTTTTAAGAATGTAGACACACATATCCTAGGAAACCATTTCTGTGTGATAATAGCATTACCAAATGCACGTCGTAATTATTTATTTAGAAAAATTCAAAATATATTTTAACATGATTAGAAACTGAAACTGCTCAATCCTATACAAACAATTATGAAGAGAGTTTTTCACTAGGCAGAATAAGTTACACCAGATTTTTAGAATATTTATGTGAATCATAATATGTTTGGATTCATATATGACAAGAATTCTTAATTGAGAGTTTGAGATAAAAGAGATTACAAATCCAGTACTTTTTGAGAAATAGATTGAAGATTACTTACCTAAGTGATGGACTTTCAAGTTGAAGAAATTACTCTGGTAAAAGGCAGCTGGTATATAAATGTAGTTCTAGGAACAAAGACATTTTTCTAGTTACAAATCTAATAAAAAGAATGTTTCTGTTTCAGATGCGCTGTGTTTCAAATGGAATTAAGTTAATGCATGAGTCTACCTTCTGTCAAACCTTTCAGTGATTACAAACAGCTGTAGACACTTCGTTGTTGTCCACCTCAGTGCAAAGATCAAATTAGATATTTCCAAATTACACTGGTTGTACTTTACGGTTATTATGAAATTGTGAATAACTGCACAAGAAGCAAAGTAATGGAAAATAAAAACCAATATTCTGATGGCTACTATTTTGTGCTGTAAGTATAGGTAATACTATAGATAGAAGAAAAAAATTACTCCTGTACTGTAACTGCTGCAAATTTCTTTCTTACAGCAACCAAAAATTAATATATATTCCTGTGACAGTTCAGTTCATTAATTCCTTGATATTAATGCCAGATATGATTTATTTCTGGTTTAGTTTTTTTTCTTGCGAGTGAAAAGTTGCATTTTCAGTGCAGTATTGCAACCTCTTGACAGTTCATCAATGGGGAACAAATCTATTTTAGAAAATGGATTCTGTCAAAGACACCTAAGCAAAATAAATACCTAAACTGTCCAGCCTACAATAGAGATCAAGATACAGTATGCTACTCAATAGCTAAAGAAAATAGTAAACCATGGAACTTCTGTGACTTTTTCAAACTGTTCTAATATGTATGTGAAGGAGAAAATGCTATTTTGTGTACCTAGTTCTCAACAAGTGAATGAAGCAAGAGATTACAGTGTTTGTTTCAGTTTAATGTAACTCTGCACAATGTCATATGGTTCTTAACGAAATAAGGTGATGCAAAAGGATTCAAAGTTAATAGATAACAATTAACTTTTTTTTTAATTATTTAATGGACTATGTAATATCCTTTGTGCATGTTCAATTCTTATACTTCTTATCCAATGCGAAACATCACATTAGTATTAGTATTGTCAGGTTTCTCCTTCCACAAGTTTTGGAGGAAGCATGCTAGTTCATATCTACATTATTTCCATTTTATATTGTGATTTCATACATAGAAGCATTTTTAGAGTAAAGGAAAAATACCTTGGAAAAACACGTAAAGTACCAGCAAACTCCAAGAAGCAGCTGTCTGTTAGGTTCAGAAAGACTTAACTTTACCTATGACCACTGTTCTTGGAATATTGAGAGCTTCCTCTTACCAAAGCTGTGTAGCCAGTCATACTAGTTCACATGATAACCAACATCTTCTCTCCATCTGAAAGCTGTCATGCCAAGTGAAAGAATGGTCTTTATCTTAGGTATAATTTGTCCAAAGGAATCTTATTTTCTGGGGCCATCCTGGATGACGGCAGTGAGATGGATGTCTGCAAAAAAGGTCCTTTTTCCTAATGGACTAAGACAAGATAATTCTGCTTTATAAGTATAAGAACAGAGTTATAAGACTGGATTTATATTTAGTTCAGTAAGTATTTACAATGTAGGAATATGCTTAAAACATAGAAAGTTAACTAAATGGAAAAGAAAGAGCAAAGGTGTACAAAAGAACAACTGTCCCAGTTAGTACATCAGATTCGTTCCAATGCTACTAACTACATCTCATCATAGTTTTGTATGTGCACTCTGTCATTCCAGTGAGACACAAATTAAACGGAAAAAAAATACATATTTTTTCAAGCATATTCCTGAATTACAGGAGTTTGTGGCAAAAATCAGTTCAAGATAAAAACAAAGAATCAATTCCAAATATACATGTGTTTTACATCAAATATATATGCATTTTACATTCTAGTTTAAAAATCAACATTCCTTAAAATAAGAAGTAGGAGTAACTGAAGACTACATTTCCCTCAAATAATATCCCCATTCAGCTTGGTGGAATTACACTGAATTTTTCTTCCTATGCAAAGCAAGTTTTACTTTAATTCTCTTTGTACCAGTTACATATACAAAAAGACAGAAAAGTGGATCTTTGTTTGCAAAGAAATGCCTGTGTAATACTGAGATGTTTGTATAACATTGGTTATAAACACCAGTATATCTCTCATGTTCCAAAGAAATTCAGTGCACGGATTACACCCTTGCTATAACTATTTTCTAGATAATATAAAACCAAGCAATTTCTGTCTTTCCTTATACATATTGTACAAGGTGCGTATGCCCAAGTGCAGGCAGGGTACTGCAGGGCTGCTTGTAAGGAGAGGACAAGCTTCCCCACGCCAAACTGCAGGTTCTAGCTGGCTCCAATGGCACTTCCATTGTCAAGGCTGGGCCCTTCTGCCTGCATGGTGGTGCCCCTGGAAAATACAACTGAGGGCAAAATACTGCACATTCATTGAAGAATGATGAAAAAACATGAGAAACAGACCTGCGAACACAAACAGATAATAAGGACAGTCCGGAGGTGTTGCTAACCTCCACGCAATCCCAGCTTGGTCTACAACACCTTATCAGCACCCCTCCCATCTGCATCCCTACCCGGTACAGGTACATGAGAGACACACACCATAGTAGCTCAAGTGCCATTTTAATGCTGCGCAACAACTGCCTATATATTGTGACACGCCACCGCCCCGTGAACCGTTAAGCACCACCCAGAACCACCCCCTATGACTACCGCTCACCTCAGCCCAAGTACCGCCCACACCGATGACCGCCCACAGGAGGTGCTCCAGGATCAAAGCAGAAATTCCTATGCAGCCCACAGAGAGGACCACACTGGGGCAAGCATTTACACTGCAGTCTGAGACAGGCATTACGTTGGAGCAGATTTTTGCTGGAGGACTGCAGTCCAGAGGAAGCAGGATTCTGGAGCACAAGTGTGAGGAGGAAAGAGCAGCATAGATGAACAGTTGTGGACTGGCCACAACCTCCTCATTGCCCATAAGCTCTGCAGTGCTTGAGGTAGAGGTAGAGAAGAAACTTGGGAAAAAGGAGGGTAGAGAGGAGCAGTTTTAATTTTATATTTTGTTTCCTTTATATCCAAGATTTTTTAATTGCCAATAAATTAATTTTCCCAAAGTTGAGTCCATTTTGCCCATGACAGTAATTGGCAACAGCTATCCCTCTATTTGACATTTCCCATCTCATAAACACAGAATTAATACAAGAGCACTGATCTTTAATATCCTGATGATCAAATATTAATGGCAACGGGTCAGCCCGGAGCTTTTATATAGCAAGACTCACAATTTAATAATTATTATTATTAATATTGATGAAACAAGCACTATTCTTGATTGCAAGCTTCAGAGAAAAATGTTTCTGTTATAATAACTTCTGGAAAATCCTGTTTGATGGATACAATCACTTCCTGAAATGTATTGTAGATTACCATGGTTAAATGAGGAAGTCATGTTAGTATCAACATTTCCACAGTTGCAACAAAAATAAAACAACCTAAATGATTATCTAAGGATTATCTTAGGAGAAACTTTTTCTCTCAAAGGGTGGTCAGGCACTGGAATGGCTGCCCAGGGAGGTGGTGGAGTCGCCATCCCTGGTAGTGTTCAAGAGGCGCCTGGATGAGGAGCTACGAGATATGGTTTAGTGCTTGCGGCACTGATAGGAATGGGAGGGGGGTTGGACTAGATGATCTTGCAGGTCGTTTCCAACCTTGTGATTCTGTGATTCTGTGACAAAATGCTTACTTGGAACAGCAATTCTATTAAGAAAGACTGAAGGATTTGTCTTTTTTTCTTTTTTCTTTTTTGTTGATTTCTTACTATTTCTCATTAAACTAAAATTAGTTCACATAACTCCTCTCCTGATGTCTGATTAAACATGAAGGAACAAAAGTTAATTCCTCCTTATGATCACCAAATAAAAAATAAGTTAATTAACTAATAAAAATGAATACCAAAAGATAAGTAACACAGAAACAGTGGCATCAAACTTGATGACAGATCACCACTTCATGGGTATTTTTAAAGTCAGTAGAACATATATTTTTCTTTCAATTGTTTTTATTGTTTGAAGTTTTCAGAGCTTCAGCATTACAATAAATAAAAAGTTAGTACACAGATATAAATATAGATCTCAGATTTATCATCTGACTTATTCTCAGTGATCAGTCAGAATTTGATTACTTTTATAAGCTTCCAGATCTTGTGAAATACTGTTCTCAATCCATCTGCTCAATTTAAACTTAATATCATAGCATTTAAATTGCATAAAATCCAATGAAGAGTAATATGAAGAATTCAGGATCATGCAATCATGGAACTTACCCTAATTAGTGATGGTCAAGTTGTGAGCATTTGTCAATTCACTCAAAAATGCACAATGAGCCTGTGGTTGTTGGAAAGCACTCTGTGTTGTCTGACATAATCAAATGTGGATGATACTGGCAGACATGACAATCTAATTGAACTTAAGTTATTTTAAATCACAGAGTGAATAGTTTTATACTACATGAAATGGTTTTCCAGTAAGCTGGGACAAAAATTACTTCTGCCTCTAGACTCTTCCAAAATATTTGTTGAATATGTACGGTAATATTTAAAAAAGTGAAAGATAGCATTTTCCCATACATAATTGAATCCCCATTGAATTACAGTAGGATTGTTCTCTGCTCCAAGAGTTGCAGTGCAATTAATGTTAAGTTTGAAAAAGTATTAAAGACCACAAACTATTCAACTATTTGATTAATATGATGCAACCAAAATCAGAATCAAAATAAAGTGCACAATTAATGGTGAAGCTGAAAGCTAGTCATTTTTTATTGTTGTTCAGTTTATAAGAATTACATTTCCGAAAAACAGGGCAAGAAACAAAAACTGAAACTGAAACTATAGTCCATGAAAAGGCCTGACTCTGGAAGACTTTGTCTAACATATTTCACAAAGTGACCACACACTGAAGCAGGGGAAAAGTGTAAGGAGAAAAGAGCAGCAAAAACAAAATGTACTGAACTGACCCTCTCTCTACTTCCCATTCCCCTTGTGCAGCTCAGGGCTAGAGTGGAGGTAGGTTGAGTGAATGAGTGAAGCTGAGATTTGGGAAGGAAAAAGGGTGAGGGCAAAGTGTTTTTTGTTCTCCCTATCCTACTCTCAGTTGGCAAAATCTTAGTTGCACTAATCTTTCTCCCAAGACTGTTTTTCCTATGGTGATAACCAGTGAGTGATCTCCCTGTCTTTATCTCAATGCACAGCCTTCTTCACTGCAATTTTTTTCACTGTCTTGATGGGGGAATGGGAGAACAGCTTAGTGGGCATCTTGTAAACTGCCAAGTTCAATGCACCACACTTCTACTTATAAAAGTAGAAGTGCCACCAGCAAACATTAAAATTAATTTGTTTTGAGCCCCAAAATAACCACACTAATGAAGAAGAGTTGCATCTGTAGCCAGTGGCCTGAAGAAAATAGTACTATCTGTAGCTATCAAAAGGTCTTACAACAGCTGTGTCCTAAGTTATTTGTGCAAAGATCTACAAGGACTCAGGGCTCATCTGTTAAGCTTTTTTACCAACTTGCTGTAAGAATCTATTTTGTAAATCAGATGCTGAGGATATTCTACAATGTATAGTTTGAACAAGTAGCAGTTGCAAAGGCTTTGGAAATATAGGAACAATTTTAAAGCCCCATAGCCATGACAACTCACTAATTGGTAATTACTATTCATTGGAAAAAAAAACAAAAAAAAACAGAAAACCAAAAACCCACAACATTGCATGTGGGGAAAGATTGTTTCTCTTTTAAGAACAGAAGCAAAAGGAAACACACAAAAATGACGTGAACAACAGGATAAGGCAGCTGTTCCAGGTTAGGGAGGTGGGATCCAGGCTGTGCATGTAATCTGAGGATAGTTGTCATCCGAGGATGAGTGCCAGGAACAGAAAATTTCCAGAAATTCATCTAATAAAAAGAACAGATTTGAGAACTGGAGTGGTAGAATGAAGACCTTTGTTTTTGTATTATTGTAGCTATGTTGACAAATTTTCAGACCTGGAGACTTCAGTGATTGAGAAGATCAAGGGATACATCCATCAAGCTAAATACACAGCATCAACTCCATGGTACTGCAGCTAATGTATGATGTAATAGATTAATGTTTCAAAAATATATTAATAGTGTTGTATAAGAACTAATGTATGTTGGTGATATTTAATAGTGAGTAAAATCTATCCATAAGCATGAAATATGTTGTAAGAGAATGTCAGTATAACACGTTCATTTTTCTTTAAGGTTCTAATGGTCTGACTTATCAGTTTTCTAAACACACCCAACCCAGTGAGTTTTAATTCTTTATCTACAATATGTACACCTAAATGTTTCTATATGTGTATATATTGCTATGTGAGTTTGAAACATATCCACTGTGAAAAGAGATGGATTGACATCATCATCATCAGATGATGTCTGATGATGACTTAGAGAGGACAGCTGGCAGAGGCTCACTAAATCCACACTGTACCGTACTTGGCCCAAGGCTTCTTCAGGGCCCATATGGTGTCTCTACAGCCATTATAAGTAATTATAATTCTGTGGGTGTGAAGGAGATGGTTCTGTTCAAAGGAAGTCAAGAAAATGAAGAAATCTGCTATAGTTTATTGCAAAGAAGTTTTCACAGTAATGAACCAGTAGCTTTTGTGGCCAGCCCTGGTGTGTGGGTTGAAGTCATGTTGCGGGTATATGAAGATATAAAGCCTACTGGGCGGGTACTGGAATACCTTGTAGGGCATAAAAAGACAGATGGTGCAGACTTCTCTCTACTGTCTATGGCAAATGATCCCTAGCATATGTTAAAACCTAAATCATGCCCAGGCAATATCTTGGAAAGCCTAATTGGAGTGGCTCAAATATTTGTCAGAGAGCATAAAAACAGTTAAACAATATGGGTGATCAGCAGTTCAATGCTGACTCTACCTCCTGCCCCTGTTTTATCAAACAGTGAGTAAGATATCTTCTAAGATAGCTGTCTTCTTTGACAGAAGAGAGAACTTTGGGTGAATACATAAATTTAGTAAGGAATGATTTATTTTTGATTATATAGTTGAGAGCCTAATGAAATTAAACTTCTAGAAGCAGAGAAGTTAAGTAACTGAGTTCAAAAACTGCAAGCTCATTGTTTGATTTATTTTAGACCATTTTTTTAATATGTAGAATTATACGTTATTCATGAAATGCCAGATAGCTTGGTAGAATAAGTGGAAAAAAAATGTAAGAAAGACTGTTTTGACATATAAAATATGTAGCTGCATGGTGATATTTTGGGTTTCTTTATTTTGTTTTAGTTTATTCTTTCCTCCATGTTTGAGCCATTGTCATGGTTTTGCGTATTTTGGTTTTCAGTATTCCACACCATAACATCATGTAGTGCACTGGGAGTTAAAGTGTTAATGCTCCAATTCTGGGTACCTCTCCCTGTACATCACAGAAGTCATAGGATCTGGCCCTTCCAAGTGGGGCGCTCTCTTACTGCCTTGCAGTGGGTGCTGGAAGGTGCTTTCCTAGCCCTTCCAAGCTTTTCAGGTTTGACTTTGTCTCAGGAATTCTCTCTCTCCTATTTTAAAAGGTGTTTATTTCTAACTGCATTGTAGGTGAGCAAACACCATTCCCGCTTTTTTTTTCTTCTATTAATCAAATGTTATCTACAGACTTCAGTCTCAAGGTCCCCCCTGACGCCACAGCTGGGCAGAGCTGCCTTCAGCACCTGCTGAAGGCCAAATGCTCATGCCTGCCTGCCTGAGGCTGAGCTCTGCCAGTGCCTTCTGGGAAGGGCTTGGCAAAGCCTGGGAATCACTGCCCAACAAGTGGAAGCCCCTTGGGGCTGAGCTTGGGGTAGGCTATTGGGCCATGCTCACTCTGCTGGAAGCAGCCAGGAGGCAGCAGGCTGTAATGAGGAAACACATTGCAAAAAGACCAAGTAGACCCCAAAACTTAGGAGAAGCTGCCCACCTTCTTGAACTTCATATCCTTCCTAGTGAAAGCCTTGGGATACTAAGGATTCCTTGTGATATCCCTCACTTCTACTGCAGAAAAATACCTCTACTGACCAAAGGAAGGTCTAAAGATTAGTATCTCTTCTATACAATAATTGAAAGTGTATTAGTGAGACTTTTCTATACTAATTTTTATGTAGCATTTCATAAAGTAAACAAATAATTATTTGTTGTATTTTAATTCAATTTTTAAGTTGTTAATTTTACAAAGAATTTCATTGTGTTACATATATGCTGTGTCCCCTTTCACCCAGAGGGTAACACCATTGGTTAGAAGTTAACTTATACTAATGAATATTCCTGCAGCATAGGAAGTTTCGCACAAATGTGCATAAGAACGTCCTTATGGTGAGGGTGACGGAGCACTGGAACAGGCTGCCCTGGGAGGTGGTGGAGTCTCCTTCTCTGGAGATGTTCAAGACCTGCCTGGATGCCTACCTGTGCGACCTGGTGTAGGGAACCTGTTTTGGCAGGGGGGGTTGGTCTCGATGATCTCTAGAGGTCTCTTCCAACCCGTACAATTCTGTGATTCTGTGATTCTGTGAACATAAATGAGTGTTACAACAGACTGAAATTTTTTTTCCTCCTGAAAATATTTGTAGTTTGGGTATTGTTTCCTTGGGAAAGTGATATTAGCAAATTTAATCAGTCTGTCTTTAGGAACACTTACTGATTGGTTGTAGAAAGAGTAAGGGTAAAAAAAGAGTTTATAGCACATTTAAAGTACTTTGGAAAAGATAAAAAAAGATAAAAATGTTCCTGATTCTTATTTATTTTTCTAAAATAATTACCACTGAAAATAAACCAATAGAATCAATCTCTCAATATACTCTCACAATCATGGATTCATCCATAGTGTGAAGTATCTTTGTCTAATTGTGTTCAAATGGGTTCTTATGGCCACCCTTAAGGTGGCCCTGTCAAGTATGATCTGGGCTTGCTTAATGAGTAGTGCTCTTAACTGAAGCAACCAATTACAGATTCTTTTGGATTGTCAGTGATAAATACACTGTTTCCAGACTATGTGCAAGTACCAGTAATGTGAATAATGCAACCAACCACATATATATTAAATTATGGAATAACTCAATAGAGACTTCTAAGCTTCCTGAGGAGCACTCAGTAAAGCTGATTGTGCAGATCTTACCCAATATTTGTCCCTGTGGCAGGGGAAAAGAGAGGCAAAGCCTGTTGGCTTGTCCCAAAAACCAGTGCAACAATATCTTCCCTCAAATATATTCTCTCTTAAGTTTTATTTTTGTACTCTTTTCTTACTTTCTAATGCAGCTTGAATGACTCTTTGTTAAGATTGGTGTGACAGAAAATTTGAAAGCTTCTGACTCAGCATGACCATTACACAGTTAATCAATGCTACCGTACAAATAAGTGCCCATCCCTCTGAAATTATTGCAGAACCTGGCCAGAATGTTTACATACCTCTCCACTCTCCCTGCTGCATCTTTAATAGTCAGCATACCAAGTTCCCCTAGTGCTGCTTACAATCCAAAATTTAAAGTTCTTATTTTGCTTAGGGAGCTATTGGGGAACAGACTCCTTTCATATGTACCACATTCCACTTATAAGATTTTCTCAATGCTGTAACTTCTCTTAAGGGGGGGGACATCTCAGTAAGTCATCTCCAATAATTATTCCACATTATTTGTGCTGAGACTACAGTCACTTAAGCTTCACCAGTATTTAGAAGGAATTGGAGAGATCGCAGGAGGCCTTCTTATGGGGATTAGAGTTCAAGAGCCTCGTGGGCTTCACAGTCTTCATGGGGTAAGATGCTTGACTCATAGTGTTTAGCAGGACTGCATCATCAGTCCTAAGCAAGTCCCTGGGCTAACAGCCAGGCCAAAGGAGGGAACTGGTGGCCTGGAGGAACATACTGTCACAGTGATGACTTTGAATAATAGCAAGTAGCATGTTCTTTTTATGAAGTACAGTCCTTTGATCAATAATAAATATTCTGTTTTAATTTTCATCACATGCTCACTTGCTACTGTTCAAATAGAATGCACTTTCTCAACTTTTAAGTGTAATTATCATGTTAAACTCTTAAACACTTTCAGTCTTTTCCTTGTGTATCATCTCTTTTGTAATAGCATATCTATGAATAAATAAAACTCAAAGGGTATAAGCTGATTTTAAATGCTGCAGTAGTAATGTGCATCACTATCTTCTATCTTGCATCTTTATCATCAAATCATTCATTCAGCTTCATCCTTACCACTCCCAGAATAAGGTAGTTTATTTTGCTTTTCTTTTTGCAATTGCAACTGAAAATGTTTTTGATAGGGAAGATTATCTTTTTATGTTAAAACAGAAGACACCATTCTCACAAATACTGTTCAGCATCCGCATTTTCCTTTTCTGTCTGAATTCATTTTCCTTTTCATTTAACCGGTTTATCTTAACCAGTTTAAGTTGCCCGTTCAAATACGATTGCTAATGTAATCCATTATTTCAGTAGAGTTGCAATGATTTTTTTAAATTTCAAATTCGAGGATGAGTTCAATTCATTTTGAAAAAACATATCTCCCAAATATCCCGTATTTTATTAAGCTGTTCTAGTATATTGCACTACTTACATAATTTATGTAAACATGTATGTAGACAGGGATTACTGACATTTTTTCTTTGTCCTGGCATGGACTTACCATAAATAAGACAGAGCACTCACAAAATATTAATATATTCCTAAATAAATCAATTTATGTTGCTTTCCAAGAGGATTCAGCATAAAACAGCAATTAATCTTTATCTATACAATAGATTAATAAACTTAGTCTTGTATTTAAGTCAACAAAGGTATCTGGCCTTGATACTTTCAGAGCAGAGGTTAATAAACCTACGAGCAGCCTGTCTTCCAGAGATGTTTAATGCTTAAATTTGGAAATGCTGACATCCTGAGTCACCAAGAGTAGTTGCTTTTATAGGATTATAAGGGAAGAAGAGCAAGACCTCATTAGGATTTTAGACTGTGCTGAATTCCTGGAAAACTATTTGGACTGAAAAAGGGTTAGGATTTTTCATGAAGTACTCTTGGGGCTAGCTAACTAATCAAACAGGCCTCATTTCTAGAGAGTATTTGATGTAATATTCTTTATAACTAAAATACATATTGGTTCCAAAGGAAAACATTTTTTTCTTTTTTTTTTTTTTTTTTCCCTTCTGAAGCCAAGAAACAGTTGTATAGTGTTAATGAGGCTAATTTCTTAAGGTATTTGTTGAGGGTAGAGTTTTAAAGTGGTATTTCCATATGGGACACAATCTTTCAAAATGTCCTGCACTGCAAAAAACAAAATATTTTGGAATAACATAGTATTTTTGTTTCTTTCTGTTTGAAAGGAGAATAAATATACATAGAAAATTTGGACATAGGCCACATTCACAGTAGAATAAACAAGGAAAAAGTATTAATATTGCTATTTGTGTTCTACATGATAACTAGAAATCTCTAATGGCAGAATTAAAAATCAATGAGTAAACATACTAAACAGTTGAAATAATTCAGTTTCAGAGATACAGCATGTAAGAAGAGGAAATTAAAACGTTTGTGGATGCTTGATTCTAGATAGGCTTTTTGTACAGAAAAAAAGTACATCTGACACCAGCTGAAAGTATTTCCTGCCACTCTTTAATTCTTTAAGAGTTAAACATACATGTAGTATACTAAGTATATATAAGTATATATAAGTATATTTAAGTATAAAGTATATATAAGTATATACACTTTATAAAGTATACAAACTCGTTTCTGATGGAGGTGAGCTTGCTGGGCATAAACAGTGTCTGAAGAAAAACTACCCAGATGCAGTCAGAATAGCCCTATACCTCAGTAAATATGACTGTCAGGGGAATTTTTACAGAAAGTTTGATTCCTTTGAACTACATTTTAGATCTATGATTTTTTGAAGTATGTATACATGAGGAAAAAGGAAAAATAAATGTAAGGTATTTAATCTCGCATATTATTTATTTTCTGGACAATGTTGGTCCTACAATTTGCTGCCATTTATCAACAACTATTAGCTCCCCCAATTTTTCCTATTTTCCCCCTATCTCACTTGTAAATGAACATGAAGAAACAAGATATTAACAAAGATTTTTAGTTATGCTAGATGCATTCATTTAATTCAGCTTTTGCAATCTAAAAAATAGATGCTTAGGCTAGATCAATTATTTGTACTTCCTCTATAGTTGGCAAATTGGAGCAATATATTGCCAGCTCGTTTTTTCAGTCTCAGAGAATTTAGATGCTCTTTGGGCTTATATGCTTTGACTATATGAACATTGATCTGATCCTTTAAGATATAGGACTTGCTTACAGGATTCAGAGAAGTCCTGAAGCATCTCTTGGGAGACTGAAATTTTATATGGTTTGGTGGTGATAGGACAAAAGTGAATGGCTTTATACAAAACAAGGAGAGATTTAGGCTAGATGTTAGGAGGAAATTCTTTACTCAGAGTGTGATAAGGCACTGGAACTATCTGGCCAGATAGGCTGTGGATATCCTGTTCCTGGAAGTGTTCACAACCAGTTTGGATGGAGTCCTGGGCACCCTGATCTCATGGTTAGCAACCCTACTATGACAGAAGATTGGAACTAGATGATCTCTCAGCCTTTCTATGATCATATCATTCTATTGCTCAGATGCATTCTAGACGAAGTCTTCTGTTATTTCCTCTTACAACAATGCATGAAAAGACCAACTTACAGGCTTCTCAGCTCTTGCAAAATTGAATTACACTCTATGAAGGTTAAGGGCAGCATTCACTTAAAGGAATAAGATGCCAACAGTGGAGAGGATGATAAAGTAAAACCAGCCTATAGTCTTCTCCTTTCTCTCTTTCCACATACTGATCCTTTCTGTACTTCCTTATTTGCTATTGGTTCGGGAAGCCACCTAAAATAACATTAATAATTTAATATGTAATTTGCTCTGAAAGTAATGCTTCCTATTTATATCCATGGAAACTACAACAGACACAAAGAGCATAATAACACTTTCTGATATAGCAAATTCTTGGCTACAAAACACTCTTTTTAATGTAGTCATCACCATTACTATTCATTTTCACCAGTGGTGAACAAGAGTCTGAATGTCATGCTCATAAAATTTGCACCAGTGGAAGTGACCCACTGTCTTTATCACTGATGCTCAAGTGCACCATTCACTGCCTCACTCTGCTCACACTCTGCTCCTGCTAGGTCTCCATAAACATTCAGAAAATGTTGATAGATGTTAATGGAAGTAATTTTTTCCACATGGAAGAATTCAGTTCCATACCTCTGCTTGATATGCACTTCCATATCAGATGACACTTTGTCAGACTCCTCTTCTGCAAAGCAGCAGAATATTGGTGGAAAGGTTCAACCTCTACTGCCATATCACCAACATCTACCTTTGAAGTTGTGGGCCAACATTACAAAATAGGAGGCATTATTTTCAGAGAAGCTCTTATGGTTTTTTTGCCCATATTTATGGCCTTGTGAAACATTATCAGAGTATTAATCACTTCAAAACTGGGTAAAAATTTAAGAACTAGCACTTTGAACAGTGTCCTTTCTTCTCAACTGGAACTCTAGATCTAAACCTTTCCCTCATGTTCTCACATTGGCTACAAACACAAAGCTTATCATTCAAGAACTCAGACTGACTCCCATATATTCTCCACAACACTTATGCCAACTCATGAATGAAAGTGTACTACTCTGGTTTAATGCATATAATTAGATAATGAGCACATTCTAAACAAAGAGTGCAACTAAGTAGAAGGAGCAATGAATGATCATCATTTAAGTCAAAATGGCCTTCACTCTTCCACATCTCTTGGTTGCCTCTCAGTGATTATTTGCATTTAGATCAGATCACTAGAAAAAGGCTAAACAATGTATAAAGAAGCAGATGAGAACACATGAAGGGCCTTCTCCTGATGTTAAAAATTATGCTGTTGATCCTGCAAAGCCTTTGATGTGATTTATACATTAGTTTCAGTGTGAATATCCATACTGTATATATGATTAAGCACATGTGTAATTCTTCAGAATTGGAGAGTACAGATCAGATCCAAGTCATCAAGGACTGTAAGTGGAGAGAACAAAAACACCAATCATTTTTTAAAATAAAAATACAGATGAAATAAATGAACATAATAAGACTTGGCACAAGTATTTGCAGAAGGGTTTAGAAGTTGCAGTGACAGCTGTAGTGAGAGAGGGACATCTTGTTAGCTACAGAAATTTAACAAAGATATCCATAATATATACAAAAAAAATATTTTCAAGTGCTATACTTTGGTCTATTAAAGATCTAAAGGCAGAACTGTTACATGGACAGAATGATGGGGAAGAATTTTATGAAATGTATCGTAGAAAGAACAGGCATACTTACAAATGACAAATGGAGGTGAATTATGAATTGAGCAGTATAAAATATAAAGAAAACTATGATATCTTCACATAAGTACTGATGGTTTATAGAGATAATACAGTTTAGGTTACAACCAATTTTAGAAGTATAGACATTTATTGAAATAGACATAGTATGAAATGAAAAAGTGAATGATGGATATATTAACACTGGGAATTTTAGAAGGAAGAGAAAAGGCTAAGGTGATATGCTCTGGAAACCAGAAAACTGACACAAGTAAAGGTTATCACTTTCATAGGGAATGTAGTCTATAAAACAATAGTTGAAATAATAAATTGTTCTCTTGTCGCTGGATTAATATTTATTGAAATTGTTTACAGTTAGACATGAGTAACTACAAAAATAAATGTTTGATTTCAAGGAGATCATGTCTGAAGGAAATATTTACATAGAAATGTAATTGTATTTGGGAAGGAACTAATTAATAAGAAAATTTTAGTGTTTATAAGAAGTTTGCATGATTATTTTGAATAATTTAATGTCACATGTGCATCAAGTTAATAGACATAAGCATTCTCTGAAATTACTAGGTAAATCTTCCTTTAAGAGTTATGAAATGAAAAGGAGAATTGTGAATTGCAGACTCTGAAAAGAATGTTAAGAAAGACATAATATTATAAATGCAGAGAGAGATGGAACAGAATCTAAGAAGAATAATGGAAAATAGTAAAACAGATAAAGAGGATATTAGAAAAGAAAAATAAAATTGAAATAGATAGGTGTATTAAGAAATGCTAACCACATTTCTAAAAAGATTTTGAACACTGCAGAATAAGAGATCAGTGGAGGATGAAGTTGAAATTTTCAAGATGGAATAAGATACAAAGTAAAAGAAAATAGGAAAAGAGATAAATCATTAAACTGGAGTTTCCTCCATGGACTGCACAATATTTATGAGAGAATCTTGTCCTTTGCTATTTTCTGAGTGTCCTGAATCTTGAAGGCTTTTAAAGTCAGCTATATCGTATTCTGTTTGGCACCCTACAACAAAACCTGAGGAGCAAAAATCCCACCTTATTTTAGAAAATGATCCAAGACATCAAGAAATCAAAGATCTAATATGTACACACACGTATATGTAGCTATAGTCAAACAGAGGAATTTTTCAGATGGCACCTTACCTCAGATAAGATGAAGCTGGGCTAACATTAATCCAGTACATAAGGACATAGCACATTTTTTTATAGTACAATCATATTTTGCTTCAAATTCATGTGGAATACATGCTAACTTAAAAATCGATCAAATGAGGAAAAATGAATTATGAACAACTGGCTGTATAAAGGAGTACTGGATCAGGAAACTGGTATCTTTCAGAAGGGTCATTAAGTAAAAGGCCATTGTTTATTTACAATCAATCTTAACCTGTAAGATAAAGTTAATTTAAATAAAAGCATTAAGAAAATGACTGATAAGAAACAAGAATAATTATTATAATGCCCTGAGAGAATTTTAATCATCATGGTCTAGATCTTGAAAAGTATTTGTTTTATTATTAAGTTCCTATTGAAATTCTTCTTTGTCTAACACAATTTATAAAATATTACTGGAATTTTGTCAAAAGTTTCTATTTGATACACTTAAATGAATATTCTCATTCTGTATCATGTAGAATGAATCATGGAATCACAGAATGGCCTGGATTGAAAAGGACCTCAGTGATCATCTAGTTTCAACCCCCCTGCTATGTGCAGCATTGCCAACCACCAGACCAGCTACCCAGGGCTACATCCAGTCTGGCCTTGAATACCTACAGGGATGGGGCATCCACAACCTCCTTTGGCAACCTGTTCTAATGTGTCATCACTATCTGAGTGAAAAACTTCCTCCTAATATCTAAATTTATCTAAACCTCCCCTGTCTTAATTTATAACCATTCTCCCTTGGTCCTTTAATCAATGAAAAATGATTAAAGTTGTGTTCCTGTACTTTTCCTTACCCCTGAAAGCAAGGATCAATTCTTTCTTTCAGAAAATATTTAATAAAAGAGATTTCACTTCTACCTTTTATGGTAGGTTTTGTTAGGTGATGTTAGTTCACCGTTCCCTGTTGTCTCATTTTGGATGTTTTATGCTAAAGATGATGTGGTTAGTACAAAGCAAAAAAGCTTGAATCGCTTTAGTTTCATAAACTTTGGGTACTCATTCACATGAGAAGAGGCAGTTTAAATGCAAGATCTGATCCTCTGTCATGCATTTCTGTGTACACTAGTACACACTGTAGTCTTTAAAGAATTAGAAATTTTGTTCAGCCCAGCACATATAAACCTTCGATTTTCATCTAGGTTGTATCTGACTCGTGAATTTTAAACACAATGTAACTTTGATAGGAAGTGTTTAAAGTCTCATCTATTTTATGGACTTTAATCAATAATAGGACAAATTCTTTCAAGATTCGGAAGAGCCTTTTTTCAGAAAAGGAACTGAACTTGAATTCATTAACTTAACATGCTAAGTCACTACTTCAACATATAACTGGAATAAGTAGTGGCTTTGTTTGGTGGCCGAAATATTAGGCTCAAAACATATTTAAATCTGCTTATCTATTTGAGAGATTCCTAATAATCAGTTGCTGATAAGGTTAAGGTATGAAGAATGTAGTATTCTTATTTATCTAAGCACAGGTTTGTAATTTGAAATAACTATTTGAAAATCCATGCATTAGGAATACGTTTACAAACATTCCTAAATTTCCCTAAATTGCACATGAAAACAAGCAATCAAAAACAGAAACAAAAAAAAACCAAACAAACAAAAAAAAACCCTTCTTATTAAATTTATAATATTAATAAC
Organism: Centrocercus urophasianus; assembly: GCF_019232065.1. Taxonomy (NCBI): domain Eukaryota; kingdom Metazoa; phylum Chordata; class Aves; order Galliformes; family Phasianidae; genus Centrocercus; species Centrocercus urophasianus. The sequence goes on from NW_024884697.1 coordinate 16,147,473, forward strand.
TGATAATACAGATCTTGAAAAACCAGATGGCTTTGTATCTAAAATACTGTAAGGGGAACAGAAAAGGAAACGTGATAATAAATACTGTACATCTTAGAGAAATTATGTGAAAATTGGTTCATTATTGCATGTAATGCTTAATGTCTTTTCTGGACATCCTTATCTGTGCTCGTATTCATGGAGCAGAATATATTTTCATGTATAGTTGTTTTTAGATCAAATTCTGAGGTGACATTGAGAATAATAGAGCTTGTTTCTCTTCCATTCCTCCTGAACTTTACAGTATTTACATTGTTTGCAGAAAGCATAGTACTTAATTTGGAGGGGTTGTTCAAATTTATAGCGTTGCCTAAATGTCATTACTTCTTTTCCATGCCTTGATCAGTTGTAATAACTAAGTCCCAGCAGATATCCATCTATCTGGAATTCAATTGCATGAAAGGGAAATAAGCTTATTCATAATTTGCACTCTTCCCTTCTAGTGAATATTTATGCACAAATTTGGAAGGTGCACAAAAATCAGAATCACTTGCAGCTCTCTTTAAATGCAGCACTGTCTGTCTGCATTGATCTGGATGACAGTGTTCAGGTGTTCTAAACTATGTGGAAAAACATCCATCAAAAATAACGTTCTCCCTTTTTGGAGAATAATTTACATACACGCATACATTCGTGTATATGTAGAAATTATTTATTTACAAATTCAGACTGAAGATAAACCATATTTAAAATAGGCTAAACATTAGTATAATTACTGGCTTGTATAAGAAGTCTGAAAAGAAAAGCCATGACTACATTAGTAGTTATTTCTTCACTTTGATCATAAATGTACCTTGTATGCTGAGAACATTAATAAAAAAACATATTCCGTTTTTTGCTACTCTTTTTTTCTGCTGTTCTATTTATGTTTTGTCAGTAAGGATTATGTATTATTTTGAATTGAACAGACTGCTTTCATCCCAAATAATTCCTCTGCTAAGTAAGATTCTTTAATTTGAATAATATGCACCTGGGTGAAAATAAGTCTTTTAGATTTTTGATTAAATTTGTTTTGAGAAACATTTATATTTATTTGTTTATTTATTTTAAGTGTACTGTGTTCTGTTTTGACTTGTTTTCCTATCATACAGCATGACTTCCTTTATACGGTTGGACTGATATTCTCACAATCTGAACTCTCTAGATTGAAACACCAAGCCTGGATTAACTATTTGATTTATCTGGAATTAATTCCTTTAGAAATTAAAATTAAGAATTTCTAAGTTAACCCTCTTTGTTCCAGTCCCTTACTCCTCAAGCAGAAATATATTAAGTCATCCTATATTTAAAGTGCTCACAATTTTTTTCAGTGAGACCATATTTTATGCCACTTGAAGCACTTAACTATTTCATCTATTGTTGCAGCCACTCCAGGGTTTCATGATTTATATTACTGATCTGGTGTGACTGACCTGGTATCAGTTTAATCATTTCAGACTACCCTTTAAAATAGATGTATTTAATCATTTCAGACTACCCTTTAAAATAGATGTATTTTCAGAAAGTTATTGATCAGTAAAGTTCTTGACAAAGCTCTCATAGGCTTTTAGCCCACTATGACATGGCTTTAAAGTAGCAGAGAAAGGGAACCAGGCCAGAGACTAAGCTCAAGACTTATACCTGTCTTGCTCCAATTTATAGGAAGGAGAGGAGGTTCTTTTAATATCTGTATACCTGTCGTGAGATTAAGAAACAATGGTTCAAATGTTGGTCCGACCAGTTTATTACAAATCTTAATTAGGGAGATGGGGAAGGGGAGGACGGACACTATTATGAATTAGGGTAATGGGGAAGGGAAGGAGGGCGATAGAAAAGATAGAAAAGAGGGAGCATAGGAAGCAAGAGAGAGATAGTCACCACCATGGATTCAGCGTAGTTCAGCGACGTTCAGTCATTGATCTTCAGTAGTGGTGGGCCATTGGGCATTGCTGTTCTGCTGATGACGACGATGACCATGCGAGGATGGCAACTTTTCCATTCCAAAGTGGTCGAGTCAGCTGTCTTTGGAGTGAGAGCTCAAATCCAAAGTGGCTGAGTCAGCTCTCCTTGGAGTGGCAGCTTCTGGCTCTGCGATCTCAGCAGAAACTCCTTTGTTCCCATCTGCTGCGCCTTGCCAGCAGATAAGAGCAGGGATGCTGACCTGCATCCTGTTTTTCAGAGGACACGATAGTATCATCCCGCAATTTTCCCATACCAAACTGGAGCTGTTTAGTCACAGGCCAGATCTTCCGCCACTAAACACTCCTGAGCACTCTCTTCCGGAGGCAAGCAGCTCTGGAGAAAGGTGCTTTCAAATGTCCACAAAGTGATGTCGATTGTCACACGGTAGCACCCATCACTTGCCTCCTCAACAAATCAATCAGAATCTTATCACAAGAAATACCTCAGGAAGCAAGCTGTGAGCCAAAAAACAAAGGATTCTCACAATACCTTAATTGAATGAGTATTTGCCACATTTCCCAAAAAGAAGAGCTGTGACTTGACAGAATATGCCCATCAGTCTTGCAGATGTGCAGATGTGGATATTTTAATTAAAATGTTTTTTCTATTAAGATTTTGAGAGTACTAAGAGCATTGCTATCATTTTAAATCTAGGATGTGTGTCCAAAGGCATAGTGTGATCTGACTTGTAATAAAACCTTTTCTGCTTTAGAACTGTCCTGGTTTTGACTGGGATTGAGTTAATTAATTTTCTTTATAGTGGCTGATATGGTGCTGTGTTTTGGATTTAGGATGAAAATGACAGCACTCCGTTTTTTGTTTTGCAGTGCTGGGCAGTGCATACACTAAGTCATGCACTTTTTGCCTTCTCATGTTGCCCTGTGGGAGGGGAGGCTGGCATTGCACAAGGAGCTGGTGCTACAATGTAGTTGATCCACAATGTTCAAAAGTTTATTCCATACCATACGACATCATGCTTGTGAGAATACAAGAGAAACTGTTCAGAGCAGCAGCTGTGGAGCAACATAAGCAGCATGAGAACCAAGGACACCCCTAGAAGAAGAAAGAACATCTCACAGCTCTAACTGGATAAGCACCTGCATGAACGGTTGAAGAGTGCTTTGCAGAATGCTCTGTTGACATGTAAAGGTGGATGGGAAAGTTTTAGGGGTGGATGAGAAAGCTAGAAAAAGAAAACTTGTGAAGGAATACAGGTGATGTGAGCACTTGTAATAAACGATTTGGATCATTCACATCTGAGTCTGTGCATCAGACACTGCAATGCTTACCAATAAAATTTGGGGAAGCTGTCTGGAGGGCTGCTGCTGCTTCTCAAGGGCCTAGCTGAGTATCAGTTGAGTGTATACCATTTATTTTGTGGGTTTTTTTGTTGCTGTTCTTGTTGCTGCTGCTGTTGTTTTTTCTCCTACTGAACTATCTTCATCTTAAACTACTAGCTTTATATTTTTCATGATTTGCTCTCCCATTTCACTGACACGGGTATGGGAAAGTTCATTGTGAAGGTGAGTGAATGGCTGTGTTCAGATTCCTGCCAGGTTAAATCACAACAAAAACAGACCAGGTGTTTCAAAACCTTTGATAATTTAACAAAAACAGTGAATTTGAGAAATAGTATTAAACTAACAACTGCATATTGTTGCGATCATAGTTTGCCCAGACTCTGTGTATTGTGTTCTTGTAATCCACATCAGCTTGAGCCTTTCCAGTCGGTGACCTCCCAGGAAACCCATTCCTAAAAATAAACAATCACACAGTACAGATGTGAGGCAACAAAGAATGGCAGCAAAATAAGATATGCATAGCTTAATGACCCACATTTGTGGACATATCAGATCTGTTCTAATATAGTACTTTTCATTTGTTTGATATTCTGCAAAATTTTATATTGTGCTTAAGATAGCCTGAGATAAATCCTTGAAAGTATAGGGAAGAACAAGGTAATTCAACTTATGAAATATAAATTGTCCAAAAACTTTTTTAAAAAAAATTTGGAGATAAAGTCTAAGTAGAATAATTATAATACTTTTGTCTTCTGTGGCCACATAAAAAGCTTTTCTCTTAGAAAAATAACAACTATCAAGCAGTTTGGATGGTATAATTTATCATAAATGAGAAAAGTCTTTTTTATTCCTATATCATGGATATTCTGATGGTTTAAAGCTATTCAATGAGAACAGATGAAAAAAATGCAGTACATCTTTATTATTTCCATGGTGTTTTGTTTTTTTTTTAAAGATTTATTTGAAATATAGGAACTCTTTTTTCATTTATAGGAAATGAGAGTTCCCATGAATGTGAAGAGTTTGAGTTACATTACCATTTTAGGAAAAGCATGGAAAACTCCAATGCAGTTGGTGAGATACTAAAATTCCTGAATCTAAAGGTAGTCTGACAGAGCTGATAAGACTTGCACAAGCAACTGAAGGTCAGGAACACCACTCAAGATTTAGAAGGTAGGAGTCATTTGTAAGTTAAGAAGATTTTCTGTCTGAAACATGACAATATGAAAGCAGTGATATCATTTCAGCTTACTCAACAGCAATCAGGCTCTAATCCATATGAGTTTTGTCTTGAGATATTTCACTTAATTTTCATGGGTGCTTTAAAGAAAGGTTTTGGGTTTTTTTTGTTTGTTTGTTTGTTTGTTTTTGTGTTTTTTTCACAAAAAAATGGCATACAACAATTTATTTATTATTACCTATCTATGTATTTATCTACAAAAATTGCAATATTAATATCAAAATATTGTGGGATGTAGGCATTACTTTTACATAGCATACGGACTTTGATAATACTATGAAAAAAGTATGACAGGAGGGGGAATGGCTGTTTATGAGGGTGGATAGCTATAGGACAGTGATTATAAACTGAGATGGGAGATTTACGTTAGATATTAAGTTTTTCACTCAGAGGGTGATGACACACTGGAACAGCATGGAGGCTGTGGATGCCCCATCCCTTGATGCATTCAAGGTCAGGCTGGATGTGGCTTTGGATAGCCTGGTCTGGTGGTTGGTGACCCTGACGTAGCAGGAGGGTTGAAACTAGATGATCATTGTGGTCATTTTCAACCCAGGCCATTCTATGATTCTGCCTTACATTATCACTGAACTACACAGTATTATTACAGAATTAAATTTATTTTTCTGCTGCAAAAGATAATTGTTCTGGAAAACTTATGAAGCATCCAGAACATGGTTCACTTTCCAACACCTATTTTCTTCCCTTTGTGTAGCACATTGAAGGGCTTTTTTTATGTATATGGTTGTATTGCATCATGATAGGTTGTTCTACAGACAGATGTCTTAAGAGAGTAAGAGTGACACAGCTTTACTTATGATAAACTGTGCATTAATAGCTAAAGGGTTTTGTAACTTCTGAAAACATTAAAAGATGTGTAGGGACATTATATCTAAAGGAAGATCAACATTCATCTGCCTAGCCACTGAGTATACAATTAGGATTATAAATCTTTTGAATGGTATTCTAACTTTGCTCAAACACTGCACATTTGTCTAGAAATTTGCTTGGTAGCTGTCCTGCCAAAATGAAATCCCCTGATACCTTGCAACTTTATGGTAGAAATAGCATCCTTGCCTTGGCCACTCCTTTAACATATTAAGGCTATTTCACAAGGAGCGCAAATTTCATGGATTTGATCTATCACTGTTTTTTGGTTGCTATACTTCTTTACATGTCTTTTTCTTGTAAAGAGTCAGGAGGCCAAATTTCATTTGGAGCCTACCTCATCACTGCATTTAGGGAGGTCACCATTGCAGGAAAAAAAGAAGAGACAAAATAATTTGAACTAGCACAGCTAGTAAAGTGTCCATCTGCAGACTTCTTGCAGTCAGTCATATCCATAGTCAAAATCCTTGGAATTTTCTATTACATCAAAAATACAGTGTAGATTTTTAAATTGTTCATAAGTAGAAATTAATTATATATGAGTTGCTAATCACTTATTCTATTATATTTCTTAACTGTGTTGTGGAACAAATGAAAAACTACCCTACATTTCAATTTCAAAGTTTTACATGAATTTTAACCTGGACTGAAAGAAAATATTATGCTTCTAAAATAATATATTTTGGCAATCTTCCATTTAAACAAACAAACAAACAAACAAACAAATAAATAAATAAATTTGAAATGCTCTAAATTATACAGAATTAAGTTTACTCAAATTTCTTACAGCTTTTAAGCTTCTCTCTTTCCTAAAAATGACCATACACACAATTTTTTTTCCTTTGTTATTCAGTGGTAAAGACTTTTACAATTGAAGTACTTCTTCAGCTTCAAGTACAATGCTTGTTTATGAAAAGTGTGCTGTGGAAATCAATTATCCTCTCCTAATAATTCAAAGGAAGTATCTGTTCTTTGTGTACATGTTTCTTGTAAGTCCTCACTGGAAGCCAGTTGCAGTGGCATTCATATCACAGTTGTTATCTACAGATACAATTATATACAGCTATATTTAATGCCTCAGTGGATAGCCTCACATTACATTTAATTTTCCAAAGAAATCTAAATTTGTTTCTGGACTGTGCATTTTTCTATCATGTTAGATAATCAGTTTGAACAGAAATCCAATTTTAACTTAATCAACAATACTTTGAAGAAGGTTGCATAGAATAACTTGCACAGCTTTTAGCATGTCACCCAGAATGTGACTAGCCTGTTCATTTATGCATTGCTGAAAACATATTTCTAGCATAAGACTGTAACTCCTACTAATGATCTCCACCTGGAGTGCTTTTATTGTTTTGACAAACATTCCTCCCTTCTCCCCTCCTTTTTTAAAGTATGGTATATAGTAGATTATTTACTGTTTACCTTGGAGATTTCTAGTTCTAGTAACATAATGCCATGAAATAAATATGCAATTTGATTTGCTAGATTGCTGAAGATTGTAAATTACAGTTCAAAATTACCGATTTGTCCATTTCCTTATGCCTATACAGAGTTTTCCCTTGAGTATTTCCTTGGGTATTCATTTGAGTTAGTTTTAACATAATGGAAGTAATTGGACTTCACCAGCTCTTCACAAACGCAGTCTGCTACATGTGGTTATAGCAACTCTATCCCCATGATATTCAATTTTCATTTCCTTCTAACAATTCTTTCTAATTAGTAATTCTAACTACTCTGAATGCTACATACTAACTCTCTTCTCTCTCTTTTTCTTTCTTTCTTAGTATGCATCTGGTTTACAAATAGTCAAAAATAGTCACATTACCCTGACATGTAAAATGCTTATTCTGAGGCAAGTCTGTAGTTCAGTTAGCTTCATATCCATTCTTAAAAAGTATTCAGTATCAGAGGTCTCAGGAGAATATGTAAAAAGATGATTATCTTAAGATAAAGTGATTGAACTGACAGGAAATATATGCTTGAATTTGGCCAGTGTGGAGAAGTAAAAGTGAACTGCGATATTCCTTCCCACAATCCAGATAAAAATGAATTATTATCATAGCTCCCAAATGGTACAGACCTGAAGCAGATTCTTTTTCTATTGCTTGACAAGGCAATTTAATATTTGAGTTTGCACAGTTCCCGAGCAATGTGCCTCTCTGTCCCAAGCTCATGTCTTACTCCAAAATGAAAAAGAAAACTGTGGTTTTCAAAGCCAACTTTTCTTGGCTAGCTTTTGGTGCACTTTTCAAGGTTACCAGAGAACACTTTGGTATCTAAATTTGAGTACTATGTGCTGCTCCTATGCAGGACTATTGTGGCTGCAGTTTTCAGATTTTACTTCTTTTTTATTACTAGTCTTTTATGAGACTAGCAAAGTCTTCTTATATATTTCAAGAGGAAAAAGACAACTTGGTAGCAATAAAATATTATTGTCATAATGTCATTTTCTCCAAAGTGTTTCCTCTTTAGGAAGTTTTCCATTCTTTCATCGTCTTATAACAAAGTGCAAGTTCTAGGTAGCCTTATGTGATCCAAAGTCACATGCCTACAGTGGAGTGAAAGTAGACTATAGGGTAATGCAAGAAGACTTTGTTATAGAAACAGGCTGAAGAATTGCTCTTTCCTGTTAAGAGAGAGGTTGTTACTTCCTCTGATTTATTAAAGTTATTGGATGGGTATTACAAAGGCTTCTGTGAAGAAAAATAACTTCATCCCAGCTACAGTGAGTTTAGGTAGAAACTGCGTCCATTCTGGCAAAGCTGTTTAACAGGGTGTTAAGATTAGATTAAATCTTGAGTGTATGGATTGGGCAATGTATTTTCTGATGAAGAGGAGAGGGGCTATTTGTACTACATGTAAACAATGTTCTCCACTTACTATTGCAAGATGGGAGGGACTGAACAATTTTTTATATCTGCAATTGTTTACTCTGAGAGGCACAGAGATTTGCAGGATGGGATAGCTAGCATAGCCAAGATTCTGTTATTGAATAACAACAGGAGTAAAAGTCTGCTAGGGAAAGGAAGAAGAAAGAAATGGAGCTGGATAAGCAGAATGGTTCATAACCATTGTACTTGGTGGAATTTTTACTGATATAAAGTCAAATTATCTTATATGTTGCCTGGAGACTGACAATGCATCACAGCTATTCTGCAAACACCCTGGAAGGTCTGCCTGTATATCTTTGTTCAGATTTTGGTATGTGTATAGTAATTCCAATAATAATCTTATTTTTTGCTTCTAGTTGCTATCACAGATATCTCCATTGGATAACTAACCAGTTTCTGGTTCAGAAAAAGGTCATTAAGAAAGAACTGAGAGCAGTTCCTTAGAACTTTCATCATGAAGACAGAACTGCTTGCAACATGACAGACAGATCATGCAGGTCTTTGCAATAACTGTTTTGCCACCTTATTGTACTCAAACGTATGTCAAGTTTGTTAGAAGTTCCCCTAATCTTTTTGATGATTTGTGAGCACGTATTTTGTAACTGCATTTCTCCAGGACTCTAGGATACAGTAGACTAAAACATTTAATTAACTTCTGTAAAGAACTTTTACCCTTGTCTCTAGTCCTTTCTTTTCTATGCTTACTTCAACGACTAGTTCCACCTACTAACTCTTGAAGTTCAAAATTACTTGTGTTCCAAAATCATGAAGAGAAGTACTCAGTAAAAGTTGATAGAGCAAATCAGAGCATTTTGACTGCAGTTGAATGATTGTTTCAGGTTCAAAACTATTTACCTTAATACTTCACTTTGTTTTTTCTTTCAGTGGTTGGTTGGTTTCAGGAGGTGCATAGGTTAAGTTATAACTCATGCTATTCATTTCTTCCATTAAATTTTTGCAAATAATCTTTTCACCTAAAATTTAAAGAGCTAGTTGTCTAAGAAAGGAATATGCTGAAAACAAGCGCATATTGTTATTGTCATTTCCCTTTGGGAGAATACTGTACTGCATTTGCTGCATCTACTAACTTTATTCATAAAGTGTGATAAACTGGAGCATATGTCTATTTCTTTATAAATCTTTTGACAAAAATATAATTTCAAAGGAATCATTCATACTTCTTAACACACTATATTTTCTTCATTATCATTCCAAAAACAAATGAAGGATGGTGTTCAAATAATTACTATCAATTACTCTGTGTTTGTGCTTGTAAATAACTTTAATATTTACCTTCATATATTATATTTACCTTGAGTTAGAACAGAATTATCCATCACAGGTAACATAATACTGTCAATCCATTGTATTTCTGAAATGCAATAATGTAGATCTCTGTGATATGTGTAAGGTTTTCCTCCTTTATTTTTCTCGGAGAGAGAAATATTATAAAGATTTTTAAGAAAAGAAATCTGCATCTCATTTTGTTTATACAGAAAAAGAATAGCAATTCTAGTTACTGATTTATATTTAATGGCCTTATAATTATAGAACTATAGTCACTGAATTATACATTTCTGAATTATAGTTGCTACATAGGAAAATCTTGAAATGCTCATTATGAACTCCTTTATGTCTGTCTGATGTGAATCTTGCCATTAATAATTTTCTGCTAGCATGTAATTGTCCCCTGGTGTGAAAGGCTAGCAGGAATTAAGCTTAAAAGGAAAAGGTGCACCAGCTAGTAGTCCTATAGAACTCCTATATACTATATGCTGTGTATCCTAGATGTTTATGTGGATTCATGGGGAGATTGAACAGCAAGTGCAGGAAATAACTGCTGCAAATAGTTCTATGTTAGAAGAGTCTTAAGTGCTACTGTAATGCGTATTTCCTTTGTTCTCACTCTTGGAAAGAAAATTTCTGGACTGACATTTGATCTAATCTAATATGGCAACTATTATGATGTCTTTGTTCATAACTTCTTAAACAGCGTGTGTCTAAGAAAAGAAAAGTAGAAAAACTTTCTTGAAATGTACTTAAAGAGGCTAAAAAATTAGAAATTGTGCTACAAAGGGATTTACAACAAATTGCCTTTTAAAAATGAGATATAAAAATAGAGTAACTGTAGAAAAATGTCTAAATGCTGATTTCAGTCGTAGTTTTTCGATCAAGTTTACTTGATGGTCACAAGTGCTGTGTGATGCTAACTTTGGCTTTTGATACTGTGTGCATCTTGGCCATTAACTCTCTGCAGGAAGGAAGCATGCTATGCTGTATACCAGAGACTCGTTACTTCCAGCCAACTCCAGTAGAACGTCTCATCATAATATTTTCACACAATACACTACTAAACTCTATAGCTTTCGCCATTTCCTATTTAAAATCCATTATAAAATACTAGTAGCGTTGCCTTGTATTCATGCTTCCTGCATATAAATGAAGCTGGGTTCTCTCTTATATCACTTGACTTCATTTTAAGTCATTAAAAAGTACTGGCTGGAATCTTTATATTTTCAACAGGAAACTGGAAATTTTGCATCACATATTGTCAGGAATAAAAAACAAAAAACAAAAACAAACAAACAACAACAACAACAACAAAAAAAAAAAAAAAAAAAAACTTTGCTGACCTTAAACCAAGAAGCAGACAAAGGCCATAAAACAACAGGATTACTGGGAAGGTACAAGAAGAAGCATCTTCTATAAGTCTGTAACAGAGGAGTATCTCCATAAATGCTAGACCAAGTCAGTAGTCTCTGATACATTGAATCTTCTTGTCCATTCTGTCTGATATCAAATAAGATAAATATCATATCTCAGTGCTTGCCTGACCAGCACTTCTGCCTTAGTTTAGTGATGAGGTTCATCCTTTGATGCTGTTGGAAGAATAAAGAAGCTATGTTAGCATTTAAGCGAAAAATTCTCTGGTGTGAGGAAAGATAGGGTAATAGAGGAGAAATGGAAGGGACAAAGTGAAAGAAACTGCAACGACTGATAAATTCTCCACTATTTGTAGGCAACACTCAGTTCTAAGGACCCTTACTGGAATCTCTAGATCACGCAAAAAACACTCTGTACCTCACAAATAAGTTAATGTGGACTCTGACTGGAAATTAATCAAGCACCATAGTCCCATACTTTTATGGACAGCTTGAAGAAATTGGCCTAGCATCCCAATAGACCCAATTGGCCAACAGTTTTCTTATTTACTGTATCTTAACATACCCTGTAGTTTGTGTTCTGCCTGACATACGCTACTGAGCTACCAGTAAATTAACTAAGAAATTCTAACTCTCTGACATTACATACATACTTGTTTAGCTGAGAGGCTTTATTAGTATGCAATATAGCTTTTGCTTGCGTAGTATGACTTTAGATCTGTAAGGACTAGTTAAGAGTTGGAAAGACTAGAAAGACTAGAGGAAACTATTGTCAAGAGAGCAGTTTCTGAGTCTCTGGGGGAGGAGGGAAGCAAAGTAACTGGCCTAGGACACTCACAGCTCTAATTCTGCATGGTTATTGAATTTAAAGACATAGTGAGTTTCCAAAGTGGACATGACAGGAAAGGTGAGCTGAGCTGAGAATAACATTTAATAAAATAAACCATATATGAATGTCGAATTTATGGAGATCAGTTCAGACTTTTGCCTATTTCAATAAAGCAATAAAACACCAGGAAGCTTCTAGCAGCCTTTACAAGGCTACAAGATTTCTAGAAAAACAGCTGGCATCCTGTGAAGTGTTATAAACTTTTAATCAGTGTGACTGCAATTATAAGAATTTTCTTTAGACTTTTTTGCACACAAACTTGTGGCCTCAAAGGAGAAGTAGAAATCTTTTCTGGGCATATATCCTGGATTGACAAATGTAGAAGCTTGGCTTAGAACACCTTTCATGTTGTGTAAACATGCAAATCTCTGTCACCAAGTTGAGGTGGCTGTAAATTTTCATCAGGCTTCCCACAGACAATTTTAAGTGCTTTCGTCCTGGTTTTGAGAAGAGAGCTCTCTGTTTGAATAGCAGTTGCACAGATGAAATAATATAACAGGCCGTTGCAAAGCCAAACACTCAGAATGGATTTTCTCCCACTGTTCAGAAACAAAAGTGAAGGCTAGTGTAAGCAGTAGGAGGTCAGCCTATTTTTATTTGATTTAATTCTGTCTGAGTTGTCTCCTGCAAAACCTAATGAAAACTCAGTATTGTCAGCATGGTGTAGCAAACTATTCAACAACTTGAACTTAGAAAGTTCTAAAATTTAATTCATTATTCTATGTGTTCTGCATAAATGTACTAGTCAAATGTACTCAAATTAATTAGACACCCAGAACAAAATATTCTTCCATGTAGCTTCCTACACTTGCTTCTTTATGACTTCTACTTTTAGAAAAGAGAAATGGAAAGCAACTGAAATTGTAGACAATATGAAAAATGCATCTTGGTGACAATTTCCCAGATTACAGCAACATGAATTTAGTCTTTTAATACTATCTTCTTTCGCAGTTGTCTTGTCTGTTTTGCCTTTTTAACTAGGTTCTAGCTTGAATTCTATGTCAAGTTGTAGATTGAATCTCAGTAAGTAAGGTTTCTTTCATAGTTCAGGAAATGTTATGACTTCTGGAGATACTTGTTTAACTTAAACAAGGGTGACCACCTGCACTGAGTCTCTGACTAACAGGACATGTTCTTCCCTCATTTCTCCTACAGTTGATAATTACCTCTTCAGTTCACAATGATTCATTGTATTAATGAATATAATAATTTGCTTGAATAAATTCACAAAGTAAAATTGTAATAATAAACAAAGGATATTATTTATCTTAATATCACTAAGGATCAAGATTTTTCTTAAAACAGTAACACAATAATCACTAATATGTACTGACAATTTTACTAAAATTTTGCTTTTTCAGCTCCTATTCAGCAATCTAGTAGACACTTGATTGATTAAAAAAAAACAAACAACAAAAAACTGCTTTCTCTTTCCTGCAACTATAAGATAGAAGTGAAACTTTTTCTTTTTTAAAAGATGTTAACTTTGTTGGGTTTTTTTCTCTCACTAGAACACCACATTATAAAAATGAAGTTTATAAACAGGATTGCCTGATCATCCCTGAAAAAAAGAAAAAGAAAAAGATTAAAAAACCCCTGCGAAGTGTGATTGTGAAGGAGAAAATCAATGGATACTTTTACTGAAATTACTTATGACTATAGTGAATAGTCAGAAGACTGTTAGCTTGTATGTGTCTTCAGACACTAAATGTAACATGGCATGTAATTGATGACTTCAAACATGATCCTAAAGGGCAATCTTCTAAATTGAAACATGGAACAAAATGGATTTTTATGGAAGTTATACTGTTTAACGTTTTGTTCTAATATATGTTCAAATATATGGCTAGCTTGTTAGTTCAACATACCCACAGTACAACTCCATGATTTCTGTACCTTTAAGTGACTGAAGTATGAATAGTTTCACCCAGTTTTACCGAGTGATTGTAGGAAAAATCTTCTGTTGGTTTTTGATTTTGTAAGTTACTTTCATTTTTAGCTAAGCTACCTGTCAGTGACCTCAACTCTCTTGTATGTTGCTTGTCAGGACTGTAAAGCACATCCCTTACTTGGAAATGCTGTTTGCCTTTGGCATGACTGTAGCTTTGCCCTGGACATGGGGCAGCAGACTGCTGTGTACAGCAAGATGCAAATTGCCACCGTCTGTTCCCATTTGTTCTGTGCTGAAGTTACTCTGTGACAATCCAGCTAACTACTTCAGCCTGTGCAAGAGTATGTTCCTACAACAGTCTGAACACACTGACATGAGCCCTTGCACAAAGAGCATGAGCAGTGCCCTAAGGCTTCTGTTATTCTTGTCTGGAGAACTAAAACAGGACTGATAGGAGGGACAATATTCATGCACTTTGTTTCCTTGTCTACTTGTTGAAACATTACCACAATTTCTCTTTCCAGAAGCCTAGATTCAGAAGGACAGGCCCAGGTCCACCCATGCGTTTGAGTAGATCAATATCTGCTATTTCTAATTCTTAGTCATTTCATATCAATAATTTTGTCTGTAAATATAATTACTAAATCCTGCTTGTCAACATGAGAGAGGGATTTGAAATGCCCAGAACACCAACAGGGCTATGTTAAGCTAACTCACAGCAGATTATGTACACTTTATTATAATGAAATTTTCCTGCTGTCACTAGCATTCACTTTAGGAAATAACTCTTTTTTTCAGTTTTGTATTAAGATTTTCATAGATCGTAATATAATCAATAATGGGAGATAACAGTACTTTTAGAAATAGCAGAAGATAAGTACTACTTCCCTTTTGGACTTAGATGCTTTACTGACATTAGTCAAGTGTCTGTGTAAGTTATCCAAAACCAGACTCAAATTTTTTCTCTACGCATAGCTAGAGGAGTTAAGTGAGCATCCACCTTTTATATATGTACATGATTCAATTGCTTGATTGTTAAAATACTCATTAAGGAAGTGAAAAATCTCTCCATGTTGTGAACTGCCCCACATTTCTCCTACCTCTCAGCATAGTATGTGATAACAGGCTGGAAGAAAGGTGAATACTCTTCTGTTCATGTTACACATTAGTATAGCAGAATGCAAATTTCAAAGAGCAGAGTACGAATGAAGAAGTAAATGGGAGCATGATTCTACGGCTCAGACATCAAATAACATTCTGGGAAGGGAGACTTTGGTTCTAATTTGTGTTCATAATATTATTTATTAATTTTATCCAATAGTTTTTAAATTCACAATGCAGAAGCAACCCCTGACTTCTGTGCTGCCATGGCTACAGTCTTGTATGTGCTCAAGTTTCTCTAAAGCTAACTTCTGACTGTTTACATAAGTTGCAGTCACACTAGTTACTGCAGCGTAGATTTATCTTTGAGCTGCCTGTGTTTCCTTAGGTGCTGTTTAGAGAACCTGTTTGCATAACTCCAGGCTCTGGGATTCCTCTAAGCAAAAATGCTCAGGCTCTGCAGTGTACAGTGACGTGATACAAGTCTTCTTGCAGTTTCAGCTCTGTCTCACTAAACATAACTGTAAATATTTCAAAACAGTAGCTCTTAGCAAACTGTCATAGTCTGTATGACCCCCTGCTTAACCATTGTAACACTAGGACAGAATCAGAGCTTTGACGTTTCTGTGGAAAGCTCTGAAGTACCTGTCTAGAAAAAAATATATTCTTATGAACAGGCAATCCATCAACTGAAGAAAGTTCAAAGATATTTTAAGTGGAGCTGTTAACACTTTCAGCTCTAAGAATAAACACCATCATTTTTATTTCTCTGTAGGAGGCACAGAAACGACATATTTACATAAATTTAGTCTTATTTTCATTTCTGATGCCCCATAATTGAGCTGTGTACACACTCTACTTCCGGAGGTGCTGCATACTTTTGGGAAATAAGATGAGGTGGAATCAAAGATTTCCTCTTCCTAGGAAAATGGTTACTAATTTTAATTGCAAAAAGATAAAACAACTAGTTCAGTGCTTGCTAAATACCAGAAGTTATTTTATGGGACTAGATTCTTAAAGAAGTTTTACAAGGATCCTGTAGATAGAAGACAGGAACCCTACCTTCATCAGAACTCTGACACTGTGTATGGTAAATATCCGTACATGACCAGAGCCAGGAATCATTGTTAGTATGAGATATAATTGACTTACATAAGTTTGCACGCCAAATACAGTTTAGAAAAAAAACAACCAAACATTGTGAAATCAAACACTGAGACTCTAGAATAAAAAAATCTAGCTGCCTGGGTAACTGTAATTTAGGTATATTAATTTATGCATTATGTGTTTTCTAGTGTTTATTAATTTGATCGTCATACACTACTGTTTTGAAAGAGCTTGTGTTTTTTTTCATTCAGTGTTTGAAGTTGATAATACCAATATTCCAAGAATGATCTATTACTTATAGTACTATCACAGAATCACAGAATCACAAGGTTGGAAACGACCTGCAAGATCATCTACTCCAACCATCCTCCCATTCCTATCAGTGCCACAAGCTACTAAACCATCTCTCGTAGCTCCTCACCCAGGCGCCTCTTGAACACTGCCAGGGACGGCGACTCCACCACCTCCCTGGGCAGCCATTCCAGTGCCTGACCACCCTTTGAGAGAAAAAGTTTCTCCTAATATCCAACCTAAACCTCCTCTGGTATAACTTCTGGCCGTTTCCTCGGGTTCTACTATTTGCCTGGGAGAAGAGGCCAGACCCTTTTGCACCACAACCTCCCTTCAGGAAGTTGTACAGTGCAATGAGGCACTACAATATCTTCATCACAATATCTGTTGGTACGAAATTTCCCAGCTCTATTTGTGCCAGTATACAAGATGTTGAGATGCTGCAGTTCTAATGGGAAGGAATATACAGATGAAAGTGAATACATCTGAACTCTCAATATCTTCAAACTTCCTAAATCCATATGCTCACTGTATTATTTTTCAGAAATTCTTAGAATGTGGTAACAGGAATCAAAACCCCAGTGCTGCATTATATGTCAAGATACCAATAAACAATATTGCAAACTTGCTTCATATTATATCCCAGCTTGCAAAGCTAGTGAAAAATCTTAAAGCTGTAAATTTATATGAAACATTAAAATATATCAAAATAGGATAATTCTATATAACAACTGCAATATCAAATACAAGTTCTACAGCAAATTTTGTCTTTCATAGCCTCATTTCTCCTCAAATTTGATTCCAGAAGAGGTATATCAGGCTACACTGTTTTAAGATGAACTTTAACAAAACTCCAAATTATTTGCATATTTCTGCCTTAATGATATCACTGTACTGTAAATTTATGGTAAGTGCTCTTTGCAAATTAAACCAGAGTCCTACAGTCTAAATTTTGTTTTGATAATGAAAATACTTCATTATAAATGATAGCCTCTCATCAGCTCAGTTTACAAGTAGTCAACTTTCTCACCTTCGGGAAATCAGCTTTTTGCTGTGACCACAGGTGTCTTGGTCACACACATTGCTCTGGTGCCTTTTATGGTTTCACATATTTTAATCACAGACTTTGATGCATCTTCTCTAGGCAGATCATCTCTTGCTGCAAGATTCCCCATTGCAGAACAAACACAAGAGTTAAAGATATGTCTTGTGGGTGTCTGAAACATTTCCTCTTCCTGCCTTTCAGTCATTTACCATGTTTTAACTTTTTATACAGAATAGTTTTGGGCAATCTTTTATCAAAATACCCACTGTATGCCCAAAGCTATGTAGCTGACCTGCAGAAGCATTACACAAAGGGAAATAGTGCTTTAAGGCCTGAGGATCTTGGATCTTAATCTGTAATTTAATATCTGGAAGTGCAGAGAAACAAAAAACAACAAAAAAGGAGTATTTGGAATTAACTGAGGAGCTTAATACAGCAACAAATTGTTCAAGTTAGCTGTGTGAAAGAATGGAAAGCCCTACTGTATAATGCACATTTATTTTTGCTTTGAGTTGTACCTTCTTTGGAGAAGATATTTTTATCTCCTCAAAAGCTTCACTGTTGTTTATTTTGGGTGATTTTCTCATCAGTCCCAGAATTTTGAAACAGGCGGGGTCATAGCAGCAGAATTTATTGGCAGAGAGCGTTTTTTTTTACCGCAAGTATTTGATGCTGGCCTTGACAGGTTTTCTTCTAGATCATGACTGGAAGCTGGAACAGAACTATTTTTTTCATTATGTTTATAGTCAAACTAAGTTTTTTAACAATGTAATCAAAATAGTCAGTAACGCTATCAAAACACTGCCATATCTGCAAATCCTGAAAAGATGTAATATATATATGTATATATAAAAGTTAATACATTGTGTATCTGTTAAGGATTTGTAAATTATTGCTGGAATCACTTCCAGTGTTTTGTTTGGAATAGAGTCTCTAAAAGTTAAGAGTTTTCTCACATGGTGAATTTCTGTTTCTTTGAAAAGAAATACTTCTCTCAGCACATGTCACATGTACCTGTACACACACCTGTACATGAGTACCAGTCAAGCATTTTTACCTTTTTTTCAGACGTGCATCATTTTGTGCATTATTATTCCCAAGGCTGAAAATGGTTTCATTTTATGAAGCTGACTTGTTGAAGAGAGACAGCAGTTATAATCTATACTAGTTATGGTAAAACATGAAAGGTATCCTAAAATCTTAGACCATTATTCCTTAAATTTTGCAACCAATTTTTATTCTGATTACTTTTTTCATAGAAAAAAATCATTCCAGATTTTTCTGCACATCATCTGACCCACTTATCCAGTAGAAAATGTGACTGAACTTTGTTTTCTTTTAAGTAAAAGTTCACCAGTTAAGTAAATTTCTCAGGCATATTTGAACCAATTACTTAGTGATTAAGCTCTTAACAGAGAAGTGACAAGTATTTGTCAAGTTTCAATAGTAACATGTCAGTATTAAAAGTGGTTGAACATCCTTCTGGCATCGATTCAGCTCAAACAAAAGAAACCTGTACATTTTGTCTTCATGCAGATACCTGGAGGGAAGTTTGCAAGTTCTCACACCAATTGTACTACATCTAGTAAATACAATCAGTGGAGCATATCAAATGAGTCAGATGTCACTAAAGTAGAATTCCAGAACACCATTTGTTGAGTAAACATTGTCATCTAATGCCAGCCATAATATCAGAATGTACTTTGTCCGACCTTGAGAAGGGAATGAGTTTTCCATTTGTTCTATATTCTACTTTACATGTAACTATCTCAGGTACTCTAGGGAGCACAAGATGTAGATAACTAACCCATACCATAACGGCTTGTCACTTGTATAGCTTTTCAGACTATGTTGGTTAACTTGAGTAGATCTCTTATCAGCTAGCTCTTTTGCAGACACCTTCAAGCCAATACTGTAGATTAGATATCTGAAATTTAAGTTGATCCTTGAAACTCAACTTGGGGCCATTGGAAAACCTGCAGCTTTCTGGACTGTCATCTTGGAACTGTGTGTTACACATTATAACATCTCAAATTATCCTCAACACAGATCTTCAGGCACCTAAATCAATCCTGTCATTTTCAAAGACTAAGCCTCTTTTATTTTATTTTTTTCAAATAGGGGTTTCACAATAGTGTGCCAGCACTATTGTATTTGATTTAAAATAAGTGTATTTGATTTAAAATTGTTTTTTTTTGAAGCTGTTCTTTTGTCCTGTGACAGCTGAGTAATCTCTAAACTAAACTTTATAATACATTGATACTGAAAATAAAATAGAATAAAAATTATTAATAAAATAGAATGACAGTAGAATGAAAAGTATTGTCTGATATTTGTGGAAGGAATACTGAGACCAATACCTTTAACTGATTGGATAGCTGAAATCATTATGAATATTTAGGCGTTTTGACTGACTTTATGTGAGAGAAGTTGTATTCAGGCTGAAAGCACGTCAAAATTTCATTTTCCAGTGACAGTATTAGTATCAGAGGATATCACTCCCAGATATTTTCTGTAAGAAAGAAGGACACATGGAATGAATGCCCCTTGGATGCAGAGCAAAAGCAATCTGATTATGCTGCTCATATTCTGCTAAAAAAAGTGGAATAGACACATCAGCATAATTCAAACTACCTCAATTTATCACTACTTCCAGCCATGATATTGCTTGACTTTCCCCATTAGTACATCATGTAGCATTTTTATGCAGCTCACTCAAAGATTTTATCTTGTTTACTCATGCTTTTTCTTCGAAGAAAAAATGAAATTAATGGCTTATCAATATGGAATAGGACTTTACTTCCAGTATGTACTGCTCTTAGAGAAATTTCAAGTTTGCTGCCAGGAGACATGAGGAGGCTGAATCTTTAATAACCCCAGATGTGTTTTCCTATTCTACCCTTAGTAGTTTTAGTGCTATAGTCTACAACCACTTTATCACTGCTTTATCAGCATCTTCAAACTTCACAAAATGCTAAAAATATATTATGACTTTTCAGGGTAATCAAATAACAGGAAAGTAAATAAATTTCTTGTCAGATGCTGATCCTCGGAGGTCTCTTTTTATTGTCTTATTCACATTTCCCATATATTTCCAGATTTGAATAACATCAGTCTTGGGCTAGCTATCAGGAATGTATTCAGGCTAGCAATGCTTTTGACACTGCATGTTTACTGAGGAGATAAGAAAAAGAGCATATTTTTGGGAGTGCTACTCTACATATTTAGTAACTAAAAAAGCAGGAAGAATGAGGTATATGGCTTTCTTCTTTTTTTCCTGGTCATCTAGCATAGATGAAAGTAGAAATTTTACTGTTCTATTTCCACTTCTCTTTCTCTAATCCAGAGTACTCACATGTTCAGAATATAATAAGATTTTATAAAAAGCTACATTATGCTTATAGTGTTCACAATAATTTTTCCTTCTTTTACTTGCTTTAGAGATCTACTTTTTTTTCATGTTTTGCATATTTTAAAAATCATGCTAATTATTCCAGCATTATTTGTTTCATTTGTTTTATTCCTTGCTTATCTGCAGTGTTCAGAAAGATAGTCTCTGGCCTTGACATTTCTTATTAAAATACTCATTTCTAATCTTTCATTGGATGAATATATGCTTTCATGAAAGCCTTATTTATCTAGATGTTTCTCATGAAAAAATAAATACTGAAATCAAGAGCTTCCTTGATAAAAGCTGCTACTTAAATGTGCATACTGTGGGAATTACAGCAGATCTACTGACATTTTTTGTGAACTGAAATCTTTCAATTAATGTAATCTACTAACTTTAGTAGTGTAAGAGCAGTGCTACTGGATTGGTGGAGCTTTTCTTGGATAATCTTAACAGAAAAACAGGAAAATAGAAACTTACACACTTGTGTGTTCCTGCAGTAATTTATTAAGAATTTTCTGTATACTATTTTTCAGTGAAGGTTCATTTATCCTGTCATTTTCTGATGGATGGAATTGTATGGGGAAAAAAAACCACAAAAAAAAAAAAAAAAAAACCACCCTCTCTATCTCCGTCTTCCTCTGAAATGGAGCCCTGTACAGCCATTACCACAGATCTTCAAATTAACAATATTTTTGTGTTCATGTGGTTCAACCAACCAACCATGTCAGTGCAGAAATACCACCAGGTATGCTACCCTCTGGAAGGAGTATTTTTTTGTTATTAAATACAGGCATCAAATTACTCCGTCCTTTGGTTCACTGTCATTCTTTGTTGATTTATTAAAGAAGCATAAAGTAGCAAAACAACCCACGAGCAATGACAGCCAAACATTACTGCCCTTTAGGATGTCAATACATTGGGTATTGCATACCTCAGTATTAAAATCCAAAGACAAGTAGAACTACCCTATATTTTGCTGAAAAAGCAGAATAAATCCACTCAAACTCTGATCGTGTATTTCTAAGCTAGTCAATTTATTCTAGTTTTTAGTCAGCAGAAGGAAATAAGCACTTCTCATGATATCTTTCAGCTGCCTTCTTTATAGCTAAATGCACTATGCTCTACAAAGTGCCTGTTACTTTCTGATGAAGTAGAATAGTTTAGTTTATAGATGAATAAAAGTATTTATAAAATATATGTATTTCTGGAAGCTGAAGATGTTATGTAAGATAAGACTGTGACTGCTTTTGGTGAAGCAATGCTGGTTGTGCTGGAAAAATACAAATTATAGAAAACTACTGACAAAGCAAATTGCATTCTGCTTTTACTTCTGACAGTACCAAACCCAAGGGTATTCAGTGAAATTAAAAATCAATGTACTTAAAGTTTTTGGAAAAAAAATTTCCTCATAAGAGATTGAGGAGTATTCAGCGATATTTAAAGACTGTCTGTTTTACATGCAATATTTTTAAGTTAAAAAATGGTATTGAATATGTATCTTCCAGTGAGTGATAGGTAAATATGATGTAATTTAACCAAAAAAGTGCTGTGGAAGTTGTATATTTGCAACAAATTTGTCTGTGACCTTTCCTCATATGTACAAATCTTCCACACTGAATAAGTACAAAAAGTCTGATACCTCTACATATTCTCAGTGAGAACTAGTGGTACTTCATGAATGGCCATATATGCAATAAAACTGAACAGAACCAAGTGAAACCAACAAAACATCCCCACACATTAGACAGGCCATTATATTTAAATCTGATGTAATGATGGAATCATAGACCTGTTTGAATTAGAAGGGACCTTTAAAGGTCATCTAGTCCAACTCCCCTGTAATGATACGTACAGCTGATCAGGTTGCTCAGAGCCTAATTCAGCCCGACCTTGAATGTCTCCAGGGATGAGGCATCCACCACCTGTCTGGGCAATGTGTTCCAGTGCCTCACCCCCCTTATTGTAAAAAACTTTTTCCTTATATCCAATCTAAGTCTGTCCTCTTTTAGATTGAATACATTTCTCTTAGTTCTCTCACAACCTTTAGACACTGAAAGTTCACTCTCAGGTCTCCCTCAAACCTTCTCTACTCCAGGCTGAACAGCCCCAGCTTTGTAGGTAAAAATTGAATCCTTTGGATCTCTTGGATCATTTATCAGATTTTAAAACTTCTATGTATGATTTTTTTATGCAAACCTATTCCCATATGAAATTTTCCCTACCAGAAAAAGAATAGGCCTTTCATAACATCCGTAAGGGAGACAACATCTTTTATTCTCTATTTTAGTTTATTTTTTTAGTGGTCTTTTATATCAAACACTTCACCACAAATTGAACAGATTATAGACAAGAAGATGGATTTTATTGTGATCATATTTTCATTAAAACAAGACAAATCCATTATGCAATATACTGATTTAGTTTCATTTAATGCATATACATGCACACAAATGTTTACATTTGTTGGAAAGCCACATGTCCTCGATCATCTATACTTCTTTTTTTCCCCCTTAGAAACAACTTCAAGAAAGAATGTCAAAGTTGTCATTCAGTATACTGAGATTAACAGAGATTCTCTGTTATGCATCTCCTGTCATGCACTGACAGCTCAGTGGAATAATTGCTTACAACGTTGTTGCTGTTGCTGCATCTGTAATCTGCTCCAATTGTCTTCTTTCTCTCCTAGTTATTCTGCCAACTTTCAGTGCTACCAAGGAGAACCGTGCATCAGCCTTACTAATTTGTTCCTCTTCAACAAAAGAAACTTTTCTTTAAACATCTAGGGTAGCCTGCAAGTATTCTGGCTAGAGACAGAAACTTTAAAGTTGTCATCATTGCCACTAGGAATAGAACTAGCATTGTCAGAGTAATTAATGATAGGTGCTCTGGTAAAATCCAATGGCTTTATCACACTGTCCGTTCTTTAATCACCAGTGCCAATCATAGAGGGATTGCTGCTGTGAGAGGAACTATTGCCAAAACAAAAGCATACCATGACTTTTTTTTATCACTTCCAGCAATTGATTCATGTCTGATCTTTTGCAAAGGTTAGCTTGGACTCCTAAATGGTAAACTATATACAACCAAAATACATTTGCATTTTTAAAATTATTTTCTTTTAGGGCACAACGAGCTTACACTGTAAGAAACATTCAGTATTTGACTATTTAGATGACTGAAGTAGATCTGAATGATCTACATCTAGATCAAGGTAGGAAGTCATGTAAATCATGGAGAGAGAGAGAAAGACAGACAGACAGAATACTTCAAGCTTGAGCATTTATTTAGGGATGTTGGTTAGTTGGACCAGCGTCAGAAAGCTTGGCAGATTTAATTAATAGCTTGGTCTTTTCTGCTGGTTCTTGGGAGTTTTTTCTGGAAAAACTATTGATCATTATTCTTGTTAAAAGATAGCAATAGCCCAACCTCTGATTCTAGCAGAAAAGGAAAGTGTAAACTCCAGACTGATACAAATGCAATTATTCTGATAATACCATGTACATATGAAGTTTTCTACCAAAGGAAAAAAACAACAAAGCCACAAAGTAATGCTACTGCATTTTTTTAAACTTTATTATTATTATTATTATTATTATTTTTCAAAACAGTTAAGTGCTGTATTTTAAAAGCGTGGAATACTGATACGTTTCTCACAGACTTTTTCTAAATATTTTATCTGGGCTTTCTTCATTACTTTTCCTATTTCAGAGATTCCAGTCAACCACTTCAAAGTCCTGTAGTTGCTGAACAAAGATGTGTTACAAAAGAAATATATCCTTCCTATTGCTTAAATGAAATGCTATATGGAAGTCTTTATTCCTTACTATAGTCAAAGACTAGGCTAGACTTAAACTAGGCAGCTTTTTGTTGACTGACAATGTAAATGGCATGAATAAAATAATTAGAGGACAAAAATGATAATGCCTCTACCCAACTGTACTAGGTTTAAGGTCTACCTAAGAGACTTGGGTGACCTTAAACCTTCTTTTACAGAAATCAAAGACCAAGCTGTGTAATATTAGGTGAATATTTCTTAACTTTTATCTTCAAAATGCAATTTATATGACAGTGGAAATAATTTCTATTTGGCTAGGAACATACTGCAGTTATATACAGTCTTTTTGACCACTGTAGATAAATAAAATAGTAAACTCTTCAAGATTTCCAGAATGGTCTGGGTGATGGAATATTGCTGTGTGTATTCCTATGTTCCCAGTGTCAGAATGTGTGAAGCAAAATGAGATAATGTCATTACACTTTTCTTCTGTTTCTTCTCTGCTTGTTTCCACACACATCTACTACATTCTTAACTATTTTTCAGGAAAAAAAAAAAAAAAAAAAAAAAAAAAAAAAAAGGGAAGGGAAAGAAAATATGCATGAGATTAATGCATGAGATTAAACTATCAGAAGAATAGACATGACTGTTGGCAAGGTCTCTCTAAAATTCGACCCACATATCTTTAGCATACTTATTTTAGTGTGATAAATTGCATATCCTTTTATGATTATTTTTTTTCAAATGTGCTACATAAAAGTATTCAAGAATTTTAATTATATTTTGGCAGCTCTTTGAATACAAATACTACATCTTCGATGGGCTTCTGGACTCTACCCATATGATGAGTGGTAGTCTAGATTCTCAGTCCCCCGATGTTTACAGTATTTAACAGTTGTATTTTGAAGGGTTGTTATTACAGGTCATTCACAGAGCCTACAATAAAGATGTTTAGCTGACTCAGCATTTTAGTCATTATTTGGCCGAGGATCTGGCTTGAGGAGAAACACATCTTTCAATTCATCTTCCTATATACATTTTTTTAATAAAAAAATTGAGAGTGGGGAGGCACTACACTTAAAGTCTACACAATTTCTTCCTTATACAAACCTAGAATTTGATTTAGATTTTCCTGTCCCATCTTGAAAGCTGGGGAGAACCAAATGGGGAACTATTTGAATCTGAATTAATTTCTCTACAGGAATGGCACTTTAGTTTCTCTCCAAATTAAATTTAGTCTCAGGAGTTGTTCATCTGAAACTTTGTCTCTAAGTAGTGGAAATCTTTTACATTCAATGTCACCTGAAAAATAAATATTTGTAAGTGTTGATTTCAGATACAAACAGTATCAGAATAATATCAGAAAATAGAGTAGTGATCAATATAAAGTTTTATTTAAAGAAAAACAGTATATACATATAGTATAGGTTTTTGAAAATCTGTTTGTTGAAGTTATTTTCAGAAAGATAAGTGGAACTGAAGGCTTCCTCCAGTAATCACTGAAAACTATTAAGTGAGTTTTCATGGGTAACAGTCCAATCATTATTAGTATGTTAGAACTATAGTATGAAGATATAATCCACAGAGTATATTGATTTTGAATGCAAGCAGAGATATGATCTCAGATTCAGAAGCTGTTGTACCACTTTTATATTCTAAGGGAGACATTTTTGAAAATGTATAATGTTGCTACATAAATCATGTTTCAAAATGAATGTTCAGTGGAAACATTTTGTTTTGTTAATTTTTTGTTTTGTTTTGTTTTTAATTTTTTAAAAAAAAGGATTTTCGGATTTCTGAAATTTCTCAGGTGTTTTCTGTTTGTTTAGCTACTCCAACACAGCTATAGGCATTCATACTGTTATTAATGCCAAGAAAAAGAACTGCCATAAAAACTTATGAGGGAGGTTAACTGTAGGCATGCCTAGGAGACATAGTCAAGAAGTCTATTTATAAAAGTTCCTACATAATCATCCATAGACAAGTATTCCTATGGAAATCATGATAGCTAAATTCATCTATCAGAAGTGGTAACTCATAGGCTCCTCTCAGATACTACCTCAGTGTATGTACTGCTTAAAAGTAAATTGAAAGTGGCTTTTGACTCCTTAATGCTTACTCTTCAATGAAGTGTTAAAATAGCTGTTTGATTTTTTCTCACAGGAATAAGAAACTTCCTCTTCCATACCCAGGAAAGAATTTTGAATCACAGAGATCAAGAACAAAGAGCCTCAGAATACTACATGCCAATTAATGTTCACTAATCAGTGTTTTTTCTTCATACAAGATGCGTGTGATAGGAAGCAAAACCTCAAATTCATGCACACAAGTATGTTTTAATAAATATATATTTCACTGAATTATGGTTTTAATGACATTCTAAATACCAGTGCTAGTTTTGTGAGGATACTTTCCATGTGTTTCATGCATCAGAGCCAGTTGCTAAAAAGCTGTATCTTCTTGATCACTACTGTGACACTGACAAGTGAACGATTCAAGCAACAATACAAAAAATAAATAAGAACTTTGAAGACATAAGGATGATAAATGTTACACATTTTTGTTCCCAATAACCCTTTAGTTCAGAGGAAGATGAACCTGAATGCTGCTTTCCCACGACACATACAAATAATCAGCGATCAATTAATGAATGACGCTATTTTCTACTGCTGTGAGAATGTGATTACAAAAGAGATCGAAACACAGAATTGACTGAGGAAAGACCACCTTGCTAACTTGACAGGGTCACAAGAACACTGTGGAAGTCATTTATTATTGCTATTCATTAAAGAAAGGTTATAGTCATCTTTCTAATTACTTTTCTTACTTAGAACAGCTAACTTTTTCACAGATTGCTTGTCACTGGTACTGACCTCTGTATAAAATCAATACATATTTGCATTTTTTTTGGTGCTCATTATAGTGAAACATGACACAGCCTACAAATAAAACGTCTTTCTTCATAGCAGCAGGCAAGACTTTAAAAACAGTGATGACAAAGGTTTAGGCTCTTTTATTGTTTTGTTGCTCCTTTCATGTATTCTCACAGCACACATGTATTGTGATTCCTTATGCTTACCGTGAAGTTGCTATAAGATACTTCAGGAAAACAAAGACAATATAATATGCAAGTCCTACTAAGAACTAAGATGTCATTTCTGTTACTTTGTTTCTTAAAATGTCAAATAAATAAGAATCATTGAAGAATTATTTCAAAATAAATGCTTTTTTCCCCTTTTCCCCCTTTGTATTGATATATCAACCTACCTGAACAGCATGAGGATTGGAACTAAATCTGGATTTAAATGGTAATGTCTCCAACACCAGATACGTTTAGACCAAAGATCTCTATTAACAGATCAGTTTACTCACAGAGTGAAGACTGGAGTTGTTCTTCTTTGGTTACTAACTTTTAGCCAAACCCAATCTTTTCTCATATAGCACAAAATCACACATTTCCAACTCTTTTTGGTTCTATCATCCTAAAAGCTTCAAAGAGAACCATTGTTTATGTCAGGAACAGTGATGCTTAGGAGTCTTATTCTGAAAAGCAGTACTGGCTATGGTTCATTCTGCTAATAACAGGAACATTTAACACTTCAGGTAAAGCTACCATTTTGGGTTGTACACACACAAACAACCAGGTGATCCATAGATTATTGCCAATCTGTTACAAGACAATGACATTTAACCAATGAATTGAAACAATACAGATGGAGAAAGTCTCTTCATTGCATCTTCGCCTTCCATACCTATTTTATACATGTATTTAAAGTGAGCTTTTAAAGTAGATTAGTTACTCAAGAAATTCACATAATCAAGAGAATATGGACAAAAAAAAAAAAAAAAAAAAATCACAGTGGTCTGGAAAGGAATAAGGTAATGCCTTTGTTTTGAGGAGAAGACTGACGGATAAAAACACCTTAGTTTTTTATTATATGGTTCTGCATGACTGCATGAATTTGAAAACTTAAACCACAGGTATTTATACATATTGTGAACAGGTATTTGGTTTAGTAGGAGAAAAGGCTTTTGCATCTTGGAATGTATTACCCTCAGCAAGTTTGCTGATGACACCAAAGTGAGTGGTACGGTTGACACAGTGGAAGGAAGGGAGGCCATTCAGAGAATAGAGGGAACCAAGAGAGATCCTCACAGATTTTTTTTTTTATTATTATTATTATTTTTCCCCATGAAAACAATCAGACAGTGATACAGGCTGCCCATAGGAGTGTGCACCCCATCGCCATTCATGGAATCACGAAGCTTTGAACAATCATGTCTGAACCTACAGCTGACTGCGCTTTGAGCATGTGCTTGGACTGGAAATCTTGGGAATCTTATTCTTCTATCCCTGCGAAAAGCACATAAATGGCTGATATATAAAATAAGCCTAAACATAAGTGTGAACACACCTTTTATATGGAATTATGAAGATAAAAGTCTTTTTTTAAAATTTATTTATTTATTTATTTTTAACTTGTTATGGTTGTTTTTTAAGGGTTCTTTTTTTCTTTTGTATTTATTACTTTTATTTATTTTTATTTTTATGAAGTGTGAATAAATTTCCCTGTTAATAACAAACAAACAAAAAATAAGCTATTTAGCATAAAAATAAAATTCTGCATTACTGCTCTGATTATATAAGTATATCCAGAAAATCCATGTTTTGATACATTTAAAGTGCATATGTTGCTATCAATTTTGTAAGGAATTTGTTATGTTTTATTTTCAATTTCAAAGGAGTTACCATTTTATTCTCTTACTGGCCAAAATGTATCATTTTGGCAAATCAGTTAATGCAGCTATTCCTGAGGGATCTGTTTCTGCTCTCAGATGTACTAGTCATGCATATGAAGTACCTCCACCGAACTTAATACTTGAGAAAGATGTTATTTGAGACTTCCAGAAGTTAATATATGTATTCTAGATAGTGAACAGCTCAAAAAAAGGCAAAATAGGTGATCTTTAGACTTTAGCAGAGACTATGACTAAAACGATTTGCTCCAAGTAAATAAAAAGTTAAAACTTTGTCTTCTCATTTACTATAAATCATTATGAAAAGCTGATGAGTGAAGTGCAGATTCTTGTCTAGGTACAATTTTTTTCAAGATAAGAAGAGGTAAAAATGCAGCTCTTACTATTTTATTTATTTATTTGGTAGTATGTTAAAATTGTACTACTAATGATTCGTATTCATGGGACAGCCTCAATCTACTAGTAGCTATAATTCATCATACTTCTAATTTTACAGAGGCACAGATGGCTGTCCACTCTAGTGGTCCCAACATTAGTGAATTAACCATAGAATAAAATGATTGATTAAAAATTATAATCAGACATTACTGCTTGTAATTGTGATTAATATGAGTTTACTATTTCTGACAAGAATTACTTTTCTTCTCACTGACTGAAAAAATAGAAAGTGGCTTATAGGCTTAAAAAGTCCAGGAAGACTTTAAGGCCAAATGAACAATTGATATTAATTTTAAAAAGAGAAAACTGTGCTTAGTACTTCACTTTCAGGATGGCTTAGGGGTTCCTGTTATCCTTTTAAGAACTGTGAGGCTATTTTTTTAATGTTAGCAACTGTTCCCCATGGGAAAGCAGCACCTAATAACTTGCCTTTGTATCATCCTTTGTTTAGTTTAAAATTATTTTGCATGCTTATACTGTCAGTAGCATCTAACGACAGTATTATTTATTTTTTAGGACTTCAGTGCTCAAAACCAATTCATATTTCCTAAGCCACTAAAAAATTATGGACTGATTTGTATTACTATTTAGATCTCAACAGAAGCACAATTAATGGGTTCATGTGGCTTTGGTTTAAGACCATGCTTCCCACTTTGAATATCCTCACAGTGAAACAGAAATTTTTGTCACACTATTCTGATAAAATCAAGACTTCCTTATAACTTTCTTTTCTTTAGGTGAGTATGTGAAATTCTACACTCACACTATGACTTCTACTTCTTAATTTGATTATTACATCAAAAAATGCTTGAACATTAAGTTTAGTTTCCAAAAGTAAAAAGAATACTTAAACTGCATACCAGTTTACTAATTTTAAAGAAAGAATGAATGATTCGCTGAAGTAAATCATTTCTAGATTCTTCCTTTTGTTTAGAAGATCTAGTATAATAAGCATTTCTACTAAAAAAAAATGTGACTTAAAAACAAAGATTTGACAGAAATATCTGAAGTGCGAGAGTTAAGAAGTTACTGCAAAATGGAAGTAGCTATGCATATCTAAATGTCTCATTAAGTCAAGGCTGAGGAAGAGGTAATGGTTACCCTTAGCCACAAAGTCACAGAATCACAGAATGGCCAGGGTTGGAAGGGACCTCAAGGATCATGAATCTTCAACCCCCCTGCCACATGCAAGGCCACCAACCTTCACGCTCAATACAAGACCAGACTGCCCAGGGCCCCATTTCCTATTAGTCATAACAAAATTGCAAATCTTGGTGAATGAATACTGAAACAGTTTGACTTATGGAAACTGTGTGGTAATATCAACCAATATATCAGCCATAACAGGTATAGAATAATCTGTTGGTTGCTGGCACTTTATGTCTGGTATATATAGTCACCTATAGTCAACCTGTGAAACACAGGACATAGCTAAACATAGTATTTGGGCAAAGACAGCGCACAGAGGCCTGCTGATCCACAGCATCTCTTTTGCTTCCTTTGGCAGAGAGAACACCTGAACCCCAAGGCAGAACTTCAAGAACAACAAGGGAACCTGAAGTTCCCTTGTTCAGAAGCCACACAGCTGGCCTCTCTCTTGTTACCACTGAGTCTCCAAAGGTGAATTAGTCAAGTACCTTTTTTTCTTTGGGTGCAACAAGGTTTAATTTTCTGTTGTATTACTTATTGTTACCCACAGAGATAAATCCTTATAATTATGCCGTTCTTGTCCTCTGCTGCATATTTTAATTTGCATATCTCTTTCCAAGGCTTTTGTTTCTCTTTTCCCTCTCAGAACACAAATTTTCTTTTAAGGTTACATAAAAAACAAGCAACCAAGCAAACAAACTTTGTTTTCTGTTTAACAAGGTCTGCTGTGTATACTTGCATTTAAGCTTTTCTTTATGGGTTTAATTTCAAGTGGGAACGTGTTTCTAAGACACAATGATGCTGTTCAATTCATCCTAGAAGGATGGATGGTAAGGTGTGGTATGAA
Organism: Centrocercus urophasianus; assembly: GCF_019232065.1. Lineage (NCBI taxonomy): Eukaryota > Metazoa > Chordata > Aves > Galliformes > Phasianidae > Centrocercus > Centrocercus urophasianus. Next base: position 16,179,127 of record NW_024884697.1, read on the forward strand.
GAGGAGGGCTGGGTGATAAGACTTCTGTGGCTTTGTGCAACTTTCCAAAAAAGATGATCATCCTTTGTATAATCACAACTGATATGTGCTGTATCACAGCATTGAAGGCTGCTATCAAGAGAGATGGCTAATTGGCTATTTGATTAATAGCTCTCCTCCAGTCTCCATCTGTAGTGGGATTTAGCCTACTGTTCTTAAAACTGGCTGAGGCACACCTCACCACAGGCTGTTACACAGTAAAAAATGTTATAATTGAGCAAAAGATTTCAGGTATGTACAGCCACCATCAGAGGGTCAAAGATTTTTGCCACTGATTTGAAAGTTTTTACCCAATAGGATCATAGAATCACAAGGTTGGAAGTGACCTGCAAGATCATCTAGTCCAATATATTGTCCAATAGTCCAATGCCTAGTTTCTCCTTTTTTTTTTTTTTTTTTTTTTTTTTCTTTTTTCTTTCTAACTTCATAAAGAGAAAAGAAAGAAGATATCCATAACAGGCAAACACCTTCTCCAAAAGTACAGTGCTAGATAATGGGAAGCATGTTGTACAGCTAGACTAGCAAAGATGAAGAAAGGAGGAGCATCTGTAATCCCAGAAGATATGCAATGATGAATTTGCCCTAACCACAAACAAATGCAAGCACTTGAGGATGCATCGCAGTATCCAGGATTCAGTATGTGCTTAACAAGCTTGCATAAGTCTGCTAGTTATAAATAAAGACAGGGCCTAGCATTAAGCTGTTATTAAAACCACTAAACCAATGGGAGATAATACAATTAACTAGATCTATAATAAATACTTTCATCAGGTATGTTTTCCTATCATGATTATGCATGATTTTGTACATTAAGCACTGCCAAATCTTCTCTCTTATTTTCAGTAATACAGCTTAATTCAATGTGTGCATGGTTATTTTCAGCACTGTTCACCTGCCATAGTTATTCCATATTTTTTTCAGCTAAACACCACATGGCTTTATTGTTTTTTACTTTCTCTTTCTTGTGAAATTAGATGTTTTGTCAATACAAGCTTAGAACCATATCTATACATCTATATATAGGTTTATATATATATAAAAGGTAAAAAAAAATACAGTTGTTTTCTTCATGGCACTTAGGTTATATATGTATGTATACATACATCTATCAAATCAATAAAAACAAAACAACAACAACAAAAAAACCAGAAGTATTTACTTTCCACAGCAAGCTGCAAATTCAGTTAAAACAATCTACAATTTTATGCCTCAAATATTTTCATATTGAGATGCAAGCACATGATTTACTGGCAAATGAGGCTTCAGTCTATAAGCCTTTTTAGTTTTCAGAAAATAAATATTTTTCTTAGAAAAAATGAATTATGGATATTTAAGTGTAGAAAGAATTCTTATATTTTGTTATTGTTGTAGTTAGGACTACAATATTTACCACGATCTTTTGGATATTATATACAGAGGAAATAACATTTTTTAAAAGTACATATGAGAGCAGCAGATGTGACTTTTACTTAATACAGAGATGTGGGGATGAAATCTACGTCAAAGCAGAAGTTACTGTAAAAAAATTAACTTATTTCTGCTACTTTGAGAACAAAGCAGTCTAAATTAATATTAAAACAGTCAGGAGAAACAGGGAATATACAGCAACCCCTATATTATCCAGTTAAATTGACCATGGGCATTGAAAAATATTGCAACCTTAAGGATTAAACAAAGGATTAAAATTGATAAAGACCCATGTCTTTAGAATAAAGTCTGACAAAAGATCCAAATGTCAGAAAATGTCAAGGAAAACTGACATGAAAAATTATACAAAGAAAATTATAATACGAGTGTGGCAACAAGGTACATGAGATGCTTTCACTTGCTTCGCTGGGAGGCGGTAACTGACCTGTGAATCCATTCTTTCAATTGAATTCAATATAGCCTTGTATCCAATCTAATGTTGCATCTTTCCCACAATGTTGTGTGCTCATATGCATAACATAAGGGCACGTAAAATAAAATAGTTGCAATCCAGTGGAAAACAGAGAACAAAAAAATTTACGGATGAATTGGAATAGTGCATTAAAGGTTTGTCAGTCATACCTCTAAAGGAAAGATTTATCAAGAGTCTTTTCATACAGCTCTCTGCTGACAGATATCTAGTTTATAATCCTTTTTTTCCCCCACAAACTTCCACAGAATCATGGGTCCACTGCCTCAGAATTACTCCTCCACTAGGAACAAATGTACTATTTAACATGCCAACATATTAAAATGCCTAAATGACAGATGGCAACTGTAAGAGATTATTGTTTTACATCATTGTCTCAAAGCTTGCTGGGGACACAGATGAACAAGTCCAAGCAAGTCCCTGGCAAGGACTGAGAAATCCTTTGTCTGGAGAACACTGATGGTCAAGTCCTGGGCAAGGGTTGTGAAATCCTTTGTCTGAGGGACACAGATGGACAAGGCCAGAGGCAAGGAGAGAGAGAGAGAGAGGTAAATCACAGATTAATGGCCAGGAAGCAGTCTTTTGCCTGAGTTTATCTTGAGTTGCCTGGGCCATCTCAGCAGGTGCTGCACATGACTCTTACCCAAGCGCCCAGGAATGCCACACCGGCAGAAGAAGGAAAAAAAGGGGACCTACAAGCATGAGGTTAGGTTTTCTGGCAACAGATTCCTCATGAAGAAGAAGAGGTTTCTGACATGAGAAGCCTCATGACCTGCCTCTCCCTCCTGGACTTGTTCTGCACTCTACGTGCGTGCTGAAGAAGAACAGAGGTGTCTGCCATCAGATTCCTCACTACAGAATTCCTGCATGCTGACGGACTCTCCTGGACCTGCTGCTTCAGTCCTGATGCTTCCTCCCATATTGGCTCTGCATATTTTGCTACCTGCTTGCTGCCCAAGGCCAGCCATGCTGCTGCTGCTCTCCTCCTGTGGCTTCTGCCTCGGACCTTCAAAATCGTGTGCAACAGGACACTGCTGGATCCTGGTGGTGACTATCTCCACTTCATGCAATTCTCAATTGTTTCCTATCTTTTCTATCGCCCTCCTTCCCTTCCCCATCACCCTAATTCATAATAGTCACCATCCTTCCCTTCCCCGTCTCCCTGATTAGGATTTATAATAAACTGGTCGGACCAACATTTGAACCATTGTTTCCTAATCTCATGCCAGGTATACATATATTAAAAAGAACCTCCTCTCCCTCCTATAAATTGGAGTGAGACAGCAACATTCAAAAAATTGACCTATATAAATAACCTTTTCTCAACATTGCTGGATTAAGGTGTTTGTTCCACTTCATGGCATTAATGTCAATGTGTTCAGAAGATGAACATGCCAGGGTTCATCTCATGAGAAGAAAAATTACACACCTCTCAGCATCAAGCCAACAAAAGCAATTGTGTCATTGCAATTTCCATTTGCTTCAGAATGTTTTACATCATTGTCTCAAAGCTAAATGTAATAGGTAAGTAAAGCTTATCCAAATGTCAGTTTGGAAAGAAAGTACTGTCAGGATCCAAGTGGATTTGATTAGAATCACATCATACTTATGTTAAAGGACTTTTGATTTCCTTAAGCAAAATTCAAAGATAGACAAAGACAATTTAAATGAAATCCAAACTTTTATAATGATTTTTAACTTTTTCTATTTTTCCCCTTCTGACTTCCCTTTGTCATTTTATTATTTATAACAAAGGGTGAGTAAAAAAAAAGTCACCACTTTGAAAGAAACAAGTAAACAATCAAACAGAACTGACATACAAAAACAAATCAAGGTGAAATGAGATTCAGTAAAAACAAAAATACTTCAAGAATGCACTTGAAAATGCTGAGATATATAGTATTGATATGTGTTATCAATTTCAAACAAATAGATATAGATCTGCCTGCTGCAAATGCTAGCTGGCCTTTGTTTTGTAAAGATACTGAAAAAAAAAAAAAAAAAGAGAAACATTAATATATGTTTTTTGAAACAAAAGGCATACAGAAAACCAAGTATCTACATTTATTTCTCAAATATTTCAGCTATGAAGCTGAAGTCAAACATTTGGTCTAACCAGTGTTTTGCAGATCAGAAAGTTAATAAGATGTTAAGGAAAGACAGTAACCTGGTGATAAAGTGATCTTGTGTGTGTGGTCTGATATTAGAAATTAGTAATTTGAATGAGAAATGGATGCCTCTCTATTAATCTATAGACTAACTGACACATTTTGTGACCTGTCTCCACTTTTCTGTAACTCACTGTATGTAAGTTCATACCAGGGTTAAAGTTGATCTTACACAATAAACATCCAGTAATCTTAGCTCTTATAATGATAATTACCCAATATGACACAAACTGATCTCTATCATAGGATTTAAGATTGTCTTCATAATATTCTCTCTAAAATCTTCTACTTTTGCTTGAGAAAGCAATTTCCTGTGTGCATTGATGCTGATGAATTGCTGTTGAACAGATAGCACTTGAAAGGATCACCTAAAAACTTGTGCTTCTATTTAAAAAAACAAAAACAAAAACAAAACAGGTTATTATTTTTGTTTCAATAAAGTGCTGCTACTCCTAGCTGAGAAGGAAGTGGTCCTCCTTGCACCCTCTGCATGCTCTGGCTGTGTGAATTGCCTCTTGTCTTTAATATTTGGCAATCATTTTTTCATCAGTTTCTGGGCTACTGAAGATTGCAGCTTGAGATTCAAACTTTAAATTTCTTTGATTCTGTCCTATCAGTTTCATTAGAATAATTTCAATTACAGAAAATAGTTGCAAATAATATTTATTTTGAGTACTCTGAACTTTCAAGGTATTAAGATATAATTGATTTTCTCGCTTCTTTTCTTTCTTTGTGTGAAAATAACCTTTCATGTGATTCACTACTTATTTTTCTCTGAACTCTATCTCAGCTTGGTTAAAGCAATAGAAAAGACATAGTGCAATAACAGCAAATACTTCCTAATGTTTAGGAAATGGTCCTTGTAAGAAGAAATCTTCCTGAGAAATCAGAACTTATGAAAGAAAAACAAAATAAAATGAATGCATTTCTATGGAGTAGTACTGTGTAAAATTTAATGTTATAGGAAACATAATTTTTTTTTTTTACTGTCTTTCCCTTTATGTAATTGCTCATCACAACTATAAGCCAGTTAATATGATTTTTGCCATTTAGACTTGTACTGGCTCTATCTGGGATGGAATTATCTTTGTTCATAGCATCCCGTGTGCTAATGCATTTGGGATTTGAGTCTAGAAGCATTGACAACACTGTTGTGAACCAGAAGGCAGCAGCCCCAGACAGATCCCAGGACTGATGAAGAGGAATTCTCACTCACCAGTGAGAAACACCCGCAGTGCAGGCCCCAAGGTGGTGCTCTGTGAACCTTCACTTCTGCTGAAGGAGGACAGGACGTATTAAAAGGTGAGCACAGCACCAGAGGAAACAGTAGGTAGTAGAAAGGCAAATTCAGTTTCAACTTTATTGCTGGTAAGGTTTCATCTGCATTAAAACTATTATGCAGAAAATATTAATGAGTTAATTTTACATATATGAAGTGATGGAGTGTAACACAGCTATCACTGCTCCATGAAATTCAACTTCTAGGAACAGCAGCAGAAACACATTTCTATTTCAGACAAGGCAAGATTGGCTGTCAGTGGTAAAAATCCTCCAGTGAAAATATCTCATGATGACATTTCTGTGAATCAAATAATGGTACAGCTGTCCACTGATATTTGCAGGATCATATTAGCTACTGAAGTTTTACCTCATAACTACTTGGAACTAAAGCTACATTTCAAGATTGGATTTCTCTTGTAGTGAGGATGCAGAGTGCATTTCTGAAAATAAATTAATTAATAGTAATAATAATAATAAAAGTTATATTGATAGGTATTTAAGATTTAAAAAAAAAGTAAACCTCGTGAAAAGAAAAAACACTTTTCTTGAAAGTTTTTATGAATTTCTGCAACAAGACATGAAAAATAAACAACAGTCTGATGTACAGAAATGATATTTCCCTTTTAGAAAGTATTCTCTAGTCATCTACGAATAGGTCACATAGGTTTAAGTGTGAATCTGGGTGAAAAGTAAGTATTAATGGCTTTAGTGTTTCAAAAACTACATTACTGGAACTTAGCGTCTCTTGCATTGGACTGTGATAAAAGAAGCCATTTAGGAAAAGATATTATATGGAGTGTTGAGTAAAAGTCATGCCCTTTCATGCAATCATAGAAATGTCTGTCAAAACTACAGGTACTGATATAGTACAGGTTCATACAAACACATCAGCTGGAAACATGAAATGCCTTAAGAAAAAAATGATTTAATACACTTGACTGTCCTCTAAATTTGTTCTTTCTTGTAAATCCATATTCTTTCTTTTCTGGAACACAATAACAACCAGAATACTAGAGGAGTTGCTGGTTTGTCTTGAAATACTACAACTCTGGCTTTGTTCTGGACTGTAGAAGTCTGCATTTTGCTAGAGCTTTTACGAACTGTCTTCCATAGGGGAAGAAATAATGTAGAGATGCAAGCAGCACATGGAGGAAAAAAAAAAAACAAAAAACAAAAACGAAAACAAAAACATTAGCTCAAAATTGGAGTTCAGTTCAGTTAAAAACAGTAAATTCTGAAGTCAGTAAGCACGCAATTATCAGATTGAAAGAATGAACTCAATTCTTTTTTTCCTAAATATGTACCATATGTATCAGTTATAGTCCATTCAGTAACATGATGGGTAAAATTGCAAATTAACAGAATCTAGCAAGAAGAGTAAACAGACTGAAGAATTCCCTAGTGATCTCTGTGAGTCAAAGATTTGATTCACACTGCTTCCTGCATAACTTCCAAAATACAGTGATTATCGAAGTGTCCTACATAATTATTTATGCAAAATAATTAAGTTTACTTCTATATTTTAAAGTTGTTATCTGGTATTTTACTTCTCTCAGAGAAGCATTATTATTTTAAATAGTTCACTTTTCATTTAGTCACAGGACTAATTAGTAGCTTGTTAATTTCTGATTACTCTGATTGGAGAAGAGATGTATAAGTCTGTGAACCTTGAGCTTGAGGAAACAATTGGTTGCAACATGTGTGAAAGCTGACAACACACACAGAAGAAAGCAATCAACTAGTAAACCATGAAACATTTCACTTTAATCTTCTTTGCTTTAATGTTCTTTGCTTTACAACATACTTATAAAAATTATTATACGTAACTATCCATTTTAGTCATTTCCTGCCCTCCCCCTTGCCCCCCCCCCATTATTTATGCTATTTATGCTGCAAAACTAGCTATTAACATTTTGGAAAATGAGATTAAACTTCTGGTATTTATCTTCTGCATGTGAGAAGCAGCCATGATCAGATCAAGAGCTTATAAGTTAAAGTCAGGAGGGATGGGATCAACAAGAACATCTTGTGATTAGGCTCTACTACAGGCTGCCTCATCAAAGGGAACCTGTGGATGAGGCCTTCTTCTTTCCGCTACAAGAAGCATCACACTTGCAGGCTCTCATTCTGATGGGGGAAGAGGAAGCAGGGAGACACCAGCTTGTCTCTTGCCTTCATAGGATATGATGGTATCATCTCCCAGTCTCCTGTATGAAACTGGAAACATTTGCTCTCAGGCCAAGTATTCATCCAGAAAATATTCCTGTGCCTTTCTATTCAAAAGGAAACAGTTCTGAGGAAATGCTTTTGAATGTAAAACTGTCTTCAAATTGTTGATGGTTGTCTCATGATGATTTGTGGCAATGCATTCCTTCCAGTTTCGGACAGGCTAACAGGTTGGTAATTCCTTGTGTCGTCCTTTCTATAATTCTTAAAAATGAGACCTGTGGACTTAGTGATGTTCAGGTTTCTCAGGTTGTCACAGACTTAATCTCCACATATAGTGGGAGAGACAATGCCCCCCAGTCCCCATTTTCTGATCCATCAACTCAAGGGATGCATGAAGAGGATGTTTTCATTAAAGATTGAGACGTAAGTCTCAAAATTACATAATAAACTGTCTTTGCCTCCTCAGACTCCCATACTGAAACAGTCTGACCTCCTCATTAAATGAATGAGCAAAGAACAAAGTTGAAAACAGTAAACAGGGATTTCTTCATGTCCAAATGTCAGAGAATATTACTGACTGTAGATGAAAAACTGAAATCAACTCTTTAAGTTAGAGACAAGTTCACATTTCTTATCCTCTATGTTTCCAAGTAGCAGGTATCCAGTCAAATAATTCTTCTACTTTAAAATATGCTCAAGCCATGATCTTGTAAGGAAAAAAGGGATGGAGAAATACAAGGCTTTAGAACCCTGTGAGAGTTAGCAAGACTTGCTTTTGCTTATTATACACTCAAAATTAGGAATTGATGCATCTTATGGTTTTTTTTTGTTCTTTTTTTTGTTGTTGTTGTTCTTTTTTTTTAATGAGTATGTAAGAAACTCGGGAGCATTCTCCTACCAAATATCAGGTTTTCATCTTTCATGATACTTATAGGCATTTCTAGCATAACCATTTGGGATCACTCACGTGACTTGCACAGACTTTTATATTCATTCTGTTTTCAAGAATGTTTATTGACAAATAACTAAGTGGTCGAAATCCTGAGCGGTTTTCACTTTCTCTACTTGGCTGAAGGAAAAAGTGTTCTCAGTTTTGCAGTGTAATATTAAATATTTATATCAAGCACCAGAAATAATTCCTTTAGAGTAACATGACCAAGTTCATGGAACTGTAGCATATTCTAAATATAAATTTCATGCCTACAAGAGTCTGGAACATGAGGTACATCAGCTTTTCAGTTTCTTAGAATGTCTCTTATTGACTTAAGTTGCAGGAGTTAAATCTGATATAAATTAAAAAAGAAAAAAATAAGAAAAAAGCCAACAAAAAAAAAGAAAGTTGAATAAATTAGGTTTGTGACAAATCTTTTACTACCTGAACATCTATCCTGTCAGTAAACAGAAAGAGTTGTATACTTTCAAAGGGCTGGTGAGCTAAGGGGAGGAATCACAGAATCACAGAATTGTAGGGGTTGGAAGGGACCTCCAGAGATCATCGAGTCCAACCCCCCTGCCAAAGCAGGTTCCCTACAGCAGGTAGCACAGGTAGGCATCCAGGCAGGTCTTGAACATCTCCAGAGAAGGAGACTCCACCACCTCCCTGGGCAGCCTGTTCCAGTGCTCCGTCACCTCACTGTAAAGAAGTTCTTGCGCACATTTGTGCGGAACTTCCTATGCTGCAGTTTCTGGCCGTTTCCCCTTGTCCTGTCTCCACTCACCACTGAAAAGAGTCCGTCCTTGCCACTCTGCTCCCCACACCTCACATATTTATAGACCTGGATCAGGTCCCCTCTCAGTCTCTTTTCTCAAGGCTAAACAGACCCAGTTCATTCGGCCTTTCTTCATAGGAGAGGTGCTCCAGGCCCTTCACCATCTTTGTGGCCCTCCGCTGGACTCTTTCCAAGAGATCCCTGTCTTTTTTGTACTGGGGAGCCCCAGATGAGGCCTTACCAGGGCAGAGTAGAGGGGGAGGATCACCTCCCTCGACCTGCTGGCCACGCTCTTTTTAATGCATCCCAGGATGCCATTGGCCCTCTTGGCCACAAGGGCACACTGCTGGCTCATGGCCAACCTGTCGTCCACCAGGACACCCAGGTCCCTTTCCGCAGAGCTCCTCTCCAGCAGCTCATCCCCCAACCTGTACTGGTGCATGCAATTATTCCTCCCCAGATGCAAGACTCTACACTTGCTTTTGTTAAACCTCATCCGGTTTCTTAATGCCCAGCTCTCCAACCTGTCCAGGTCTCGCTGAATGGCAACACAGCCTTCAGGCATGTCAGCCAATCCTCCCAACTTCGTATCATCAGCAAACTTGCTGAGGGTGGCCACTATCCCCTCATCAAGGTCATTGATGAAGATGTTGAACAAGACCGGACCCACCACTGACCCCTGAGGAACACCGCTGATTACAGGCCTCCAACCGGACTCTGCACCACCAACGATGACCCTCTGTGCTCTGCCAGTCAGCCAGTTCTCAACCCACCTCACTGTCCACTCATCTATCCCACACTTCCTCAGCTTTGTTATAAGGATGTCATGGGGGACAGTATCAAATGCCTTGCTGAAATCAAGGTGGACTACATCCACTGCTCTCCCCCCATCCATCCAGCCAGAGACAACATCATAGAAAGCTACCGGGTTGGTCAAGCACGACCTCCCCTGGTGAACCCATGCTGTCTACTCTTGATAACCTGCTTTTCTTCCAATTGTCTGGAGATGACATCCAGCACCAGCTGTTCCATCACTTTTCCAGGGACAGAGGTGAGGCTGACTGGCCTGTAATTGCCTGCATCTTCCTTCTTGCCCTTTTTGAAGACCGGAGTGACATTGGCTGTCCTCCAGTCTTCAGGCACCTCCCCTGTCCTCCAAGACCTCTCAAAGATGACAGAAAGCGGTTCAGCAATCACCTCTGCCAGCTCCCTCATCTCCCGTGGATGCATCCCATCGGGTCCCATGGATTTGTGAACATTGGTGTTGCCTAGGCTCTCTTGGACCACCTCTTCCCTGACTCAAGGGAGGTCTTCCATTCCCCAGACCCTCTCACTAACCTCCAGGGTCTCAGATTCCTGAGGGGGAGCTTTTTCACTGAAGACAGAAGCAAAGAAGGCATTCAGTATCTCTGCCTTCTCAGCATCCTGTTACCAGAACACCCCCGTCACTTAGCAGGGAAAGAGCAGGGAAGAGCAGCAAGACCTCCCCAGGAAGGGCCCCCATTAATCGAGCAAGACTATCAGGATCAACTCTGAAGTGATGGCCGTAGACAACCAAGAGCATGGAACATAAGGCAATCATAGCATAAGGCAAGTGTGAGGTCAAGCCATGAAATCAATCCACAGGTCACAGTCAAATCATGTGGAGTGGCTCTTACAAACAGACCTATAGTGAGGTACATGACAGAGGTCAAGCCAGCCCACAGTTTAAGCTTTAGTCCCAGATCCAGAGACTGACAGAGATGAACTCCAGCACAGCTCAGGAAAGCAGTAAAGTCCCAGGATCGACTTTAAATACAGATCCTGAATCTTTGAATATGTATGGAGTTCCCAGATGGGGCTGGTAAGTGCTGTTAAGGTTAACTAGTGTACTCATGGCCCTGATACATTCATTAAATATCTTTCTAAATTATTTTTTTATGTAAGACCTGACTTTTAACATTTAACATTTTGCTTTGTTTGCATTCTTCATCCACGCAGCAAATCACCAGATGTTCTTCAAATTGCGAAATGACATATAACCTTTTAAATTTGTAGGAAGTGGCAAATAATTTTAAAGCTTTTCTTACAGGTTAGCAATCTTTTGCAAGGTTTTTATTGAAGCATGCAATCTTTCTGTTAGCTCAAAGACGGGATGCTCTTCATTGCCTGTATGTGAAATCCCCCTTCTGAGAAAAAATATATATATATATATATGTATTTTGAACGTATTCTGAAAAAAAAAAAAACGTTTTCTGTATGCTGAAAATGATAACTGTGGATATTATTTTAACAGTAGATACGATTAGAAAGTCAGATTCAGTTTGCATGTACTTTTGAGATATGAAAGCAGTAGAATATTATGTCAGTGAGATGCCATATAGAAATTCTAATGATGTCTAAAGTACAGAGATTGTTTCCAATGACAGCACATACATTAATAACGTGTCAAGCTTAGACCAACTTTAACCTGAACATATAATTCTGGTCACCAGCAGAGATCTCAGTTACTGGTGTTTTTTTTTTTTATTTTTTAACCGTTGATTTAAAACAGATGTATACATTGGAAAAAAACACAGAAGTACAACCGTTTGTTTTTTTTTTCACAGATAATTTGTATGGGATGTTCATTTGTTTACATATATATCATACTATAATGGGAATAAGATATTTGGGATTGTTAAGCTACCTTGTTATCAGAAAATCATAATTTTCTGATGATAAGATGAATTAAATTTTAGTTTTAAATTGCTCTCCTGTATTATAGTAAGTAAGCTTATAATCTGTATAAGTCCTCTATATCATCATCTGTCTGGGAGTTTGGTAGAGATAAGGGTAGGTGAGATAAGCAGTCAACTGTCACATTTTCAGTTTCTGATCCATACTACATGCCATATGTAAATGGAAGTATTCTCGCTAATCATTGCATTCCTGCTTGTCTGAATCATTCTGTTATCAGTTCTGTTATCTGCTAACAGTATCATCAAAGAGATATGATCTGTATGTGGTCTGAAACTATGTACCCAAAGATAGTTTCTTCATTCTCCTAAGCCCCGTAAGCCATACAGTGATTTTTATTACTTTTTTTTTTTTTTTTCACGAGTGGGACACTTCTGTCAGATGCTTCTCCTTAAGTGCTTTTGACATAAGTTTTATTCTTCTTTAGTCTTCGTGGATTTGAGTAAGTGTGAAAACAGTTCTTTTATCGTTCAATGTCATAATTGCAGTAAGATGGACTCAAACAGGGTATGCTTCTATTCACAGTGAAGTCTTGAATCATGCTTAAGTTTGTATCTCATCCATCCAAAGAAAGTCTGAGTCTTTCTTGAAACAATTGTCTGAACAGTTAAACACATCAAAACGTAGGAAGGAAAAAAATCAATATAATACCAAAATATAAGACCTGAGAATGTAATGTTATTTTTTTTTTAATCTGTGGAGGGATGTGGCAAGAAATTTCAACCTCATTTGATACGCGTGGCCCTGAGAAAATCAGCTGTCTTTGCCTGAAGCAACATTTGGTAAAAATTTATTTCAGTATTTCATTACTGTAATACCACAGTGTGAACTATTTATCAGGACTCTTCAGAAACATGGTGACATCCAGTTGAAACTGGACTTACAAATGGTTCATGGGAGTTATGAAAAAGCATCTGATGTTTAAGCAATTTTATATAGCACAATTACAATAGAAAAATCCCCTAGATGTATAAATGCTGGGAGATTTCTGATGCCTTGTGCAGCATAACTTGTTGATGCACAATCTTGCAAAACAAACGTATAAAATAACTTTTCAATTTGGACTTTTGCAACTGTTTTTGAGCATGACTTTCAATCATTAGTGTATCTGGTTTAGATAGCATAAACGAAAAGTCAGATTTATGCAAATGTTCTTACAAGAAGTGTAATTTTTAAAAGCTTTATAACTGGGCTCAAATGGGGTGGGAAGGCTTATTTACAAATGTAGGTAGACATTTCTCTTGTACAGCTGTTAATCCTCTGCCAAATTTTTATATCTATGCATGAAAATTTGAGAGACTGATGATGGTCTGTTAAAACAAAAGGTACAGAGATATTAATATGATCAAAACTATATATATTAACTTGGGTTTCTTTTTGAGAAGGAAGAGATCAACTCTTTAAAGGTTTTTTAACAAACCTTGGTCACAATCATCTGGATTGGGAAATGTCTGAAATTTGGTATTGATATATGAAATTTATTGTAGACTCACAACAGAAAGTCTGAGTTAATCTTAACAGAAGGCGGAGTTCTGCTGCTTAGAATAATCAGTTGCCACTCTTCTAAGGTCTGCTTCCTCATGCTAAATTGTTAATATTAAAGGGACAAACAAAATTCATTTCTACAGCAGGTCTCAACAAATAAAAATTTTCTGAAGAAACCTCCATAATGAAATAGAATTTGTCAACTTATGTTTTCAATATAGTTTAATATTAATTTTAGACTTACTTCCTATTATATCTTATCAATCACCTTACAGTTTCTGTAAAGATAAGAAACTGAAACAAACTCCTTAATTTCTTAATTTCTAGCACTTGGATGAAGAGCCATAGCTGCAAGACAAAAGAATTACTGTAAGTCACTTCACTTTTCTAAGTATAAATGTATATTATAAATTATTGTCTATTAGGATCTGTATTTTCATGGCTAACCAATAATTACTAAATCTAAAGATTGTATCACAGGTTTTGGGGCACATTTTGTTTTTTAAATATGTATTAGTGTTTTCTGGGTTAATGGAATTATTACCACTGAATTAGTGTTTCTCCCAACTAAATGACTGCTTTTTAACTGCAGGTTTGTAATATGTTACTGTTGTACAGTGAATTGATTTTTATAGAACAGTTTAATTTGCTTGAAAAATGTCTAGCCTTTTAATGAATGTGAATTGCAGTACAATTAGATTCAATTTTCAAATAATCCATTTTAACTGTGCTGTGTTAGTGTGTCACTATTCGTTACAGAACAGTTTTAATTATTTGGAATAAAATATTTTACATGCCAGTGATCATATCTTGTAATAAAGAGTAATATCCATATTTAAATAATGCTGTAATTGCATTGTATATAATTTAAATTTTTACTATAATAGATGACTTCTTTGCCTCTTACAGTCCTTGAGTAGTTCTAGTGTAGAATAGCGCTGTTATTACACCACTCATATTTTATGCAATTTCATGGTGTATATCAGTTCCATGAATTTTCAACCCTCTACTTTCTATTTCCAACAAATAATTGATTGAGTACTGTTAGAAGTGGGACAGTGGACTAGCACTCTAGCTATATCTTAAAATATCTGTGGTTGAAATAAATGCCTATTTTCCATGTGGTTTCTAGCCTTTGTATTTTTAGTGCAGTACCTGACAGTTTCCTTTTGGTTGAAGACTGATGTCACTGATGTAATTATAACTCAGTGATTAAATCTAGGTAACTCTTTGATTATTTTTATCCAGCTGTGGGGAAAAAAATATTTAGTTTGGGTCCAAAAATTTGGAAAGTAACTGTGGCTAAGGAGTCTTGATTCTTAACTCCATTATTGTATCTTGAGCACAGAGGTAGCAACTGAACAAGCTGCAGCAGTAAACAGGGACTTAATTGTTCTCTGATGGAGCCGGGAAACTGTGTGAAATAAAGTCATGGACTGTTCTGATGACTGGTGATAGGAAATAGATAATTCCACCTCCATGGTAAAGGTAGCATAGAAATATTTTCTTCACCAAATGTTCTTAACATCTGTTATTTAGTGTATAACAGACTTCAACAGATTTCAAGTTTTGAGTCTGTCTTTTTTTTTTTTTTCTTTTTTTTTCTTTTTTTTTCTAATAGAAAACTCTCAGTAGTTTAACTAGTCAGTTTTCACTGCTGGGATGTGGTTTTACCATTTTATCTTTTTTTTTTTTTTTTTTTTTTTTTTCATAAAACAAAGACTTTTGGATTACATTTAAGAAAGTATAAATCACTCAACCAATAGATTATCCATTTAACTTTTCACTAGATAACCATAAAAGTATGTGGTGTGGTGAGGAAAATTTGACAATCACAAGACAGATCTCAGTCTATATTCTGAAAGAAGAGCAGCTGCAGACAGGTGTAATCTGACTTTAACTTGTACTTTCATTCAATGTCTTTGATATTTCTTTGTAATATGACATTCCAGAGCCAGCAGAGTTGATATATTTTTTGACTTTGCAGAAAATCTAGGTGGGTCATTTGACATCACTCTTCAATGAGCAGGAACCTATCAGGAGTTTTATAAATTGTTTAATTATCAAGCTTTGTGTTGTTTTTCTTGCCGCTGTTGTTTTTTGTTTTGTTTTGTTTATTTGCTATCATCATGACTGGACATGATTGGAGAAAATAAATCTACACAGCAAAAGGATGTAACTGTATTTCTCAGATTTGAACAAATGTCTTCAGTATCATGTTTTACTACTGTAAAGCTGATGTAAAGCTGGGATGTCTAAAGATATCCTTCATCATAACGCCAGAGCCAGACTCAAATGCACTCAAGTTTAAAGACCATAATTTCACCTGAAGGAAAAAAAGAAATTGTTACAATAACAATTCAGAGGTCTCCTTTAGTTCTCCATGGAGCTTGAAATCTTTCTGGTCTATCCCTATTTAGATCAACTAGAAGCATAAAGTTCATTTTCAATAATACGGGTCATGAAATCTCCTCAATAGAATACGTATTCCTATCTTCTTGCTTTATCTTAAAATAAAATATGCCCCCCACAATTAAAATAGTATTTGAATTTATACTTACACGGCACACCGTTTTATATCAGAAATGTAAGTTATAGGGGCTGCTCCTATTTTGTTATATTAGCCCACATCAGAGACAGATGTTGGTATGGCAGTAGAGGTTGAACCTTTATGCCAGTATTCTGTTACATTTTGTTGCCTTGTGACAGATGGCAGCAGAGGGGTATTCTGACAAAGTAGCACCTGACATGAAAGTACATATGAAACCAATGTCACTGAATTCCTCCACTGTGAAATAATTACACCTATTGACATTCACCAACCGTAGATGAACATTTACAGAGACCAAACAGTGAATATGAGCATGGTGAGGCTGTGGGTGCTGCGTTTCAGCAGTAGTGACAGTGACAGTGGGTCACCTACGCTGTTGCAGATTTTTATGAGCACGGCATGAAGGCTTTTGTTCATCACTGGCAAAAAATGAATACCTGATGGTGATGACCATGTTGAAAAATATTGTTTGGTAGCTGAGAATTTGCTCTATCAATGTTATTTTGCTCTTTGTATCTGTTGTAGTTTCTGAATAATTAATTAGACGTAAATTGGCTTGTGTGGTGACTTGAAAATTGCTAATCTCCATGCATGGTAAACTTTCTTACAGTCAGACTTATGACCCATACCTTTGCAATGTAGACCATACTGTGGTCTTTTCATCTGGTAACTAAAAACAACATACGCAGCCTACCTGCACAAGATTGACCCATTTTTATTTTTTATTATTGCATTTTAGTGCCTGAGACAGTTTTGTGCTTGGGGTAAGCTTTCCAACTATATCTCAACTTCTGGTTTTGTTTGCCATTTCTCCTTTTGGTAACCACTTCCTCTAGGTATTATCTGAAGGACCACAGCTCCTTTCCTACTTATCCCTTGCTCTGGGACAGGACAGCAGTTTTCCCCTGCTGGTCTCTGCAGGTGAGAAATTTCAACAGTCTGCAGAATGGGCTCTTGGGCCCTGCTTACAATCCACTGGTTCTAAACAGCAGCTGCAAAAACAGCTTATTCTCCTTTTAAGGATCTTGAATTCTTTGAGTCATAATGACAAAAAGAGATTTTCATTCCTCTTTGTTGTGTGCAGAGCACAGTTGGATTAAATCTGAATTGGTGGCTTCTTAACTTGCTGATAGTCTGTGTCTGCGTGCAGCCATTTGAAGTGCAATTACTGCCTTCTCTGAAGGTGAGAGTTACCTCTCAAGAAAGCTTTCTTTGTGTACACATAAGGAATTAGCTGTAAAGCCCATAACCTAGTTTACTTTGCCCTATGTGCCTCCTGGAGACAAGCTCTGCAGCTCAACTGAACCCTCAGGCTGGTGTATGATGTCCTGATATGCAGATCCATTTCTTCAAAGAATTCAGTGGAAAAATCCTATGAATTTAGTGAGAAAAGCACACTCTCCATTTTATAATGGCAATATCCTCAATGGAAGTGAAATGGAAGCATGTTAGCATTCCCTAGATCTCTCTGGTTCTTGTAGCAAAGCTACACCTCCTTAGATTTTTTTGAGTTGAAATTTCATCCTATTTTTGAAGAACCCTTTGAAATTAAGAATGAAACAAAAAGACTTGTCTGCTGATATTTATTTTTAGTATATGAATTGAGAAGATTGGTATGATTGTTGTCTTCCTCCGTGGTGAAAAAAATATGTGAATACACAAGACGTTTATGCACCTATAGTGTCATGTACTATTAAAATTAATGAAAGCTTGTACAGATAACTGTAGGCATCTTATTAATGAAGCTCATTGCAGTTTTATATGTGCTTTAGTAACTAGTCCATGGACGTAAATGTTATCACTTACAATTTACTAAATTCTAAACTCCCCAAATTGTCACTAACATTGTCACTAACAGTGTGCTGAACAAAAAAAGATTATGCTTATATAAAATGAAAAGAGGGTTTGGAAAAGCAAACAGGTTCTTGTAAGAATTATTTTGTTACATAATAAAAAACATCTTGTCTTCTTTTTAGAAGTATCAGAAAATGAAGATAAATTGAAACAGAAACTTTTGTAGAAAAAGTTGTCATTACATAAATTTATGCACTGTGGGGAGAAGATGAAGAATGAGATAGTCAGAATCCCATTTATGCATTTTTCAAAATGCAAATGAAAAACAAGTGGTTTTCTGTTTAGAAATGTGATTCAAAAATGCATTATTTAGAAATCAAAACTGAAAAAAATAAAGCTGAAAATGGTAGTCATAGAATCATAGAATCACCAACGTTGGAAAAGACCTAAAAGATCATCCAATCCAACCGTTCACCTATTCCCAACAGCTCCTACTAAACCATGTCCCTCAACACAACATCCAGCCTTTCCTTGAACACCCCCAGGCTCGGTGATTCCACCACCTCCCTGGGCAGTCCATTCCAGTGCCTGACCACCCTTTCTGAAAAGTAATACTTCCTAATGTCCAGCCTGAATCTCCCCTGCCGTAGCTTGAAGCCATTCCCCCTGGTCCTATCACTAATGACACGAGAGAAGAGGCCGACCCCCAGCTCACTACAACCTCCCTTCAGGAAGTTATAGAGAGCAATGAGGTCTCCCCTGAGCCTCCTCTTCTCCAGGCTGAACATTCCCAGCTCCTTCAGCCTCTCCTCATATGGCCTGTGTTCCAGACCCCTCACCAGCTTTGTTGCCCTCCTTTGAACACGTTCCAGGGCCTCAATATCTTTCTTGCAGTGAGGGGCCCAAAACTGGACACAGTACTCGAGGTGCGGCCTCACCAGTGCTGAATACAGGGGAACAATCACCTCTCTGCTCCTGCTTGCAACACCGTTTCTGATGCAAGCCAGGATGCCATTGGCCTTCTTGGCCACCTGGGCACACTGTCGGCTCATGTTCAGCCAAGCATCAATCAATATCCCCAGGTCCATTTCCTCTACGCAGTCCTCCAGCCACACCGCCCCAAGCCTGTAGCGTCGCCTGGGGCTGTTGTGGCCGAAGTGCAGGACCCGGTGACTGAAGTAGTGACTGAAGTGCTCTATTTATTTTAAAATAGATAGTTATTACTATCACATATTATTTTTAAAAATGTTTGCTTTGTGTCTCAAATTGTTACAAAAAAGTTTTATAGAATGTTGGACACACAACTTTTTGCTCATCATTAGAGTAGCATGTTTCACTTACTCTGACAGATCTCTAAGGTGCAGCAACATAAATTTAACATGTATTCTGCATGATCCACAGAATATCCAAAGATCAAAGGCCTTATGTCCCTCTAGTGATACTATTCCTCCTCTTCATTTTAGTTTCTTGCACCCTACTTTGGGGACTGTTAATGAAACATCAGGCACTTCAGATCATGCATTTTTACCATATTTCTGTGTATATCCAAGGCGAATGTAGTTATACTTTTTAATTCTTTTTTCTCTTTTTTTTTCTTTCTTTTTTTTTTAATTTATATATCTGGAGAGAAAATGGTGTTACATAAAGGCTGTAATTTGTTACATTTACTGAATTTGCACTGAGCATAGCCAGTCATTAAACATGCTCTATAACAATTCTCTATTGGGGAATGTAGTGTGATAAAACATCTCTTCTTCCAAGCTCAGGATTCGGTGCATCCCTGTGAGGAAGAAATCGGGAAAGGGTGGCAGGAGACCTGTGTGGATGAGCAAGGAGCTCGCGTGCAAACTCAAAGGAAAGAAGAAGGCCCATGAAATGTGGAAAAAGGGTCTGACCACTTGGGAAGAATACAGGAATGTTGTCAGGGCCTGCAGGGATGCAACGAGGAAGGCTAAAGCCCGCCTGGAATTAAATCTGGCAAAGTGGATAAAGGATAATAAAAAAGGCTTTTTTAAGTATGTTAACAGTAAAAGGAAGACTAGGGAGAATGTGGCTCCCCTGCTAAGTGATGGCGGTGTTCTGGTAAAGGGGAATGCTGAGAAGGTGGAGATACTGAATGCCTTCTTTGCTTCTGTCTTCAGTGAAAAAGCTCCCCCTCAGGAATCTGAGACCCTGGAGGTTAGTGAGAGGGTCTGGGGAATGGAAGACCTCCCTTGAGTCAGGGAAGAGGTGGTCCAAGAGAGCCTAGGCAACACCAATGTTCACAAATCCATGGGACCCGATGGGATGCATCCACGGGAGATGAGGGAGCTGGCAGAGGTGATTGCTGAACCGCTTTCTGTCATCTTTGAGAGGTCTTGGAGGACAGGGGAGGTGCCTGAAGACTGGAGGATAGCCAATGTCACTCCGGTCTTCAAAAAGGGCAAGAAGGAAGACCCAGGCAATTACAGGCCAGTCAGCCTCACCTCTGTCCCTGGAAAAGTGATGGAACAGCTGGTGCTGGATGTCATCTCCAGACAACTGGAAGAAGAGGAGGTTATCAAGAGTAGACAGCATGGGTTCACCAGGGGAGGTCGTGCTTGACCAACCTGGTAGCTTTCTATGATGTTGTCTCTGGCTGGATGGATGGGGGGAGAGCAGTGGATGTAGTCCACCTTGATTTCAGCAAGGCATTTGATACTGTCCCCCCCGACATCCTTATAACAAAGCTGAGGAAATGTGGGATAGATGAGTGGACAGTGAGGTGGGTTGAGAACTGGCTGACTGGCAGAGCACAGAGGGTCATCGTTGGTGGTGCAGAGTCCGGTTGGAGGCCTGTAATCAGCGGTGTTCCTCAGGGGTCGGTTCTGGGTCCGGTCTTGTTCAACATCTTCATCAATGACCTTGATGAGGGGATAGTGGCCACCCTCAGCAAGTTTGCTGATGATACGAAGTTGGGAGGATTGGCTGACATGCCTGAAGGCTGTGTTGCCATTCAGCGAGACCTGGACAGGTTGGAGAGCTGGGCAGTAAGAAACCGGATGAGGTTTAACAAAAGCAAGTGTAGAGTCTTGCATCTGGGGAGGAATAATTGCATGCACCAGTACAGGTTGGGGGATGAGCTGCTGGAGAGGAGCTCTGCAGAAAGGGACCTGGGTGTCCTGGTGGACGACAGGTTGGCCATGAGCCAGCAGTGTGCCCTTGTGGCCAGAGGGCCAATGGCATCGTGGGTTGCATTAAAAGGAGTGTGGCCAGCAGGTCGAAGGAGGTGATCCTCCCCCTCTACTTTGCCCTGGTCAGGCCTCATCTGGAGTACTGCGTCCAGTTCTGGGCTCCCCAGTACAAAAAAGACAGGGATCTCTTGGAAAGAGTCCAGCGGAGGGCCACAAAGATGGTGAAGGGCCTGGAGCATCTCTCCTATGAGGAAAGGCTGAGTGAACTGCGTCTGTTTAGCCCTGAGAAAAGATGACTGAGAGGGAACCTGATCCAGGTCTATAAATATCTGAGGTGTGGGGGCCATAGTGGTGAGGCCAGTCTCTTTTCAGTGGTACGTGGAGACAGGACAAGGGGAAATGGACATAAGCTGCAGCATAGGAAGTTTTGAACAAATGTGCACAAGAACTTCTTTACAGTGAGGTGACGGAGCACTGGAATAGGCTGCCCAGGGAGGTGGTGGAGTCTCCTTCTCTGGAGATGTTCAAGACCCGCCTGGATGCCTACCTGTGTGACCTGGTGTAGGGAACCTGCTTTGGCAGGGGGGTTGGACTCGATGATCTCTGGAGGTCCCTTCCAACCCCTGCAATTCCATGATTCTGTGATTCTGTGATTCTGTGATTCTGTGAAAACTAAAATGTTACAATACTAAGCACTGCAACTTTAGCAAGAATGTGATGCCAGAGAGGATAGGTATTTTATTATTATTATTACTTTTTTGTCCAGTATAATCTTGAATATCACCTCTTGGGATTTCCATTGTTTGGGAATAGTATTTCAGAGGCAACTGGTGTTCCTCCACATAAGGATTTTGAGGATAAAGTGATCTGTTATAGGTTGGTGTATTTTACCTGTGTAACTTGAAAATGGAGGCAAATGTGAATGATGCTAAAACAAGATGATTTGGCACTCAATGCCATCAAAGATTATACAGAATTAAAAGCCTGACATATTTGATCAAAGGCAAAACACAAATTTAACAGAACATGGATGGCCACTAATTGCTTTCACCACAAGGTTCAGATTTGAAGGATAAAGCTACAGCTGCTGGCAACAGAATTAACCTTCACTCCACAGGCATGATGATTTAGATTTTGTAAGAATAGAATAAATAATTCTATTTAAAATAAAGCCCATGGAAATCACACTGAGGCAATGCACTTTTGCCAAGATGGAAGTCTACAATGATAGAGAGACAATGGCTTTTCAGAGAGGGAACAGCAGGACAGTTCACATGTGAGTGGTTGCATTGAATGTGCCAAGAGAGATATAAATCCTTCTTTTTCCATCCAGCAAAATAATGTAACACAAACTGCACAAGCATTAATTTAGATAGCTTTCTGCATACTTCAGGGGAGAAGCTAACTGCACAAGGAATGGATAGATAAATCAGAAATGTAAGCTAAACTCACTGATAATGACACAGAATGAAAGGGCTTTTTAAGCATCTGATATGTAGCAGAAATCGGGATTTTATGGTGGAACTCATTTCAGCATTTAATTCCTTGGGGATTTTTCACTGCAGTTCCTGTACCTTGTCCCATATCGCAAAACTCAAGTAAGCATCAGATGACGATTCAGACTTTATTAGTAAAGATGGTGCGGGCTGTAGAGAGTGACCTCTATTATCAAAACAAACAAAAAACCCCACTTCCCACTTCTTATTTCTAGTATACCAACGAACATGTCAGCATTTTAGTATAAAATACAAAATAAGGAGAAACAAACAAAATATCTCACCTAAACTGAAAATATTTGTAAGAAAGTACTAATAAAGCGAATAAATATGTGACTGTTATAAAGTTTCAAAGGGCAAAAAAGAGAACTAGAAAACAGAAGGATCTTCTTATGCATGATCATGAATACCAATTTGTCTGACTCTTATCTGCATTTCCTTAGAGAGAAAAGAAATAAGCATGTTTCCTGATAAAGACTTAGTTTAGAATACATCCACAGGGGATTTAAGTCCCAAATGCTGACTGGAACATGATACCAAATAATATTTTTCATCTCAAGACAAAACTGTATCTCCATTTTTTCTGATGTTCTAATGTAACAGAAAGGTCAGTGAAGTTTTCGTAACAATGCAAATGACAAGAAGTCAAAGCAATTAAGGTCTGTAGAGAACAAGAATTAAATATTAGCATCTATTTTTCATTTATCAAGTGGAAAGAATGATAATGGCATTAGAGATATAAGTACTGAAGAAATAATCATTTGCAATGTTTTCAAGAAAACAAAATCTCATTTTAAAATATGTTCTAGAATGTAATGCATAAATTACTGTCCTTATATTCAGTAAACAACTGCAAATTGCCTCTTGGTAATGTTAACCATTTAAATAGATTGGCAACCTATTTCTTAATCTGTTGAAGAGTTCAACTTAAGTAAAAATTAGCTTTCCACCACTCCAAACTAACGTGGAGAAGATACTGCTTGTCACTTTGTGTCTTCATGATTTATTGAGATTAAAAACTTTGACTTCCTATTGTTAGAACTTTTCCCAAGCTAATTTCAATATTGCGCATTCTTCCTTGACACATATTAGTCTATGAAGTATCTCTGGAGTCACAGAAATAAAAATTCACAAGATTCACGTTAGCATGTGAATATCAGGATGATGTTCAGAGGACAGATAACGCAAATTCTATAAAAAATTCTATAACATTAGCTAAGTAGTTAAGCATTATACTTTAGTCTTTGCTACTAAAAGTTTCATAGCTTGAAACTTGTATGTTTCTTCCCATCAAATCATGTTTAGTACTCTAGAAGAGAGACACCTGGGTTTTGAAAACAATGGATTCAGAGCTTTTAATTTCAGACAGTTTCTAACAGTAAAGAGTACAGTTGTCTAATACAGCAGAAAACTCATGAGAGGGGGATGGGACTTGAACCATTAGGCTAGAAATTGAGTTTTCAAAAACTAGTTATTAGTAAGCTTAACTATTAATGAATAAGAGAGGAATCAAGGCAGCAAGGAAGGTCATAGATTTCAATCCCTGTGTCATTGTTCTGGTTTTATCAGTATCCCATATCATGAATCGTGCAACAAGTTGTTTTAGTGATGGAACATAACACTGGGAAGCTACTTTTCCTTGATCAGACCCTGGCAGTGTCAGCTTATACAAGTTACAGCTCTCTGAGAGGAAGATGCACACTAACAGAAGACAAACTACAGTCCCCAGAAGTCTCCAATATTCCTCAAATAATTTCAGATTTTAGGTAAAACTGGTAGAATAGCACAATGATAGGGGAAAAGACTATTCCATTTCCAGTAGCACAGCAAGGAACATGGTGGGAACTTTTCTTTGTCATTAGTTTGTTTTATTACCTGAAAGTCCTTTTCATATCATATTATCTCATCTTCTTTATCATTTGCAGAAAATTAGTTATTCCTCCTTACCTTGGTAATTTTCTTTATACTTTTTCCCACCATGGACGAGTGAAAGGTTTGGGAGGGGAAGACCTAATCATCTAGACTGTGACAATCACACATGCAATGAAAACAAATTAGCAAATGATCTCTTGAATAAAATGCAAGGAAAATTATTCCTTTGTCTTTATACTGTACATATACATCAGTGCATATGTGGGAAAGTTACTGTGAAAACGTATCTCAGAATGGTTTGTAAAAGAATGAGGCATGCTCAACATGTTGATCTGAGTAGAAAATACATTAATGTATGGCAAATCTCTTCAAGACCATCACAGAAGGTGAAAAAAACACCAAGAGACAGTAAGACATGATAGACTGGCACCTCACAGAATCCAAATTTAATGCTTAAGTGTTTTAGTGTCTTGGATACCTCTTCAGTGCTAATCTTATGTGGATCTAAACCTTTGATACTACTATCAAGTGAAATGAATGTTAAATACAGTCCATAAAGAGTATGGCTGTAAAAAGATAAATATAAAAAATTCCTTTTCTTAACACTTCTTGATTCTATAAAATAATTTCTTACTAAAGTTCATTCTTTTGTACTCTTAAAAAGGTCTTTTCTGAGCAAAGTAACTAATGGAGGATATAGGTGGGACTTTCTGCAGAAAGGATTTGAGTAGTCAAAATCCCTATATGCACAATCCTCCAAATCCAAAATCCTTATGTGCTGTCTGATATGATTGCAGACATATTGCTGGGCTGTTCAAAGAAACAAATTGTTCAGTTTTACACTTTTATTATATAAAAGCCTTACTGAAGTTACTCAAACTGTACTTGACTCAGGTATTTTGTCATTAGGAGCTTTTACTTCAAAGCTGACATATTTTCCTGCCTAATTTTAAATCCTTTGTTCCTGATGAAATAGATCTGGTTTTGTTTTTTTGTTTGTTTGTTTCAAAAATATTGGTGTAATTTTGGCAAAGGGAATATCTTCCTGTTTCAGAAAAGTAATGACTATTTTCTAAATTCCTCTAATGTCAGCATTCATTTATTATTATAATGGGCAGAAGAGCCTCCTATAAAGTCTAATTAAACCTTTAATAATTAGCCATCATTTTAACTGTACTATAGAGTAATGAATATTATTCAATTACATTATTGGGAGATTTCAAAAGAAATTTTAAACTTTCTTTGTGGCTCCTATGTACTGGTTTACAACTGTAATGGCTCATACCAACTGCTGTTCTGACTGTGTCTGAAGGAAACTGTCACTATTGCTGGAGCTATATTTTCCAAAACTAAGGCATATATTTTAGACTGCAATCAATGGGAGCTCCTTGTATCTTTCAATGTGAGAACATGAAAACAGAATGTGAAAGGAAAAAAACGTACTAAGACTAAAAGCACATCGAGAGCCTCAATTCTAATTAGGTATAAAACCACCAAAGGCTAGGTCAGGAAACACAATGATGTAAAATGGGGATTTGGAGTGATAGTTTCTAGGTAACAGCAAATACTGTAAAAATAACTGTAAAAGGAGAACTGTGATAAAGAAACAACAGGTAAGGAAACCCCTCTAAAAAAGATGTCAAAGAAAACAACAGAAGTCATAAACACCTAACTAGTCCCCTCTGGCAAAACCCCATAAATATCTCCATACTTGTCCTGTGTCTTGCTGACCTTTTTAGAATAGAGGATAGTTCTCATTTCTTTCACAACAGTGACTGTTCAGAAGCACAGCCTAGTAATGATAAGCATTTTATATTTTATTATGTTCATTTGCAAGTGACAAATAACATACATTTTTGGAGATTAAATACAGGGTTTTTGTTTGTTTGTTGTTGTTGTAGTTTTTAATTTCCAGATGAAATTGCTCACTTTGATGTCCTTGCCAAGAATTAAATGGGCTAGAAAAATGTCTATTTCTATTTTTTTTATGTTTAAAATAGCTACCACTCATTTATGACTACTCTAAGTGATATCTCTCGCAAATCTTCTTTGACTTTTATTCCTATGGTTTCTATCTTCACATCATTCATTAATTCCATTGGCAGAAAGACAAAAGCTGATGTGTTTTAAAGAAAAAAAATACTATTAATTAAAAAAATAATAATGGAAAACAAGCAAAGTAAATCTAATTTCAGGCATTCCATCCAGTTCTCCACTTCTACTGATGAGATCCTAAATGAAATGATTTCCCCAGAGTACATGGCATTAGAGGTATTAGAGTAATGATATGGGTTAATTGGAGAATTTATTGAGTGGTGATATAGAAAAACATGCATCAATATGTAATTCCAATAATTTCCAATGACAATCCTATGAAATCAACACAGTTTATTGCATAATAATATAAGATTTTTTCAATGTCAAGGGCATGATTTCCAGAGCCCCAAAAGGGAGTAAAGCACCTCTGAAAGTCAATGGAATTTGGCTTCCTTCCTTCCTACAGCCCGAGCAAAACACCAAATTCCATTTTTTGAGGTACACTCTTTCTCACTAAGAGAAGTCACTGTTCTGGACCTCTGTCTGCAAACTGCTGAGTTCTTAAATAATCCACATGATTAAGCACTTTGAAATGTGACTCAGCATTACTTAATTAATTTCTTGTCATTTCTGCAATTTTAGACTGGAAGACCCAAAAAGTAAGTATTTCATTATATAGCCATCTTGGAAAATCCTGCAATATGCCGATTTTTCTTGTTTTGTTGCCATATTCAGTGTCACTTTTTTTAGTATAATGATGTTTCTTTTGCCCTTCTTTTAGCCCTAATCCTTTGTTTTACATTAATTATGGTGTTAATATTTAAACTTTATTCTATTTATAAAATAATTTCAAAAGCATAAACAACAACAACAAAAAAAAACAAACAAAAAAGCCATTACGGAGTTATGACATCATTTTAATTTCTTTTTCTAGTCAAATATGAGAAGCAAACTATCCCTGAATGAACACAGAAACAGATTACATAAATAATACTTGGTCCTGTTTGGTTGCCTTTCATGGATAGATTGTGTTTTTCCTCCACTGTTATTTTCTGTACTTACAGATACTAAAATCAAGTTTCACTCTGCTTATACATTACCATATTTTGTGATCATGAATCTCTAGTTCGAAATATTTGCTGAAGTTTTTTGGGATCAGGGACCTTTCCATTTGCAGTTGATGCGTTTTTCAATTTCATATTTAATGAAAGTCTTGACATACTCTTGGGATTAATTGTCTGCATAAATGATAATGGGTAGGACTGAAATAAAATATATTAATGTATTACAAGTTTTATCACTACTACCAATTTCATTCTTTGCCTAACACACACTTTTCTTGAAGTTCTATCTTGTAAATTGTTCTTTCCTTTTTAGACCACTTACTGAAACCTATACAGTAAAAAATACACAGTCTCTACATTGACTTTTCACACTGCCTGCTCTCTTTTCCATCACAGAATATTCAGTGCAAGAACTTTCCTTAGAGGCGGCTGTCCCAGTATTTTTCACTAGTTCTTACATCATTCTTGCTATGTGATAGAGAAGTGGCAGATGTGAATGCTGGTAAAACAAGAAAGATCTGAGAGGGAGACAATTCCCATGACTGGTAACTAGACACCACACTCCTCCAGTGAAAACCATGCCTATGTTATGTGTTTGACATGTTTGGTCAAGGTGAAAATATTTGCAAATGCATTTACTCAGGAAGGCCAGGATATCCTGACATAAGTTTGCATGCAGGAGGATTTGGTTGCAATTGCTAACAGCAATGTCACCAGTACATCTCAGAGGCCCTTGTGCTTATTTTTAACATAAAGGGCAAAATAAACAGCGAGCTTGGAGATGACCCAGTACTGACAAGAGCTACTGTATTTGTGCACAGCAAGATTAGAAGCTTTCCTTTCCTTAAATACTGTAATTTTAAGATAAATGAATGAATGGATGAGCAAATAAATAGGTAAATAAACATCAGGATCAGATATACATGCTAGTCAAAATGAAAGAATCTAGCAAACATGAGATAGATTGCAGATTTAGCCCTGTTGCTTTCAGTCTGAGTATCATGATCCTAAAAATTGCTGTTGTCTTTATATTTCTTCCAGACATCTACACTTATATTAAAAAAATATTTCTGACTTCCTTGGTAAGTATTTATTTATAGACCTACACAAAATATAAAAATTCCAACACAGTGTGAAGGCTAGATCAACAAATTTGTCAGGATGGTAGGATTGAGTGCATTCTCAGCAAGTTTTGCAGACAACAACAAACTGAGTGGTCAACGTACTGTAGGGAAGGGATGCTCTAGAGATGGACCCATGCAAGGCCTATAAAGTTCAGCAAGGCCAAGAGCAAGGTCCTGCATCAGGGTTGGGGCAATCCCAAACATGAATACAGGCCAAATAATGAGTGAGTAGAGAGCAGCACTGTGGAGAAGGACTTAGAGGTATTTTGGGACAGAAAACTAAGTATGCGAAGGAAATCTGTGCTTGCAAGCACGGAGAGAGAACTGCGTCCTGGGCTGTACCTGAAAGCAAATAGCTACTAAGAACAATGTAACAAGCTTCCTGGCTGTTTTCCCTTCCTGTTCAGTGTGAGGTTGGAAAAAAGAACGCAATGAGATTTTCCCTCATCAGTGTACTTCTGAAACAGCATTAGAAAGTACTCGTGCTCTGCAAAGTTTAGAGAAGTAGGAGCTCAATTAACTAATAAGTACTGTCATTTTCCAGACAGACTGAAAATAGGATGGAAGCTATGTCCCTTCTCTTTTCTTCACAGTTGCCAAGTAGAATGCAGGCCTCAGCAATCAGTTTGAGATGGTTGCAGAGATACATTCAATGCTTTATTTTACCATTTAGTAGAAATGCCAAAGCGGGGCCAAGAGTACATAGGGTACCTTAATTGCATTTTACAGGATACTTTCAAAAATGAATTGCTGAATATACCAGAAATGCCTTATAGATAATAGGATATAAATGTAAGAAGAATGGTTCAAACAGCTCTTTTACAGATATCATCAATCAGAAAATATCCTAGTTTGCCAGAGACTATTCTTGCCCAAAAGAAAGTGCTTAAATAAACAAAATATTTTCCCTTTTCTTTTTTTTTTCCCTTCTTTCTTATGTTCATTCTTTTTTTTTTCTTCTCTTTCATTCCTCCTTTCTATTTCATTTCTCTTTTTTTCTTCTTTCTCTTTCCTTCTCTTTCTCTCCATTCTATTTTCTTTGCAAAGGAACTATTGGTGCACTGAACCCTCATTGTGAACTCTCTTTGGGAACAGTAGTTAACACATAGAATCATAGAATGGCTTGAATTAAAAAGAGTTTTAAACAACACCCCCTGCTCTGGGCAGATTTTCCACACACTGAATCAGATTGCCTGAGTCTATGTTATGATGTGATATATTATGTTATGACAACATAACAAAGAATACTACTAAAAATTAAAAACCAAACCAAACCAAAACAAACATTATTTTTTCAAAGGGATCTTCACAGTTTGCTACCCTTTCTGTTTGTCTTGTCTTGTGTTTTCCCTTTCTAGATCATGTTCAAAATATTGTGTAAAATAAGATTACCTTAGAAAAAGCCAGTAATAATATGTGTGAAAGGAACAAGCAGGTAAGCAAGGCATTCTATCAAGATGTGAAGGATCTCTTGCAATTCTGCTTTTCTTTTATTCTAAATTATTCTAAATTTAACTAAGAAGCAATGGAATGTTCTAGGAGAGGAATTATCTATGCATTATCACGAAAATTCTATTACTTCGTATTAATATGTAGTTCATAACATAGAAAATATACAAAGAGCAAGTTGGAAAATGGAGTACCTCCTCAGAGTTGCTGAAATGAAATGGAGACACAAGACAGAATGTCTGTCCTGTCTTGGGACAATCTGAACCTAACAACTGTTATCACAGTCCTGTAGAACATGACTTCAGTGTGTGCCCATAGGTAGTGCTTATGTAAATGAAAATCTAATTGCAATTTTGCTATTTAGCATGAAACTATCT
The DNA here is from genome assembly GCF_019232065.1 of Centrocercus urophasianus. Classification (NCBI taxonomy): domain Eukaryota; kingdom Metazoa; phylum Chordata; class Aves; order Galliformes; family Phasianidae; genus Centrocercus; species Centrocercus urophasianus. Next base: position 16,209,509 of record NW_024884697.1, read on the forward strand.
GACCTTCTTTACCAGAATTTCACTAATTTTTTTTAGGGAACAAAATTACTCCTACATCTTGTAAAACAACCAAATGGTCTTTTTTTTAAGAATGCAACAAGTCCAATTACTTTGAAAATATCTTGATTCATTATGTTCTTAGGTGTAGAAATTTGATAATTATGAAGAGTCTTCAATTGCGTAACTATTGTTTAACCTGGATGATAGAATAGCAAAACATCACTATTTAATCTGAACTATATAAATTAATAGTTTTTAGTAGAATGAGTCGTCTTTTTCTCATCTTATTTAAAGTAAAAAAAAAAAAAAAAAAACAGTACAAAAGTAAAGCTCATCTAACATTAGGCATGATAGAATTTCTTTTAGTGTATTTTAATATAAAGAAAATGTTATCCAACAGATAAATGTATCTGACCTTATATAAGGCTTTGTTATTACCTCATGTCTCTCTTTTCCCTATCTATATGCAAGCTTTACTAGCTTTCCTTTGACGTACTTTAAATATACATTAATGTTGTTCATAAATATCTTTAGAAAGGTACAAGTAAACCTTCAAGTAATTCTTGAAAATCTAATGGTGTTTTTCTCTCATTAAAATAAGAAAATAGATGTAGTTTATAACAGCACAGAAACTTGGACTTTTGAAATTTTATCGGTTTACTACTTTAGTGGGCTTTATGTAATATAGGTGTGTTCCATAAATATAATAAAGTCACAGTAGAGATAAAGAACTTAAGTAATTACTTTATGAAATGCTCACTACTGTTCATTTTGCTCATAAGTAAAGTGAGTTGTGCTTCACAGAATCACAGAATCACAGGGTTGGAAAGGACGTCAAGGATCAGGAATCTCCAACCCCCCTGCCACAGACAGGGCCACCAACCTCCCCATTTAATACTAGACCTGGCTTCCTAGGGCCCTATCCAATCCGGCCTTGAACACCTCCAAGGACGGGGCATCCACAACTTCTCTGGGCAGCCTGTTCCAGCACCTCACCACTCTCTCTGTAAAGAATTTTCCCCTGACATCCAACCTAAGTCTTCCCTCCCTCAACTTCAAACCATTTCCCCTTGTTCTGCAGTTATCAGCCCTTTCAAATAGAGTAGAGGGGGACAATCACCTCCCTATCCCTGCTGACCACCCCTCTTTTGATGGATCCCAGGATACCATTTGCCATCCAAGCCACAAGGACACACTGCTTCATATGTTGGGAACATTTATGCAAGCAAATATTAGGTAGAAACATATTTTTCATATTTAACTGTTCAAAGATTTGGAATAGACTTACTGCATTTGAACATTTTTTCTGTTCTTATCACAAATATGATTGGCTCTGTAGAAATGCTGAAATGCTTTCTTTAACTGCAGCTTTAACAGCGCGTCAAAATGTAGGGCATTCCTGGTAGCATGTAATAAGGGAAAGATTCTTTTCATTCAGGCTGGGGAAAATAATTGCAGCTCTCTGTAAAGGTCCTCTTTTTTAGGAGGAAATTTATGTAAATAATCTGTAAGTATTTCTTAAGCTGAATACTGATCTTAAACTACATATCTGATAAATATTTTAAATAACAGATTCATATATTCCTTTCAGGCCTTGAGCAGTTTCCCATTTATTCCCATTAGATTGTGATAATTACAAAATAGATACAGGTCTGAACTGATCAATATTTTCCAAGTCTGAATTCACTGTAATGAAAATGTGATGAAAATAGAAATCAAGGTGGCAATAAAAAATAAGAAAATTTAACAGCTAATTTTTTTTCTCGTACAATCAAATGCACTAAATGAAATAAACAAAAAGATATACGATAAGCTAGCTATACTTGCTATACTTCGTTGATCTTCTTAACCTATACAAGGAGATTGTACAATCCCTGGAACAGTTCTGAGCACTGTGGCCAACTAGCAAAGAATATGTCTATGAACAAAGAGACGGCATGCAAACTGCCTGTTAAGAATAGTTCCTCGAATGTTCTGGTTCCTGGATCCTGCTTGGGATCCAGGAAGAATTTGGAAAATTGCTAACTGGCACAATTGGGAAATATTTAATATGGACTCAAGTCCAACACCGAAGAATGTTCACTGGCCTGCTTCATCTCCTGATATCACTGCAGAGAGCTGTTAAAGAAGTGTTGACAGGCAGTGATGAAACAAGCTTGTCATCAGGCTTATTTTTGGGGCTCAAAGGTCTTCACATACACTCGAAATTGTTTCAGGTCCATGAACTACAGAAGGTTTAAAATGAGAGGGATGGAACAGGTTCTCCAGAAAGTGCAAAGACAGCATCTCAATTAGCCAGTGGTGAAAGGAGAAATTCTTTGAGATACATACCTATGAGCTGTTTTTGGACTGTTTATAACATGCTTAGAATCTGCAAATATAGACTATGGTAGATGGGTTTTTGTTTGTTTTTGTTTTTCCTAAATGAACTGAATTATATGTGTTTAAATAGTGTCTTATTTGAAACTGATTGCATATTTAATCACATTTTGAAAAAATTGTTGAAACAAAATGATTTCCAGAAATGTGTGGTTAGGGGCACTACCTAAGTGATATGGCACATTTTAAAATTCAAGAATGGACAAAATACTCTTGGATCCAGGTTATTGTAACTATATCTTCTTGATGACAGGCTGAGCTACTCAAATAATCAATGTTTCTTATGATCTCTGTGTGAGAGAGCGATTTATATTCCCTTTGAAATAAAAGTGGACAAAATAGGACAAAAAAAATCTCACTTTGCACTCTTTATTGCCCTCTTTGCCCTGCCCCATATATCAAAGAAGATATTTCACCACAAGATCACATACTTGTCATAAGTGAGGCTAGCAAAGAATCATAAAGGCTATGTAAGGAAGCCAGAATAACTTCAGTGCCTACAGAGAGGTAGGAAGGAACAAAAGTGGATGATATAGAACAATGTAGAACTGCAGCACAGATGCGCATTGTTAGGACTTCTGTGTATTGTTCTTAACAAAAAACTCTGGGAGAAAACAAAACTCTTTTAGATGTGTCCTGTTCCATCAAAATGAGTACAGAACATTAGAAGGCAGATTTAAAAGCATACTTACTGAGCTTTTTCAAATAACAGGTTTAATCAGGTAATATTTTCTGCTAAAGCAGATTTGGAATCACAACTGCTTCTTCAGCTTTTTTCCCCTCCGCAAAATGTCCCAGTACTCATTTAGCTCTTCTTTAAATATCAGTCTTGTCAACAGTAAGATAGTCAGTCTTGCATCTTTTCCTTAGAATGGGCTTTTATTGTCAAACCTTACTTCTCATTATCGTAAGAATAAAAACAATAGACAACCAGTTTCAGCTCAGTAGAATGTAATATTCTGAAAGAAGTTTGTAAACAATAACCTGTCCAGTTTTATTGCAGACTAGACATTTCTCATTGATTGTACACTCAAAAACAAATGTTGGTAGCCTTCTGGCTGCAGAAATTCAAACATTTCTTTACTGTGATGTTCAGCTAACATTAAACAATTTTCAGGATGTCTGGGAAAGTGGAGGTACTTCATTCCCAAAAAAAAAAGCAGTTTTAGAAGTTCCAGTGAGTGGTGCTTTGGATTCCAAGATACGTGCAGCACACTTCGTATCATTTCTAGTAAAAAATACATTTTTTCCTTACTCTTGCAGTTCACCTCTTACTCAGGTGTGTCTTAAACTTCAATCTATGTTACAGCTTTTATCTCTCTGTGTGTCCGGTTCTATCTTCCTGCCACAAACTGTGCTCCAGAAGTTTATTTCCCTTTTCTCCTTGCTCTCTCCCTGGCTTTCTTAGTCACTCCCATTGAAAAGGATAGTTGTCAGTGGTTAAAACCATGACAGTAGTGTTGCTTGCTGATCAGTGTAATGTGATTCATTTAAATGCAGTCAAAAAAGCAGAATCCACAATAGACTGACAGGAGAATAGTGTGTATAAGACAATTTGTATTACAAGTATAATTTACTTCTGAATATGTACCATCATAGTAGAGCCTCTGAATTGGAAGTCTAAAGAGTCATGAATAACAAAATGTAAACTTCAGAAGAAAAAAAAATATATTTCAGTGCTATTTCTAATATCACTGCTAAGGTTTAAGCACAGGTTTGTTTTTTTTCTTTTTTCTTTCTTCTTTGCTTTTTTTTTTTTTTTTTTTTTTTTTTTTTT
>NW_024884697.1:16213764-16375749 GCF_019232065.1 Centrocercus urophasianus
TAGACTGTAAACTTTTATTTGTCACAAGGACTTCCTCCAGTGCTTTTTTTTTTTTTTTTTTTTTTTTTTTTTAAGTATAATCATTCTGTTACCCTGTACTACCACTGCAGTAACAGAATAACAGAATAACTGAAATAATGACTCCATTATATTAGGCGGTATAAAAGCACTGGAGGAAGTCCTTGTGACAAATAAAAGTTTACAGTCTAGTCAAAAGGTGAAAATGAGAAGAATAGTCATTCCTGAAGAAAAGATGAGTTTATAATAATTAACAGTTCTACCAATAGTGGCAAGAATAGACTGTCAGCAAACCAGTTGTCAATTTTTTCCACAGGCATCATAGAAAATAATTGTAAAGCTGGAACTGAAGACTGAAAAGGAGTACAGATTCTCAGAGATACTTGGAAAAATGAGCTGATGGGCAGTGGCTGCTGAACTCATGATCTTGTTGAACATGTAAATTGTTCTCTTAGTAGTGAGTAAGAAACATTTGGTGGACAGGAGGGCTTTGAACAAGAAGAAAAAAGAGAGGAAAAGCATGACTGAAATGTAGGAGGAAATGAAAAAATAAAGCCTTATAGATAGATATCTTAACAGATTAAACAGTACATCTGTAAAGTGAAAATATATATATCATTTTCAAAGAAGGATGCAACCAAATAGATACCTGTGGAGTAGAAAAGAAAAAAAATGATTGCCATTAGCTGACAAGATAACATCTAATTGAAAAATTATTTTAAAAAATATGCTAGTGATTTTTTAGGACATAACACTTCTTTTACAGCTGCTTTTATTTTTATTTTTTTTTCTATACTAACCTTAATTAGTAAATGTTCCTAGTGTACAGAAAACAATATTATTGAAGAACATTTCAGTATGTCATTAATAACTACCATATATTCCCTATTTTTCTGAAAGGTATATAGGATAAGATTTTCAACTGGAAAAATCCCCATTTATACAAAGGTTGATTTGAATATATATATATATGAACTTCCATCTGTAGCTAGGACTCAGACATGTTGTAATAGACATCACTACAGTTATTACACATTACATAAAACAAACGCATTTACCTAAGATAATGACAACAAGATATGACTCTGATATTGAAGTAATGGAAGTTGATATAATATATATTTTAATTTAAGTACAGGTTAGAAGATTTGGAAGATATATCTGAATAATTGACAATATTAAAGACATAAGAGTCTAAAGCAGCCTTCCTACATTTATTGAAAATGAAATTTTCACTATAATTCATTCCAATAACTTGAAAATATCATAAGCCTCTCTTTCTTACATTTTTATTCCACTTATTTATGCCATTATATGCCCTTAGTGTACCAGTTCTTGTGTTCAGGAAAGAATATTAAGAAAAAGGGAGGGAGAGGGCATATTTCCAAAGAACAGTTAGTCACCTCAATTTAAACCACAGAAACACATGTAGAAATAATAATCTATTTTCATCAAAATACCATGACAAAAGCTTTCTGATCAATTTAAATGAAAATAAATCTAAAACATAGGCATGTAATTGCTCCTTTTCTACTCCATTTTTGTTACCTACTAGAATTCTGCCAACTGGGACCTCTACAAAGGCTGGTAACCTAAACTACAGTCGATGAAATCTTTGTTGGTCTTCATCTTGTATTATTCAAAGACTAAGCAAATTTGAAAGGTTTTGTATAAATGAGCTTTCCAAGGAAAGAATAAAAATCAGAAAGAGTGGAAATATAAAACAAAACTAATTTGCCAGACAGAATTTTGATCTGATAACTAATTATCAGATTAAGCTGACTAAAAATATTGGCCCAACAGCAAACATGTTGCAGTATCCACTGAATTTGATACATTTCCCTCATTAAAAAAGGGAAATGCCATCCACTTACTCAAAAGAATAAATCTAAATTTAAAGTTAAAACATACCATTTCATTTACACATATTATGGAGGTCTTTTATGAATGTAAACTCAAAGAGCTTAGCATGGCAGTAACTGGAGATAGATGTCTATGTCTATCCTCTAGGACTGTCAGTTGAGTGCCAAATCTCGTGTGTCTTTTCTGCTGCTGTTACACAGGCAATATTCAGACAAGGCAATATCCAGATTCCTACAAGAGCTTTGGGAAAGACATTTCCAAGTATAATTCTGATGATATTTAGGTACCATATTCTATTTTACTCTGTAAGAGCTTACGGAACTGAGATTTTTCAGAAAAGATAAACTAATATGCTTTGAAGACTACTCTGGACAGTTATAAGGATTCAGGCTGTTGAAGAGTGAAAATCCACTTTAGTCTCTTTGATTTTTGCAAGAATTGGAGAGCATGAATGTGTGGCATACTTTAAGAGTTCTGTTCTGTAACACACGTGAAATTAACTTGGGGATTTCCTCCCTAGTAACTATTCATTTTATAAAATAAATTTAATACTATCATATTTATTTTTCCTTTTTTTTTTTTTCTTTTGTAACTTATGCAGTATTTGTTAACAGAAGAAATTAAAAAGGGCATCTGCTTCTGCCAAATGTCACATAATGTGAAGCAGTGTAGATAAACCAAATGAAAGTCAGTTCTGTGTCAGTTCCTAATAAACTATATACATACTTCACAGGGTCCTGGAGACTTTAGTGGTCTTCATGTAATCCAATACATAATTATAAACTCACTAAAATGGAACACCTGAATTCTCCTGAATCTACTTAGTAACGCAGAATTTCTAGGCATTAACACATTTCCAAAGCTTTCCTCTAGTTTCTGAATAAAAGATATATATTGTGTGTTTTGTTCATTACTGTAAATATTTAAGTAATGAAAACCTATTAATTTTGTGTAGAAGAAGTAATATAGGAAGAATAAATATTTAATTTTCTGAATGCTAAAAACTATAGAATGGCTTAGATTGGAAGGGACATCAAGAATCATCAAGTTCTATCTCCCCTGCCATAGGCAGGGCTGTCAGCTGCTATGTCTCCCCACAGACTTCCCTTTTCCAGGATGAACACGCACAGTTTCTTCAGCCTCTCTTCACAGGATAGGTGCTCCAGCCCTTGAATCATCCCTGTGGCCCTCCTCTGGACCATCTCCAAAAGCTCCACATCTTTCCTGAGTTAGAGTCCCCAGATTTGGATGCAGTATGGCAGCTGGGGTCTCACAAGGGCAGAACAGAGGAGGACAATCATCTCTCTTGCCTTGCTGGCCAAACCTCTTCTGATGGAACCCATGATACCAGTGTCCTCCTCAGCAAAACTACTCTCAAGTTCTTCTCCAAGTCTGTATATATATATGGGATTACCTCAAGTGCTAAACCTTGCATTTTGCTTTGTTGAACCTCATTAGGTTCACAAGGCCCCACCTTTCAAGTTTATCAAGGATTATTAATTAATCTTATAAACCTAGTAACTCTGTAACACTGAAATACACTAATAACATTTTTTCTGCTCTATTTTTACATGCTTTCTTTCTGTAAGTGAATGAACGACAGGGTAGGTACATCCACAGGCTATAGTTTTAAGCATATCCCTCATCCTTTCTATGTGTTAGTCGCAATTTAAGCATTAATCAAAATGATAGAAAACAGTGCAAATGAGATGGCATAATAATATAGTTTCAAATTAACACATTTGCTTTAACATTCCTTCACACAGAAAACCTTTCCAACTGTCAGATAATCCATTAGGCTTTTTAATGAGTTCCTGGGTACCTCCAAACTGCATATATTACAAGATTATTATAGCTTAAGTTTATGCTTTGATTTTGGCTGAGATAGAATTAATTTTCTTACTAGTGACTGATATGGGTCTTCGTTTTAGAATTAGGAGAAATGATTTTGTCTTTATCCAATTCTCCCTTCTTTTGCATTGCACAAGGGGTGGGGGAATTGAAAGGCTGGGTGGTACTTAGCTGCCTGCTAGGTTAAAAGACTATGTAATTTCTGATTCAGGTTTGTAGTTCTTTGACTATTTACAATTAGTTAGCAGACCCTCATGACATTAAACTCTGGTCAGGACCCTGGATGACTCAGGTTAGTCCCCACTGCCATTACACAGGGTGAGTACGATAAGTCACTAATAAATCTGGTGGGGCTAAAGGGACAATTAGCAATTTGGTCATGATTGAGAACAATCCTGACAAAAAGGACTTGGAGGTACTGGTGGGTAGCAACAAGGACAAGAGCCAGAAACGTGCTCTCGCAGCCCAGAAAATCAATCATATCCTAGGCTGCATCAAAAGAAAAGTGGCCAGCGGTCAAGGGATGTGATCCTGCCTTCTGCACTGTAAAACCTCACCTGGAGTACTACGTCCAGATATAGAGTCCTCAATACAGGACAGATGTGGATCTGCTGGGGTTCATCAAGAGAAGGGCACCAAAAATAATCCAAAGGATGGACCACCTCTCCTATGAGGACAGGCTGAAATTCTGGGACTGTTCAGCCTGGAGAAGGCTCCATGAAGATCTGATAGATGCCTTTCAGTATCTTAACAGGGTGTCTGAACCCTTTGATTTTGGCTTAAAGCTTGGTTTCTGAGGCATTACTCATGATGAGGACTTATCTAGGAGATGAGAGGTGGGTGATGCCGTGTGGCAGTTGGCATCACTGTGTGGACAATTTTACATTTGAAAGCATTTCTCTGGAGCTGTTTGCCTTAGGAAGAGAGTGTTCACGACTGTTTACTGGTGAAAGGTCTGGCCTGTGACCAAATAATTCCAGCTTGCTATGGAAGACTGGGGGATGATACCATTGTATCCTGTGAAGACAAGATACAATCTTATCTGCTGGCAAGGTCAGGAAAATGGGAACAAAAGGAGTTCGTGTTGAGATACAAAAGCCAGAAGCTGTCACCCCAGAAGGAGCTGACTCAACCACTTTGGACTTATTAAATAAGTTTGTGCTGCCATTGGAAAGTTGGTCACTGTCACTGTTGTCAATTGAACAACAGTGCCTCATGATCCAGCACTACTGAAGGTCAGTGACTGAACTATGAACCATGCTGGACCCATGGGGTGGCTATCTCTCTCTTGCTTCCTACAAAGACCCCTTGCTTTCATTTCCTATCTTTTCTATTGCCTGTCTTCCCTTCCCCATCTCCCTAAATGACTAGGATTTGTAATAAACTGGTCAGGCTAACATTTGACCCATAGTGTCTTAATCTCACCATCAGTTATACATATAACCTCCTCTCCTTCCTATAAATTGGAGCGTGACAGAGGGCTATAAGAAAAAAAGAGAACAGACTCTTCAGCATGGTCTGTTGTGATTGATAAGGAAAAATAGTTTCATATTGGAAGACGAGAGACTTTGGTTGGATATTAGGAAAAAGTTTTTTGTTTTTTTTTTTCCCAGTAAGGGTAGTGAAGCACTGGAACAGGCTGTCCAGAGTTGTGGTGGATGGCCTGTCCTTGGTGTCATTTAAGGCCAGGTTGGACAGGCGTCTGAGAAACCTTGATTTAGCTGTAGATGTCCTGTTCACTGCAGGAGAGTTAGACCAGGTGACCTTTTAGAGTTCCTTTCAACTCAAAAGATTCTATGATTCTGAGGAGATATCATCTTTAGTCAAATCAGAGCAAAGCATTACTGATCACACTGTATGCCTACAAAAATGAAAAGCAGTCTTGTGAAAGTTGAGGCAGGAATTCAAGAATCCAGTAAGGATATGAAACAGGTAGATGCCAATTTGGCCAGGACAGAGACGTATCTTAGAGAGTGCAGCTGGTGAAATATTGTAAGTTCTTGCTCCAAGTGGGATGACTCAGCCAGGCATCTCAACTGTCTGAAAGAGATAGTAGAGCTAGCAGGTTACAGTGAGTGTGGTTCACAGGTTAAAGGATTAAGAATATTGGATTATTTGAAAAGACTGATTATCTTAAATCCACATCAAATAAATTTTTTTTTACTGAAACACTCAGGATCCATGACATTTGATCCTATATCCTCAAATCACAAAATTTTTTATAACTTGCCTGTGAATTTTTAATTGAAATCCCTGTCTGCAGATATGAATCTTTTAAAGTACCAAGTTAGAATATGCTTCCTTTTTTATTAGAGATGCATGTGACTTTAGGCTGTGACTCTTTTGCAGTAAACTTCTGAACTTGTTTTGAAGGATGAAGGTTATTTAATCCTTATTTTGGTTATCTATCATAAATAATCTTGTGAACATTTTCTTGTATTGTGGGGCAGATGGTATTTGGTCTTTAAAGTCATTATCTGACTTGGGAAAAACATACCAAGACACTATTAAACAGGGTGCGTGTATAAACACAATTCAAGAAGAATAGAAGAATAAAAATTTAAAAAATAAAATTAAGAATTCAGATGTGCAAATCAAAATAACTTATTCAGCAAAGTTTATACGGCAGCAAACAAGGACAAACCTATTGCCCAAGGCATTAGGAAGGTGATTGATGATATCATGATGACAAATGATTTCTCATTTTGAATTCTGCCTGCTAAGTAATTAGTAATGTCATCAATATCATTACTAGCTCTTCATTCAAATTCTTCAGAAAGCTGTTCGTGTTGCTCATTTTTCAGCTTTTTGTTTTTGTGCTTCAGACGGAGAATGAATCTACACTGGGAACTGTTTCTAGCAACTACCCAAGGGAGCAACAAAAAAGCTAGTTGTCAGACACAAATGGTCTATTGAAAAGCTGAATTACGTTTTAATAAAAACTGCATATTTTAAAGTGGTCACTACCAAAAGTATTAGTGTCTAGGACATATTTCTTTTTCTGAATTATATTCATAAACTGGTATAACATGGAGGAGAGATAAAATTCATAACAAATAATTGGTGTTTATAACTGAGGAAGTGACTGTGGGACAAAGGCTTGTTAAAAATGTTTTCTCATTTTCTCATGAGTCTACGGTAGAAAACAATAAATTTAAGGAAGGTGAAAAAATATTGCCGATTGACTTCTTCCCCAATTTCAGTTGCATTTTCTATTCTCAAAATAATAACAAAAATGTCTTTAAAAAATAATCGAGGGAATGAATCCTAATGAATGTTGAATGAAATGTATAAAACACAACTGCATCTCTGAGGCTAAAATATAATCTAGACATTACAATAATATATTAAGAGAAGACAAGTACTGTCAGTCCCATGAACATTTTCATTTCCTCTGCAAACAGTTCTGTATTTTAAGAGAATGTAATTAAGTGTTATACATTCTTCATTCTTATTTTAAAGTGACTTAGTCATCATACTTATCAAATAATACTAGGATTTTCCAGAGGTTTTATTAGTTTCAGAAGCAGAATTTTCTTCCTTTTTATTCTTTGGCTGTTGCGTTTTAGGAGCTCTGAAATAAAACATGCCAGAGCTGCTTAATTTATAAGTGCATACTTTAAAACATATACTAGATTTTTGTTTACCACAACCGGAACTGTCTCAGTTTTACTAAGTATATATCAACATAGTTCACTTATAGATTTTGCTATTCAGAAAGAGTGCTAGCACGTGAGATAGAAAGGATGAGCACAGATGAAGGAAACATGTTTCTACACAATGTTGGAGTCCATTAGAAAAGAAAATCAGATGACTTTAAGTATGTGTAATTTGATTCTAAAACATGCAATACAGAATGCTTATTCTGCTCAAGATGTCTTCCAACATTGAAATGCTTTCTAGGTTCTTTTGTTTGTGTTCCAGCTTTGAATCACACTTCAAGTTGCTGTATTGTATAAGGCAGAGAATATAGCTGCCACTGACCAGTTTTTAGATCATTCAAGAAAGGTATTGGTCAGAACTTAGTAATAAAGAAGGAATAGCTTACTCCTTTTTGAGGATAAGAACTCATTGAAAAACTCCAAAAGGAAATCATCTCCAAGTAGAGATGTTTCCCTTTTGGCTGACAGCCCATAAATGAGATTAGGGAGAGGTGGACCCAGAATCTTTTCCTGGGTCCTGTGGTCCTTCTTGTTGCACAGGTGAATTGCTTGCACCCATGCTCCCAGGGTTGGTCATGCTCCTTCACTCCTTCAGGTGCACAATCACTGGTTCAGGCTATGACCTAATAGTTCCCATACAGTGGCTTAACAGAAAAGAAAAAAAAAAAATGTATATTTTTGTCCAAAGATATAAAACTAATTTCCATTAATAAGTTCTTTTGTTTCATTCTTTCTGGTATTATCATTCAGCATTATAGAAAAATATTCCAGTTTTGATAATAAATATTTGATCTAGTTGTGTCCAAAGCATTATATAAATAACCTTAGCTTTCAGCAATTAACACATTCCCATTTTCATTTCAAAGATTTCAAATGTTAGTATGCACACTCCTCTACTAGACCTAGGTATCTATATGGCTAGTACTAAATGTTAGGTCAGTCTGCTTAGTGACTAACTTTTTTCAATATCATGTTGTACATTTCTTAAAATTCTTAAAACACTTGTATTGGGCACTAGACACCAAACAACACTGGACTGACCTCTCAATGCTTTCCCCACATTATCAGATGTTGAAATTAACTAGAAAGATGGGAAGAAAGAAAGATGGGAAGAAAAAAAAGAGGGAAGGAAGGAAGGAGAAAAGGAAGGAAGGGAGGAAGAAGAAGAGAGAAGAGGATAAGAAAAGCCAGTTGGTCCATAGCAACATGTTTATTTCTGCTAGCTGGTTTAACTGACCTTTTAATGTGCTGTAAGAGATTATTCTTTTACATCATTCTCTCAAAGCTTGCTGGAGGCACAGATGAACAACTTCAAGCAAGTCCTGGGCAAGGGTTGTGAAATCCTTTGTCTGAGGGACACGGATGGACAAGGCCAGGGCAAGGAGAGAGAGATGAGCCATAGCTTAATGGCTGTGAAGTGGTCTTTTGTGTGGACCTATCTCAAGGAAGATGGCCATCTCAGGGGTTACTCACATGACTCTTGTTCAAGCGCCCAGAGATGTCATGTAGGCAGGAGAACAAGTAGGATAAAAGAGAAATTGAAAACCATGAGGTTTAGGTTTTCTGGAAACAGATTCCTCATGAAGAAGAGATTTCTGTCATGAGAAGCCTCATGACTTGCCTCTCCCTCCTGGGCTTGCTCTGCACTCTACCACAATGCTGAAGAACAAAGGTGTCTGCCATCAGATTCCTCACACCACAGAATTTCTGCATGCTGACGGACTCTCCTGGGCCTGCTGCCTGAGTGCTGATGCTTCCTCCTGGATTGGCTCTGTGACTTCTTCCTGCTACCTGCTTACTGCCCAAGGCTGGCCACGCTGCTGCCCACTCCATTCCCCCTCCTCCTTCTCCCCACCCTCCCTCTCCCCCCAGTGCTTCTGCCTCGGACCTTCAAACGCCATACAACAGGATGCTGCTGGATCCTGGTGGTGACTCTCCCCACTTTATGCAATTCTTGCTTCTTTCCTATTTTTTCTATTCGCCCTCCTTCTCTTCCCCGTCTCCCTGATTAGGATTTATAATAAACTGGTTGGACCAACATTTTGAACCATTGTTTCTTAATCTCACGCTAGGTATACTGATATTAAAAGAACCTCATCTCCCTCCTATAAATTGGAGCGAGACATGTGTTACAGTCCATCAGTATACCTTAAATTCATTTGCAGGCTTTTAGCATCTGATATATAAATAACAGAATGTGATTGTGTGTTTCATTTGTCTGAATTTTTCTTTTTTTTTTTTTTTTTTCTTTTTTTTCAGGAAATTTAAAAATTCAGTAAGCAGAGAATTTCACTAAATAAAGTGAATTTTAAAATCTCACTCAGTCTATGAGATAACTATCTTTCACTGTTGATTATAAAAAGATTATCTAACACCATGAAACCTAACACAGTTTCTTGCAAAGTGATAGGGATTTTTGTAGCCTCTTTGGGAGCACTGGACTCTTGTGATAATGGTTCTTCCTTTATATGATGTTTCTTTTCCTTGTTCCAGATTTCTCCATTCATTATATGGTAATCCATACCTGGAGTCTTGGTTGATTTTTTTGTTTTGGATATAAGTCTTGGCAGTTATGAGTTATGTCATTTTTTTAATATGAAGATATACCTTATAGAGTGTGATTGAATCCAGCTGTTAATATTTGTCAGTTCTCCATTAACTTATTTCCTAGGGGGAATGCTTTCAGCTGCTTCTTCACCTCACGCATACATAGCTAAGTAAGAGAAGTTATGAATGCTTGTCAGTTACTATCTTTATGCATTCCAGTACAAAAACTCTTCAGAACTCATGGGATTTTACCTTTCATTTTTTTTTTTCTTTTATTCAGTGCATTTTTCAAAATGCTATTAGGTTTTAGAAATGTACTGAGAACAGCTTTTTTCAGACAAATATATATATTTTTCTTTTTTTTAAACTTTTTAGATATAATATCATATTTAGATGAGTTTTTTAGGCCAGAGCTTGCCTTTGAGTTCATTTTCGATTGCTAAAGACCAGTCCTCATCAGGTTTCTTGTATCAAATGTCTTCTGTCACCTGGTTTCTCTGAATTTTCCAGTCCTAAGGGCATTGGTATGACTGACCTGGAGATCAAGGCGTAGCACTATATTCTGCATGCCAGGGAAAATAGGGAAAATATTAGGAAAAGAAATGATCTTTCTTTATCTTTCAGATATAACACTGAATTTTGAAGATAGATAGATAGATAGATAGATAGATAGATAGATAGATAGAAAATATTATTTTCCTCATATATAAAACTACTTTTTAGATTTAAAATAATCAGGTTGCCCTGAGAAATTGAGGGTGCCCAGTACCTGGAGATTTGTAAGGCTGGGATGGATCGAGCCCTGAGCAGCCTGATCCTCAAACCAGAGTATGTTTTTGTGATAAAATAAAATAGATACTGATTGCTTACCATATTTTTTTTTTTTTTTAACAAAATGTAAATGAAAAAAAAATCCAGTATTCTGCAAATATTAAATCCCACCCTCTTAGAAATTCAAAGCTCAGCATTAGTTACCCACAAGTTTTAATGAAAGCAGCAGTGGGCTGGGATGTTAATATGCAAAATTTCAAACCGTGAGAAGAGGAAAATGGTCATATTACAAAAGTAAATTCAGCATTTAAGTGTAAAAATTAATAGGCAGAAAAAAGACCTGTTCAACTATTTTCAAATGTTCTGGTTAAACAGGTAAGCATATAAAGAAGATTGACGCTACAGGCACCATGGCTGTTTCCAGTTCCACAGCAAATCACTAGCTGACAAATTCAATGGACTGGAACCTGGGAAAATGAGACATTCTGATAAAGACTCAGC
This sequence comes from Centrocercus urophasianus, assembly GCF_019232065.1. Lineage (NCBI taxonomy): Eukaryota > Metazoa > Chordata > Aves > Galliformes > Phasianidae > Centrocercus > Centrocercus urophasianus. The sequence goes on from NW_024884697.1 coordinate 16,224,978, forward strand.
TTAGTCACACATTTTCGCTTAGACTGTTTGACAAGTATCAAAGCAAATTTTAAAGCAAATAAGCTTAAGTCAGATACAATCTCCTCCTTGTTTTCAGCACAATTGGTATCCAGTAATTCAAGTGCATGCTTACGTTGAGGTTAACCATTGTTTGAAAGGTCAAGAAAAAGAGCTCTGCAGAGTTTTTTTCCTCTTGACACGAGTGTTAATTCTAGCTTAATTAAAATCCACTGCTGTAGTTTGAAAGGGATTAATTTAAAACATCTCCACAGGGAAATTTCCAGTCTGAATTGGTCAATTGGTCTCAGGTACCTGAAAGGCCAAACTTTTCCCTCTTTAGGTAGGAGGTGCTTATAAAACGTAAGGAAATTTAAAGAAAGATAAAATGGAAAAAAAAAAAAAAAAAAAAAAAAAAGCGGCACTAAAAAGTGGCAAATTTACCATGTAAAAAGAAGACTTCAAAGTGGTTAATTTATAAAAACAGTATGAAATCTAAAGCTATAAATTCTATTCTTGTATGCATTTTTTTAAAAATTATCCTATTGAAACTTGTAATGCTTTAACTCCAGTTGACTTAAAATTAATTGATTTTAAACAGCAGAAGAGATTTCTCAAATTGTTCTCCCTCCAGTCTGGATCACTGGAGTTTCTCAATAAAGGACCATCAGTAAGGAAGTCAATTATCTAAAATTTTTAGATATATTCTCACCACATTTTTGACCACACTTTCAGTGATGCTATTAATGTCTCACATCCATGGACAATACGTCTAATATACAGACTGTTCTGGTGGAGGGACATTAACTTAAATAATCTCTTTCCCCTATCTGTCTTGAAAGAACAATGATCTGTCAGTATACATGATTATGCTATGTTCACCTTCTGAATAAAATATAGCAAGTAGTCAAAACACAAGTGAACAAGGAAGATATTAACTAAAATCATGCAATGAACTGTAGAGTTTGAGAATGTGAGCAAATAAAACCAAAGCACTGAAAGTGTGAGGGTGGAAGACAACAGAAGGCAAGAGAAGGAATGAGGCTTATTGATGACAAACATCGGAAGTGATATAGGGAATTAAGCTGATGTGAAGCAAAGAGTGTAGCTGGATGCAGAAAAATAATGGCAGGTGTGAGAAGATAGGAAGCTCTGAAAAACACATAGAAATTATATGTGGGGAGCAAATTATATGTAGCAAGTAGGAAAATAAGGGAATATCTGAAATAAGATATGGGATTGGTAAGGAGAAAGTATAAAGGATAGAAAAATGAGACTTGTGTGTTTGTTCAATAAAAACATTTTTGTTTATATGCATGGCTTCAGTGGATATAGAACTGAGGTGTTGATTAATTACATAGTAGAGACTTTGAGTAAATAGACTGTTAACAGACCAAGATAGATCAACATCCATTTCCTTCAAATAAATTCACTGCTCAGTTAGCAAACTTGGAAGTTTAAATCTTCATATTGATAGAATTTTGAATTGCTTTGAAATTCATCTAACTTTGGAATTGTAAGGAGCACAGCACTACTCATTTAAGGAAGAATTTGTATCATCTATATTGAGGCATGTATGAAAGCAGTGTGCCATTCACTGAGGAATTTATTCCAGATATCTTTTAAAGATAAAGCTAAATCTGTGGTTTGACACAGCAGGCAGCTCAGCATCACACAGCTATTCACTCATCTCCCCATAGGAGGATGAGGGAGAAAAATCAGAAAAATGTAAAACTTGTAGATTGAGGTAAAGATAGTGTAACAGAACACACACACACACACACACACACACACACACAAAAAAAAAAAAAAAAAAAAGAGAGAAATAACAATATATTAATATACAAAACAAGCGTACAATTCAATTGCTCGCCAACTGCAAACATGCTCAGTCAGTCCCCAGGCAGAGATTTCTTGATTTCTTGACAAACTCCCACAGTTTATTGTTCCCCATGACATCTTATGTTAAAAAATATCCATCTGGCTAGTTTGGGTCAGCTGTCCAGGTTTGGTCCCCTCCCATCTTCTTGTGTATCCCCAGCCTTCTCACTGGCAGGCCAGCATCGGAGGTTGAGAAGCCCTTGGCTCTGTGTAAACACTGCTCTGCAACACCAAAACATTATCAACATTATTTTTCTCCTATATCCAAACCTGCCAGTATGAAGAAAATTAACTCAACTGAAACATATCCAAACAAATATAAAACAAAAGCTATTGAGTACCTGAATCTTGAAGATGCTTTTTTATTCTTAAAACAACTTTTTATGCTAGTGTGTAACTATCTTCTCATTGAAATTGTAGACTGAAATGATCTCAGTTTGCAGTACTGCTTTTCTTTCAACCCTATATTAACAAAATGCCTATATAACCCTATATTAACAAATTAACTTTTTCCAGTATATATGAAGTAATACTCCTTTCTAGACTGAAATGCCATATACCAAGTGTTATTCTTTACAAAGTTTTAACATGAAATAACGAAGATCTAATAATAAGGATACATGATGAAAATGCTGGTATCTTGATTTCTTTCTACATCATTTCATTTTGTTGTTGTTCCATGATTTTGTAGTTCCTTTTGTATTTTTTAACTATTCTTTTTTTGAATTTTAATTTCTTTCCTTTTAGTATATTCACTGTAAATTGATTTTAACCAAGCTACTTACGTTTGTGTTAAAACTGTTTCCTTCAAAAATAAAAACAAACAAAAGTGTAATTTTAAACACTTTATTTTAAAAAAGCAAGAGTGTTAGGAAAACCTGTTCATCTGGCTTATGTTTTTAAATGAGTCGGCTACAAATAGCAAAGAACCAATAAATTAGATATGCTGAAACCCCTTCAGATCACACAGGAAGAACTTTTAAATTAATTCCAAGATGACTAATGATATATTTAAATAATTCCCCTGGTAGAAAGAGGCAAAACTGTGACAAAAAACATTATGTCCTTCTTTATGTTCCTACTGATGCCCTCTCAGGCTTCCCAGTTATTGAAAAAAGACAAATAGCTAAAAGCAATCATTGTTGCATATGATGCCATAATCATTGCTGTATATATTACCTCTAAATATAAATTAAAGTAATTTGTGTCTTTAGCTGCTAATTTTGCAAACTATTATTAAGAGCACACCACTGTCCCTTTTCGAAAATTTTTCACAGAAGCATGATTTTTGTAAAGAAAATCTTCTGTTAGATGTGGATCAATTAAAGAACAAGAAGTACAAAAGGTTGCAACGTAGTTTAAAACAAAGAATAAAATGAAACAATTAGTAGTTGTTCTGTTTTGTTTTGGTTTTTGTTTTGTTTTTCCAGCAATTAGTCTTTGCTGAGCGAAACATCTGAACTACACTTACAGAACAAAGAAAAGGGCATTAGGTTGAAATTAAGAAGAAAACATTTTGTTAAACACAATGTGTGTCCCTCTGTTTTGAGATTTCTCTTCCTGTGCACATAGTAATGTGCTTGTAATAGGAAGGTAGTTGCTGCTGAAAAAGCAGCCACAGCAAACTAAAGGTGAGAAGAAATGCTACATCCTCACTAGTCCAACACTACTGCAAAGGTTTCTTATATTAATTCTCAGAGAAAGCTGTGATCATACATAGGTATTATTCCAATGTGATGGAGACACCTTCTCAAGACCATAAAATGGCCTCCCTGTTGTTCTATAATCTATGTTTCTAACATTCTCACATATGGAAATATTAAATAGGAACATATAGGGAATGCTGTGCCTAGGTTTAAGTTCATAGAGGTTGAAATGTTGGGTAATGGATCCTTGCAGCTGCATGACAGACATCTGTCCTTTCCTAGGCACAATTTGGCCTAAAGAAAGATGGCTATTTTCGGTAGGAATATAATTAAGAAGTTGAAGTGAATAGCGTGTTAAAGGCACCCTTAGGCGTCTAAGAATGGATTTAAAAGTCTCAATTTGACTTTCTGTACTAGAAATGAATAATTTTATTTTAAAAAAAAGCAAAACAGGCTCAAACTGTCCTTTACTTGTTAGCTGTAAGGAAAGCTGAAAGTTGTTATCGAGAACTATTCATTATTTAGGGACGCCTACAGATAACAGCTTGCTTTGTCAGAATGCAATCTATATTACAAGATCTGCAGAAGAAGTAAAGAAAAGCAAACACCTAAAAATCATGAACGAAGGAGCCACAGAAATCACTATCCTTTCAAGGCATGTGCAGGGTTATCTTTAATTGCTTTATGATGCTAAGGGCTAGTCTAAACTAGAGAGGGTCTGCTAATACCTCTATCTCAGCGAAAGTTCTGAATGTAGATACAGCTTTTGTTGATAAATAAATAAAAAAGCACAGTTTTGTTCAGAATTACTCTGTCTACATTAGGGCTTTTGTTGGTCTATGAGTATCATTAAAAAATTCCCAAATTTCTATATCTGACAATGTTATGCCAAGGAAAGTTTCTAAGGGAGACCCAAGGCATAGTTACTATGGTGATAAGGAAACTTGGAGTTATCTTTGTTATTGTACACATTTCAGCTTAACATAGTGTTCTGTGTTCTAGTCCAGTTTGAAAATAGGAAGGGAGATTAAATTGGAGCCAGGCAAATGTATTTCGTAAGTGATAGCTTATGCCTTGAGTACACAAGCATTTTTTTTCCTATTAACATATATCTGTTTCAGTGCAGAAAAAACTGCCATGTGAAAATAAATGTCTGACATGTCTTAAGTATTTTTTCTGTTCAAAAAGAACAGGAGGAGACATCACGTGTTACCTCTAGGATGTACAGCAGGCATTAACTGCTAAGATTATTAGGAAAATAATCATGCAACTTGAATTGAAGTCAGTGGAGCTACTAGCTGTAAACCAAATTAAAGAGGATGCATCTAGAGTTTTCTACAAATAAGTAAGCACTGTGATGTTGTTAGTAAAACTCAAGGATTGCTGTGTTCTGTTTGATGTGCATTTCTATATCAATTAAGTTTATCTAAATTATCAAGAATTATTAGCAGGGTCACAATAATGATTAGAATATGGAAGCACCTCCCATATGAGGAAAGAATGAGAGACCTGAAACTGGTCAGCCTGGAGAACAGAAGGTTGAGTGGGGATCTCATACAGGAATGCTAGAGTGAAATTGATAGGGGCAGATTCTTTTCAGTGATGTGCAGCAAAAGAACAAGGGCAACATGCAAAAACTGGATCACAGCATGTTCCAAACAAACACGAGAAGAAATTCTTTACTGTGAGAGTGACAGAGCACTAGAACAGGCTGCCCAGAGAGGCTGTGGAATCTCTTTTTCTGGAGATATTCAAAAGGCCCATCTGGATGCTTTTCTGTTCCAACTACTATAGGGCACCTGCTTTAGCAGAGAGGTTGAAGTGGATGATCTCCAGAGGCCTTCTCCAACCCCTGCAGTTCTGTGATACTGTAATGAAAGATCTAGGAACATTACATAAGGAAAAAATTCAGAACTATGAAAATTTTCCCATTTGAAGTCTTCCTAAAACGTGGCATAGCATACAGTTGTGGCATTATCTTGATTAACTTCATCTAAAAAGGAGAAACACCTTTTCCATTCCAAAACACACTTATTTGTTTGCTCTTGGGCATAAGCATGTTCAAAGAAAAATAAGTACTTACTTTTATATGCAGCTGTACATGACTGATAACTCACGTTACCTTGATTACCACATATGAAAGAAGAAAACTAAAACTAAATCATGAAAAAGTTACCTAAAAGAAATACTGTACCATGTAACGGAGCTTGTGCAAAAGCTGAAGGACCTGACAATGCCATGGTAGCATACATAAAAGTTAATACATGACACAGATTGGCAGACGCTTGATAAATAAGATTGACACCAACTAAAAGTAGTCCCGAGTTCTCCTACACAATTTCATAAATGATCAAGCAGAATGTTATAATTGACAACGTCAAAAACAGCATTCAGATCAAGCAGAGTTAAAATGCTTGAGCAACCAAAGCCAGACTGCATTAATAAATCATTATAAACTGTAACTATATCAGAATCTATTGATGCAACTTGATTGAAAAACAGATCACTATTTCCCAGAGATAGTTGATTTCTCACTAAATGGTGATATAATTGTGAAGCATTGACCCAATTCAGGATTTAATCCAGACATAGCAATTCTTAAATAGATTGACAACTCAAACGCCGTTTTGAATCAAGAATATTTCTTTAATTGTGGAGGTGATTTATGTTTTCCTTCATTTTTTTTCCCACTTGCATGCAAAATTCATAACCTTGACTATTCCTTTGTTTCCTGAGATGTCTCTGCTGTGAGTAAATGGAATGTGTTTATAGAAAACTCTCGGTAAGGTAATCCTTTATAATTTAGTAGTCAAACAATGTCTCAAATCATAGAATCATAGAACCACAAGGTTGGAAAGGACCTACAAGATGTTCTAGTCCAGCCGTCCTCCCATTACCATTGCTATCACAAGCCACTAAACCACAGAATCACACAGAATCACAGAATCACCCGGGTTGGAAGGGACCTCAAGGATCATGTAGTTCCAACCCCCCTGCCTAGCAGGGCCACCAAACATACACATTCAGATCAGGTTGCCCAGGACCCCGTCCAATCTGGCCTTAAACACATCCAAGGACGGGGCATCCACAACCTCCCTGGGCAGCCCGTTCCAGGGCCTAACCACTCTCCTTGTATAGAACTTCCCCCTAACATCCAACCTAAATCTTCCCTCCTTCAACTTCGATCCATTTCCCCTAGTCCTGCTGTTGTCAGCCCTTTTGAAGAGTTTACTCCCCTCCTGGGTGTAGGTTCCCTTCAGGTATTGATAGGCTGCAATGAGGTCACCCCGCAGCCTTCTCTTCTCCAGGCTGAACAAGCCCAACTCCCTCAGCCTGTCCTCATAGGGGAGGTGCTCCAGCCCCCTGATCATCTTAGTCGCCCTCCTCTGGACCCTTTCCAAAATCTCAATATCTTTTTTGTACTGAGGGCTCCACACCTGGACACAGTACTCCAGATGGGGCCTCACAAGAGCCGAGTAGAGAGGGACAATCACCTCCCTGTCCCTGCTGACCACCCCTCTCCTGATGGAGCCCAGGATCCCATTTGCCTTTCGAGCTGCCAGAGCGCACTGCTGGCTCATGTTCAGTCTCTCGTCCATCAGGACCCCCAGGTCCTTCTCTGCCGAGCTGCTCTCAAGGACCACTCCTCCCAGCCTGTACGGGTGCCTGGGGTTCTTCCGGCCCAAATGCAAAACCTTGCACTTTGCCGTGTTGAACCTCATTAGGTTCACCCGAGCCCAGCCCTCCAGCCTGTCGAGGTCCCTCTGAATGGCATCCCTTCCTTCCACCGTATCAACCGCACCACTCAGCTTGGTGTCGTCAGCAAACTTGCTGAGGGTGCACTCAATTCCCTCATCGATGTCATTAATAAAGATGTTAAAGAGCACCGGTCCCAAGACAGACCCTTGGGGGACACCACTTGTTACCGGCCTCCACCTGGACATAGAGCCATTGACCACCACCCTCTGTCTGCGGCCTTTCAACCAATTGCTTATCCATCGGGTCGTCCACCCATCAAATCCACTTCCCTCCAATTTGGAGATGAGGATGTGGTGGGGGACCATGTCAAAGGCCTTGCTCAGGTCCAGGTAAATGACATCGGTCGCCTTCCCTTCGTCCACTAATGCCGTCACTCCATCATAGAAGGCCACAAGATTAGTTAGGCATGACCTTCCTTTGGTGAAGCCGTGCTGGCTGTCTCGGATCACATGCTCATTCTTTATGTGATCGAGCATGTTGTCCAGGAGGATCTGTTCCATGATCTTCCCAGGCACGGAGGTGAGACTCACTGGCCTGTAGTTCCCCGGGTCCTCCCTGCTCCCCTTCTTGTATATGGGAGTGACGTGACCCTTCCTCCAGTCATCCGGGACCTCACCTGACAGCCACGACTTCTCAAATATGATGGAGAGCGGCTCGGCAACCACCTCAGCCAGCTCCTTCAGGACCCTGGGATGCAAGCCATCCGGCCCCATAGACTTGAATACATTCAGTCTAAGGAGGCACTCTCGGACTTGCTCTGCCCTTACAGTGGGGAGGGATTTACCTCCTTGGTCCCCACATAGAGGTTTGGGGATGCAGGGTTCAGGGACGTGAAAAAGACTAGAATCCTGGCCACCAGTGAAGACCGAGGTGAAGAACTCATTCAGCACCTCAGCTTTCTCTTCATCTGTTGAAGCCAGTTCTCCTTTTAAATTTACCAAAGTAGGTACGCCCGTTTTGGCCTGTCTCTTCTGGCCAATGTACCTGTAGAAGGTTTTCTTATTGTTTTTCACGTCCCTTGCCAAGTTCAGTTCTGCCTGCGCCTTGGCTTCCCTGATCCCACGTCTGCAAGTCCGGACAGCATTCCTGTATTCTTCCCAGGTGACACAGCCTTGTTTCCAGAGCTTGTACACCCCTTTCTTCGCCCTCAGTTCTCTCAGCAGGTCCTTGCTGAGCCATGCCGGTTTCCTACCTCGCCTGCCCACTTTCTTATTCAGAGGAATGGAGACCTCTTGTGCTTCCAGGAGGGCATCTTTGAAGAGCCGCCAGCTCTCCTCAACATCCTTGTCTTTGAGGGCAGCGCGCCAGGGGATCTTGGCCAGCAATCCATTGAGTAGTTTGAAATCTGCTTTTCTAAAGTTCAGTGTCCTGATCCTGCTCTTTGCCAGGCCCACATCGCTTGAGATCACAAACTCAACCAGGGCGTGGTCGCTGGAGCCCAGGCAGCCTCCGACCTTGACGCCTTTGATGATCTCCTCAGCGTTGGTGAGCAGCAGGTCTAGCAACGCTTCACCTCTGGTCGGTCTGTCCAATACCTGAACCAGAAAGCTGTCATCAATGGATTCCAAGAGCCTTCTGGAGCTCTTGCAGCTCGCCATGTGGTTTTCCCAGCAGATGTCTGGATGGTTGAAGTCCCCCACCAGGACAAGAGCCCGTGAGCCAGACATCTCACGCATCTGGAGCAAGAAAGCCTCGTCAACAGCCTCCCCTTGATCAGGTGGTCTGTAGTATACCCCTAACACCAGCTGACCTATATTAGTCCCATCTCTAATCCTAACCCACAGGCTCTCAACCTGTTCCTGACTGTTTCTCATAGGGAGCTCCTCACAGTTTATCCAATCCCTGACATAGAGAGCAACTCCCCCACCCCTCCTACCTCGCCTATCTCTCCTAAAGAGTCTATAGCCGTCGATGGCAGTATCCCAATTGTGGGAGTCATCCCACTATGTTTCTGTGATAGCGACAAGGTCATAACTTTCTGAGTGCATCACAGTTTCCAGTTCCTCCTGCTTGTTACTCAGGCTGCGTGCATTGGTATAAAGGCACTTCAGCCGGGCTATCCGTCTCGCCACCTTTATATGGGATCTAGGATCCCCTAGAACAGCAGCATCCCCAGCATCCCCCTGCCCTACTCCTTCCCTATGCACTCTGCCGTCATTGCCCATGGAGTTCGGTACAAGCCCTCGAATGACCCGTTCAACCCCAGTAGCCCTTATTTTGTCCCCTTCCCCCTTCATTCCTAGTTTAAAGACCTGTCAATGAGTCCCGCTAATTCTTCAGCTAAGATCCTCTTACCCCTCAGGGACAGGCTGCATGCATCAGCAGCCATCATGCCAGGTGCAGTGTAAATTGCCCCATGGTCAAAAAAGCCGAAATTCTTGCGCCTGCACCAGCTCTTAAGCCATCTATTGAAGAGTTGGGTATTTTGGATCCTCCCTGTACCTTTCCCTGACACCACAGGCATAGAAGAAAAGACCACTTGCACCCCAGCTCCTTCAAGTATACGCCCCATTCCCCTGAAGTCTTTCTTGATAGACCTCAGGCTTTCCTTATCAACTTCCTCGCCGCCAGCCTGAATTATTAAAAGTGGGTAATAATCTGAAGGCCGAATCAACCCAGGAATTATCTTTGAAATGTCCCTGACCCGTGCCCCAGGAAGGCAGCACACCTCTCTGTGGGTAGGGTCGGGCCGGCATATAGGGCCTTCTGTTCCTTGCAGAAGGGAGTCGCCTATGACAATCACCCTCCTGTCCTTATGGGTAGAAGCAGTCTTGAGGGTCGGGGGCGACCGCTTCGCCTGAGGCAACCTCACGGGTGAACCTGTCTCCGCACTCTCACTCGTCCCCCCCTCGACTTCCAGGGCCTCAAACCTGTTACGCAGAGGCACCTGGGGAGCCGGGGATGGTCGGGATGGGGGATGCTCCCTCCGCCGAGCAGGTACCCGTTTCCACTCCTCCTCCCTTCTCAAACTGCTGTTAGGGGGAAGAGAGGACAGGGGGCTTGCTGAAACGCTGTCAGCTGGCTGGTTCCCCTTTGCCAGGTGTTCGTAAGGTGGCAGGGGCTGATGTGCTCCGTGAGGAGCCTCGTCTGTGTGCCGAGAACCTGAGGTTGAGAGGGACTGACACCACCAGTCAATCTCCCTCTCACACTCTTTTATAGTCCTCAGCCTCTCCACTTCCTCCTTCAGGCTAATCACAAGGCTGAGCAAGTCATTCAATTGCTCACACCTTGTACAAGTGCTGCCTCCTTCATGTGGCATTGCAAAGGCCAGGCTGTGGCACTCCTCACAGCCAGTGACCTGCACACTAGCATCTCGTGATGGTAACTCTGTCTGAGTCGCCACACACTTCATACCGTTGTTCTCCCCTCTATGCATGCACCAGACCTCAGTCTGGCTCTGGACCGTCTTCTTGGCTACTGTCTTCCTGCTGCGTGTGCTCGGGACCTCTGCATGGGTCTTCACAGTTTTTGTGTTTGAAGCCTTCTGCCGGGGTGCACCCATGGCAACCAGCAGGCTCACTAACTCAACAAGAAAGTCCTAAAGGGGTGCAAGTGATCAGCCCTGCCCTGCTGCCCCCTACCCTCACACTATTGCCGGGTTTGCTAAGTGCCCTGGCACTTGGCCCTTGGCACCAATAGCAATAACAAGACTCCTTGCAGGGGAGTGCAGACAGGGGTACCTTACAAAAGCACCACGTTAAGGCAGCCTAGGAGATAGCTGTACTACCTCCTCTGCTGTGCCTCAGGTGGGCAGCGACGTGTCCCCATTACCCAGGCAACGCCCGCGCTGCGTCAGCTGCTCTCGCGAGAGTAGCCCGACTGAGAGCGGCGTCCGCACGGTTGTCGCGGGAATCCTCGATGAGGAAAGCGATTAAATCCCCACGTACCTCGCTAAAAGTCGCGGCGGTTCTGCCAGAGACAGCTCCGAGCCGCGGACCTCGGCGATCATATCTCATAGCTCCTCATCTTGAACACCTCCAGGGAGGATGACTCCACCACCTCCCTGGGCAGCCATTCCAGTGCCTGACTACTCTCTGAGAGAAAAAGTTTTTCCTTATGTCTAATCTAAACCTCTTCAGTTACAACTTGCAACCATTTCCTTGGGTCATGTTTGTTGCCTAGGAAAAGAGGCCAAACCCCTCCTCATCACAACCTATCTTCAGGAAGTTGTAGAGTGCAATGAGGGCTCCCCTGAGCCTCCTCTTCTCCAGACTGAACAATCCCAGCTCCCTCAGCCGCTCCTCATAAGACTTGTGCTCCAGACCCCTCACCACTTTTGTTGCCCTTCTCTGGCACATTCCAGGCCCTCAATGTATTTCCTGTAGTGAGGGGCCCAAAACTGAACACAATACTCAAGGTGCGGCCTCACCAGTGCTGAGTAGAGGGGGATGATCACCTCCCTGCTCCTGCTGGCCACACTATTTCTAATGCAGGCCAGGATGCCATTGGCCCTTTTGGCCACCTGGACACATTGTCAGCTCATGTTCAGCCAAGCGTCAACCAACACCTCTAGGTCCTTTTCCTCTTTACAGTTACCCAGCCACGCAGCCCCAAGCCTATAACACTGCATGGGGTTATCGTGGCCAAAATGCAGGACCCGACACTTGGCCTTGCTGAACCTCATCCCATTCACCTCAGCCCAGCGATCCAAGTTATCTACATCCCTCTGAAGGGCCTTCCCAGCCTTAGGCAGATCCACATCCCAGGTTGGTGTCATCTGCAGACTTACTGAGGGTGCACTCAATCTCCTCATCTAGGTCATCAACAAAGATATTAAAAAAGATGGGCCCAGTACCAACCCCTGGAGGACACCACTTGAAATGGGTTGCCAGCTGGACTTAACTCCATTAACCCCTACCTGTTGGGCACAGCCCTCTATCTAGTTCCTTACCCAAAGAAGGGTATATATGTCAGGCCATCCCAGGAGAATACTGTGAGAAACCACGTCAAAGGCTTTGCTGAAGTCTAGATAGACTACATCAACAGCCCTTCCCTCATCTACCAGTCTGGTCACCCAATCATAGAAGGGGATGAGGTTGGTCAAGCACGGCCTGCCTTTCATGAACCCGTGCTGGCTGGGCCTGATTGTCTGGACACCATACACATGCCCTGTGATCTCACCAAAGATCATTTACACCATAACTTTCCCTGGTATGAGGCCAGGCTGATAGGTCTGTAGTTCACTGGATCCTCCTTACGGCCCTTCTTGTAGATGGGAGTTACATTGGCAAGCCTCCAATCCTCTGGGACCTATCCAGATAACCAGGAAAACTGATTAGATGACAGAAAGCGGCTCAGCAATCATCCCCACCAACTCCCTCAGCACCCTAGGATGGAACCTGTCCAGTCCCATGGACTTGTGACAGTCCAGATGGAGGAGGAGCTCTCTAATTGTCTCCTCCTGAATCACCGGGGCTGTATTTTGCATAGCATTCCAGACTTCTAGATCAGGGTGCAAAATGCCCTGAGGATAACTGATCTGCCTATTAAAAGCAGATGTAAAGAAGGCATTGTGGACCTCAGCCTTCTCCTTATCCTGGGTGGTCACATTCCCCACTGCACCAAGCAAAGACTGGACATTTTCCTTGGTTCTTCTCTTACTACTGATATGTTTATAAAAGGATTTCTTATTCTCTTTTACTGCAGTGGCCAATCTGAATTCAAGTTGAGCTTTTGCCTTCCTAACTCCTTGGGTCTTTTTCAAAGAAGCATACTCAAACCAATTGATTAAAAGGTCAATAAATAAATTTTCTTCATACAAAAATAGTAAATAAATAAATTTAAATTTAAGAAAATGTAATGCAACAAGAAGTTAAAGCTGCTGAATATATCTGATACACAACTACAGCTTATGAATCAAACCTAGAATCTATGTAAGTTTAGATCATACAATCAAGGAATCTGGAATCTCAATGAATATTTAAATTTGTATTTTAAGAAACATTAACAATTCAAATTTTCTTTTAAAATATGTAATACCATAATGTTAAATTCTTTGGGAAATGTCTTACTGAATTTGCATTTTAAAGTATAAGTCATAATTATATACACTTTTTCCTCCTAAATCACTGAAAAAAGAGCACATGCATTTCATTTATGCTACAAGGTCACAATTCTTATTTTATATTTCTGTTATTATTTGTTTAGTCAATATTCTTGGCAGAAGCAACAGTAATATGAAAAAATGATTCTGATTTTGGTCTTGGAAACTATTTTCAAGGTCATGCAAAGTGTAAATGCAATCCACTCTGCACATGATTAAACCAGTGAGACAATATCAAGTTCTTCACATTGGCAATTGTGAGGCTCCTCAAGCATGAACTATCTTATTATTATCCATTCAAGCCCATTTGATAAACATTCATTTTTCTAAAGTAAATGGTAGACTAAGTTTCTCTCCGTTATTCCAGTGAATGTATCTTAACTGATAAAAAAAACCCTGAAAAATAACTAGGAAAGGTCACAGTCCATATGCAACCTAATAACGTTTTACTGTTTATTAAGTTTTTATGCATGGCTTAAAACTGAGTTAGTACTGCATAGAGCCAAAATGCATTTATGCCCTTCAGGAAATTTTGTACGTAAAAATTAAATTACATTATGAAAAGTGAAGAGTCCTACTAATGCTAAAAAGAAAGAAAACTTGATTGTAGGGTCTGATTTTATACATCTGCAATTTCTGTTTTCCAATTTTTCATTTGCAATATTATTTTTTATTCATAGAATAGCAGCAGAAACTGTATTGTCTGTTTGTTTGTTTTGACTTTTGTTATTATTTCTGGGGGACTCCTGAGCAACTGACATGCTTACAAGTCACTCCCTAGGTTAATGGATATTGAACTTGTACAGTATTGCAAGAATAAAGCCTTTAGTTTCCTAATTGGTTGTCCATAGGTCACAGATTATCAAATCAAATGTAGTTATATAACAAATTTTACAATAGCAATATTTAGAAAGCTAAATTATAAGACACTGATTTATTCTTTAAGTTAGTTGGGAAGTACATCTATGATATGGAAATGGATTCTGGTCCCAGGACCAGTTCCAGAGAGCTGATGCTTCTCATGTTGGCCTGCAGAAAGCATCTATTCTGAAGTGGCAAATGTAATGGGTTGGTGGGTTTTTTTGTTGGTTGGTTGGTTTTTTTTAGGCTTTTGTTGTTGTTTGCTTGCTTTTTTAGTCTACTGCATCTCTACTGAATCTGCAAAAAACACAGATTTTACTTGAGTGACCAAAGTGTATTTTACTTCATGATTTGACATTTTTGAATTTACTGGAAAATGTTTTCTCCTCTCTTTCAGACCCTGTAAGCTGCTACAAAATCAACTACAGTGTTTTCCAGGCACATTTGCAACTAGCTGCACCTTTTTTAACAGACTGAACTTTGAAAATGTCTAGCTAATCTCCAAAAACTTTTATACTGAATTTTTGAATTAAAAAAAAAAATAATTAAAAACAAAGCTAATTTTTGTCACTATCTTTCTCTTAACTGGTTTAAACTGGCTGCTAGCATGATGTATTGCTGATCTGGATATCTTATTTCATGATTTCTAAGAGGTTAAATTAAACTCTGTATTTTGGTTTTTCTTTCATCACCTTTCATATCTCTGTCCCTCTGTTTTGCTCATATTATTTCATCTTTAATGTCTCATTCCTTGTAGAAAAAGTTCTAATAACAAATACTTCTCTGTTTTCTGTCTACGAGTCAGTAAACCGTTTGACCATGTCAACTCGTATTGATTTAGTACACTATGATCAAGGGACAATCAGATAGCAAATTGAGGAGTTTATTCTTGCAGCAGTTGCAAGTGCAGTTCTTATTAACTTTATATTCCATTCTTTCAAGCAAAATGCTGTTTCATTAGGTTTATTGCTTGTTACAAATACAGCTTTTAACCTACTTTATATACACAGCTTGAAAGAAAATAAATAATGATGTCTTTCATGATCTTATAGATTTCATAGCACTGATTTGGTTGATGAAAAACTTAACAAGAGTTGAGTACTCTTGCAGTGCAGAGAGCCATCCGTATCCTAGGTTGCATCAAAAGTAGCATGTGACAGGCATGCAAAGTAATTCTATACCTGTACTCAACTCTCATGACATCATACCATTCTGCTTTGTGGCATCCAACACAGGGATACGGATATGTTAGAGAAAGTGCACAGAAGGGCCTTGAAGATGATCAGAGGGCTAGAGCACCTCTCCTGTGAAGATGAACTGAGACAGCGGGGGTTGTTTAGCCTGGGGAAGTGAAGATTCTGAGAGGTTAGATTTAGATTAGACATTAGGAAGAAATATGGGTAGTGAGGCACTGGAACAGGTTATCCAGAGAACTTGTGAATGCCTCCATCCTTTCAAGTGTTCAAGGCCAGGCTGGATGGGGCTTCTAATGGAAAATGGGCCTGCCCATGGCAGAGGTATTGAAACTAGATGATCTTCAAGGTGCCTTCCAAACCAAAACATTCTATGAACCTATGATTCTATGATTTCCCCTCACCTCCAAATTCACAATTACATATTTCAAATTTATTTGTTACTTAACAGAAATGGGTGGTGTCTGTATAGCCATACAAATGTGCAGTATCCCACAAAGTTATTACTCAGAGTTTGATAGCATCTTTCTGTAGCATTTGGTTTTACAAAAACATTATGTTCTAGATCCAAATGTAAATTAAAATCAGTACAGTGTATCATTGGCAATCTGTGATGAACAAGAGATTTCCAAAAAGGCAACAAAGATATAGTGCAGGAATTTAGAGCTAGCATCTGCAAATATCTACTTCAATTTGCAAATTTTAGTTAACTGAATGGATTGACAATCACATATCTGAACTATTTTATTTCATCCTAAGTATGTTGAGGTCTTCACATACATTCACATTTCTTTCTCATAGGGCCAGTTGAAATTTTTTTGATAAATTTTTTGGCAGTGTAAAGTATCTTCTACAAGGACATAATCACATGTTAAAAAGAAACACACAAACATTAATTTTCTTTATTGATGAAAAGCAGTAAAAAATGTTTTAGCATTAAAGCAACCTGCTTTATCATTCTACTAAGCAGTTTTTTTTCCCTTTCTAAATAATTTTTAAAATGAAATCCCTGTTTATACTTCAACAATCTACTTTTCAGATATTCAGAAAGGTTTCATTTGATGACAACGTAATTGAGTGTACTGAGTGCATATTGTTTCAGCAAAGTTATTTTCAGAGGAATTTTTTTCTTTTTAAAGATCATCCAGATAGGAAAGCAAATGAAAACACAGATTATTACTGACATTAATCCTCTAAAGCTGCTGAGAACTGAGAAGAAAAAAAAAAAAAACAAAAAAAACCCACATTTCTTCCCGAGCTGTATAATGCTTTAAAGAACTGTTACTTTATAGACCAGTTTAGAGAACAATTACTCTATAGACTAATATAGGGAAATATACATCACAGCAACAGTACTTTCTCATTTATGTGATTAAATGTCAATGATAAAAATTGACGTTTTCAAGAGAAAAAAGAAAGAACAAAATATGATAGAGTCAACTTGGTGTAATTTATTAAAAAAGCATAAAAACTGTGGTCTGACATTTAAAAGATTTTCTTATGTCACTTACAGGATTTTCAAAATTATTTTATTTTGTTTGTTTTAGAAACCAACATGAATTTTGAAAAAAATGTACGAAAATAGAGGACATATTTTACGGGTGTCTCTCATTCTCAAAATATTAACTATGTCCAATTTGCCTATATTTAAGCCCTTGTTGCTAATGTGTATAGGCCCAGTGTATGTCTTGTGCCATTATGAAATATTTGAAAAGGAAACCGAATTGTCTGAGTGTTACAGTTTTATTTGAGATATATTTTATTGAGATGTGAGTGAATGTGTAAAAACAGCAAGGACAATGCTATTTGAAATGATACTCCTGTGCAAGATTCTTGCTGAAATGCTTTTCATTTTAACATCTTCAGATAAGAGTGGACTCCGATCATCTTAATATGTTACACTGTGAATTTGGAAGAAGAGTCAATTCTTAAGACTGTTCAAATGTACTTTACTAAAAACTCTGGAAATCTCTAGAAAATACTTTGGAAAGGAATGTGAAACAAGTGTTGACTCAGACATGTACATATTTTTTCAGATGTATTCGACACTACATTATGAATATGTTTCATAGCTCTGTAATAGTTTATATCTGGTAGAATAATTTAGAATAAAGTGAGTATCATAGCAGAAAGGATTTCTCCATTAACTAGCATTAGAAGCTTGTGTTTTTATTGAATATCAATATCACTCGAAGTGTGAGTGAAATTTCTTCTGACTCCTTCAATTGAACAAGATAATTAAAAAATTAGATAGATTCATAAATGTTGTACTGATTTTCCTTTTCTTTACGTAGGTCTTGTTTGTTTGACTGTTCTTCAGTCTCTGTTTCTTCATAAGCACAAGACCCTACACCCCTTGCATATAAAGGGATAACAGAAAGACTTGGGATTGAAACTAGAAGATCTTTAAAGTCCTTTCCAATCCAAATTATTCTATGACTCTTTATAAGGTTTATGTAATTTATACAAGCCTGGGAAAGAGGCTAATGTTTCATCATCAATCCTTTACCTCCTCCGCCCCCCACATGCTTTAAAGAGATTCATTTTATCTTAAGATAGATACCCACAGGATAATGTCCCTAATTTTCTTTTAGCATAAATTGGCTGTGCTGAGAAGAAAGGAAATAAAAACAAGACTTGTGTACAATGTGAAATACCTTAGAATATATTGGAATATTAGAATATATTTACCTTAAACTCCTGCAAATCTCAACAAGGGCTGAGATTTCCTGTATGTCATGTATCCTACCTGCCTTTCCTGTGGATGTCTTGAATTTTTAGGGAAAAATCACATGGTGTTACATACCTGTTTAACACAACTCTGTTCAACCCTCATCTTCCACTGATTATAATGGAAGCATAAATAATTAAGACACAACTAGATGCCTGCAAGTAGATACCTAAAACTGAAGTCTTTAATCAGTGAACTGAATCACATTCTTATACTCATGCCTTCTATTGTTAGCCTCCTGCAAATCTTTTGGAATTATAATACCACAATAGTCTTAATAGGAAGAACCGTTAAGAAGATTAAAAAGAAGGGCTTTCAGAGAGGATACAAGTCTTCTGAAAGGAAAGCTTTTTAAGAGTCCCAAACCTGTATTTTTTCATTAAATATTACTTAGTACATTCCCACTTACATTCCATGTACAGATAGACCAGATGTATGAGTAATATAATCAAATCAGGAATAATGGTTAAGGAGCATAGTGATGGGATTATGTTATAGTTGGGATTTCTGTATCCAAACTTGAAAAGAGAAAAAAATATAGAAAAAGGTGAAATAGATAAAACTGTTCATCAGCATGGATTGGTTTGGGAAAGAGAAGATAGCATAAGCAGACTACAAAAGAAGCTGCTTGAGACAGATGATACAGAAATCTACTAACAGCCAGTTTGCTTGAGTCAAATCCTCCTCCAGCAGTGATTATGATCACAATGTATAACATATCCATACAACAGAAGAAGACTATGCAGGTTTTCATACATAATAACTCTTACAGACCTTTTCTCATTACATCTGAATTGCTTACTATAAGTTTCCTTTTAATTCAAGGGTAGCTGAATGTGAAGTCAATTCATTCAAGACATACCACATGAGATTCAGCTTCTGCAAGGTTCATTTTTTTCTGGTATAATGCAGTGGGTTGTTGCTAATCTGAGTAGTGATACACCAAACAGTCTTGTCAATGATTAAGAGGCACTCAATATTTTCTAAAAATATATGAAAAATGTTTGCTAGTTCAGAATGGATTGGTTCTGAATTCAAAGATCAATAATAAATAGCAGATCCATCATCCAACACATTAGCAGACCTCTGACTGTCTTTTTCAAGAAGTTTATGATTTGAAAATGACGGTGTTGCATTTACTGTGCATACAGAATTGATGAAATAAGGCCAAAAGCCTGTAACATCAGAATTAGATAAACAGCATGTCTTATTCCTATCCTTTTAGCAATTACCAGGTGAAAAATTTTTTGCTCTCTGATTAAAGTATCGACTTATAAAACATACCTTCTTATAAAAAAAAAATATTTAGGATGAAGGTAGTTTGTCTGTGAATACAAGAATATGTGGAATTTATTATAACTAAAGAAATATACGTTTAAAGAACAGAGTAAGTATCATTAGGATGTACATACTTTGTTATGATAAAAAGGGTGCAAGTCTAGTGTTCGAATTTTGAAGAATGAACACACACCTTACAGAGGCTTAAGCCATTTTTACCAGCTATTAGCATATAAAGACAGTTACGTAAAATATGCTGGCATGTCAGGGAAGAAGACTGATTTTTGGTTGTAGCAGAAGACCCAAACTTCATGCAAACTGAGAGATTATGTGTGCCTCACTCTGACAAAGACTATTTACTTGGGTAACAGAATATTGTTGTTAGCATAACACTTAAAAGATATTGCTTTGGTTTGTAGCATTTGTTTCTGTTTGATTCTCTGTTTTAGGTTCTTAAGGGAACAGGGGAATCATGCTCTTGTCTAATAACTAGCATAACTAGTTGATTACACTAGTTCTCAGTTCTTAAGAAGAGTCAATCTGAGTATAAGATGTGCCAGGAGTTTTCACAGCTTGTGAACATGGTGAAGGCTTTGAAATTGCTTTCTCTGTAGAAACTAGGAGACAGCTTTTCAGAGGATCTGAGCAATAACATAGGTGGACCTATCTTGTGTTTTAATTTGATGGTCTTTTTTTCCGTACAGAATCACGTTGGGAATAAAAAAAAACCAAAACATCACAAAAGACTTCTAGAGATGGGAGACTCTCAACCTGTGCATGTGAGGTAGTATAAATGTAATTAAAATGATTTTTGCTCTGCAGTTTCATTATTTATCATGGAGAACTTTAACCTTCTTCCCCAGAGACTGTTTCATTACTTTGTAAGTCTGGAAATGACAATAACAACAATGTAATCTACCTATTAATGATAAAACTAAAACTACAGATCAAAACTAAAGAAATTGCCTATACCCTGTGCTTTGCCTTATGACCAACTTGAAATTATGCAAATTAGTATTATCTGCTTAGCTTCTGCTATGTTTACTACATGACTCAAAAGAAGAATCAATGTCAGAAGATCAACGTAGAGAAGGTTAATGTTAGCCTACTGAGGGAGAATATGTTAAAATTAGCAAGGGCTCTCAACTTGGGAAGTTGCTGAACAAATCATGGGTGATGAGTATTTCAAGGTGCCCAATAAGTAGATGAAACTGCCTATTTAAGAACATTTACATATGTAAGGGTTTCAAAAATGATCGTAAACAAGGAATCTAGTGCTAAGTCAATGTGGTAGATTAAAGAAGAAAAGGACAATAACTACAGTGTCCTCAGATATATAGATTCTATGATTAAATAACTTTCTGAATGTGAATAAAAGTAACTAAATAAAGCTTATCTCAAGTAAGAAAAGATATTCAAAAATCCAAAGTAAAATTGACAAAACATGTACAAAACATGGGCCTAAGTCAGCCTTCCAAAAAGAGTGTGTTTGCAAAGCAAATAAAACAAGGAATGTCAACAGCCTGCACAGGTCTTTGTTCTAAGTTAGTATTTCCTGATGGACCGTGTGCAATCTCTTATGGCAAAAATAATACTTAAGCAGACACATGAAACAGCTACAGCTTCATTACCACAGGTAGTGGTGACACCTACTGCTGCCAGTGCTGAGCCTGGTAAAGAAATCTTGGGAATATCTATGACAGATTTAGTCACATGATGGCACTTCCTGTTCCTTCTCAAACTCCATCACAGTGTTTGTATGTACTATTTAGGTGTCAATCTATTAGTGAATAAGGAAGAAGTCCTAAGAAAAGCAAAGATTATGTGCTTTGTTTTCTTTTCCCTGTGCTTTTCTTCCTTAATAATATTCTTATAATAACATTCACTGGCTAGTGAAAGTACAAAGTACCTGGATTCTTTCAGAATTATGTCATGTCAAATCAAAACTATTGTAAGAATGGAATTTTCTTTAGTTATATGCTGCCACTACTATTGTTACTGCCATTAATAATAATAAGAAAAAAATCAAGTTAATATAAAAAAAATTTTTGATGAAAGAAGCTACCTTAGCAATCACAGTATACAAATGATGAAAAAATTTCTTTTGTTGCTTCTGTATTTTAAAACTCTAGTGTAAGCACATGAAATATTTATTGGGTAGCCACAGATGCCAAAAGTGACTAGATACTGTGGACTACTGAGATAAATGGATTGTACAATGCTTCTGCATAATAAATCCTGGAATTACAATGTAGCAATCCCCAAACTCTCCTATGAATCCCAAGCTATCTCTTTAGGCATGTTGATGGCATTATTTTCTCATTTTTAACTCATCTTGATCTTTCATTCTTTACTGCAATTCTTTAATTTTGAAACTAAAGCATCCCGCCAAGAACTCTCTCCTTTTACAACATTTCCTTATGAAAACTATGTTTTTTTATCACCTATCTGTTTCACTTTGTGGTTTCTTTCTTAAACATGCAGAAAAAAAAAAAAAAAAAAAAAAAAAAAAAAAGGTAACTTTCTCCCAAGAAAGCAATCAGAATTATATTTTTTTTCTGTGTTATTTCTGCCATGCTTGGTGGGTAGTTTTGATTGTGACTTTTGACTGGAGGAATATTACTGACTTATGGATCTCAATACAAAATAGATCCTTGAGTACATGTACATGATTTCTTTCTTGCATGCCATTTACTTCCAAAGGATTAAGAAATACCAGAATGTAAAAGACTGAAAACCATTTCTTACAGCAACATAGAAGTGCTCTGTGATTTTAGGAGATTTATAAAAAAAGATTCAAGTCAGTCAATCCATGAAAGCCACTGATTGCCTTGTAGGAGGTTCCATATTGGAGAAAGAGATCCGAAAACTAAGCTACTGGTAGCAGCGCTCCATGTTTAAAAATCTGTTTAGAAGCACAGATTCTCCAGCATAACATAACTGTTCCTGACTCCTAGCCCAAATATGGATAACATGAATTCTTCACATTCTTCTCAGCTGTTCATTTGTATGACTCTTTGAAAAGAAGGAGAAGGCCATAACGTGGTATGTGTTTACTGGGAAGAAAAAAAAAAAAAGAAAAGTATTTTAAGGATTATATTACATGTTTTAAATAATAATAATAAAAAAAAGCTTGCATAATGTTAAAGACAAATATTAAATTTTCTAGTGTGAAGAAACACCAATTAACAAATCAGACTGATCAGACTGGTTAATACAGACACAAATGGTATGTGGTAAATAGTGAAAAATGTTTCCAACAGGAATTTTTATTTTGAATTCCTCCAAAATTATGATCTCATTATGACTGGTAGAGGCTTTGTCACTGAGAGAACAAATACATAATGGGCAAATATAAAGATGTCATGGTTTTGTGATTTTTGGTAGTCGGTATCATCATAACATCATGTGGGGCACTGGGAGTTTAATTGTTAATGCTCAAGTCCTGAGTACCTGCCCTGAAGAGAAGAACTACATTCCCCAGGGGACTTTGTGGTCACAGAGAGGAGATACAACTCCTGGTAAGATCACCTGATGCTCTCTTCTTCATCCACTCTTTTTCGTCTGTTCTTTGTGGGCACTGCTCCCGTCTCCCTGCTGCTCAACTGCACTGCGCATCTCACCTCAGCATTGTGGTGAGGTCTATCCACCTTTCAGACATTCTCTCATTATATTTGATTTATTAGCTTCAATTCTGATTATATTATATTATAGTGTGCTATCTTGCATTCTGATACCATATTTAGTAAATTAGTTTGTTTCTCCTCAGATCGTTGCCATTGTTTTTAATTATTTTGGGTCCCCCTGTTCCCTTTTTTTCTGGAGGCATGGATTCTGTGAAATCCTTCCACCCTCTGATCACAGAACCAAGCCGAACCAGCCCGTAAACCATTGACAAAACATTTGTTATCTTCATACGATTTCATTTTGGTTATGTCAGATTAATTTTTTAAGTACACAGAAAAAGTGATTTTCAGATGTGCATGTTGCTAGTGTAATTCTTTGTTGCTGATTTTAGATAGATAAAGCTATTATTCAGGTATACCCAGACTTATCAGAATACAGAGAGCAGATGAAATCTGCTGTCTGAAAATGAAAGTCCTATTGCTGGATTTTTATTTGTTTATCTATTTCGTCTGAAACTTGACTAGACCAAATTATATTCTCAGCTACTGATTTTAATTTTATGTATAATTTTCAGATGAGTAAGAGAGTAATGATACAGTTCAAAAGGGTAATGTGTATATCCTGGTTAAGACTGGAAATTACAAGCTGTAACTTTTTGGGTGCTAATTCTTCACTCATTAGGAAACACTCTGGATATAAAAAAAAAAAAGGTCAGGTAGTGACAGCCGCTCATAAATAAATTCTAACATGTTCTAGACTTCCTGTTACTACAGTGTCAAAAATATTAGAAAGAACAACAATGTGTAGTTTCTAATATTTGCTGGTCCAACACAGAAATATTTAGCAGGGAATCATAGACTCATATTATGGAATTACAGAATGATTTAGGTTGGAAGAGACCTTAAAGACCACCTATTTCCAAACCTCCAGCATGGACAGGGTTGCCAATCACTAGGTCAGGCTATCCAGGACTCCATTCAACCCAACCATGAATCCCTCCAGAGATGGAGCATCCACAATTTCTCTGGGCAGCCTGTACCAGGACCTCATCACCTTCTGAGTAAATAATTTCTTCATGACTTCTAACCTATATTTCCCTTCTTTTAGTTTAAAGCCATTCCCCTCTTCTCCTATCACTATCTACCTGTGTAAAACATTGGTCTTTTTGAGCACAGGAAGTTCCATACAAACATGCAGGTGCCCTTACTTTATGGTAAGAGTGATAGAGCAGTGGAACAGGTTACCCAGAGAGTTTGTGGAGACTCCTCCTATACAGATACTTAAGACTCATCTGGACACCTACCTGTGCAATCTATTGTATGGTACTTGCTTTAGCACAGGGTGGACTTTATATCTTGAGGTCCCTTCCAACCCCTGCAATTCTGCGATTCTGTGAAGTATTTAATGGAATAGCATTTGAATTGTCATTCTTGCTCCTGAATTCTGCATCTATTCATATGACTATCAGACACAAGTTCACAGGGGTATTTCAAGAGGCCATTGCAATAACCAAAAAATATCAGGGTAATGGTGTGGAGCAAACAAAGGCAATGGCAGAGCCCTTATGTGAGAAATAGGTGCTATAGGAAAAGATATCCAAGAGGAATTAACTTACCCCTCTCAGTAATAGTTTGCAAAAAAGGATGAGCTGAGGAATGTGACCCTCCCCCGTTTGCGCCACAGCAGAGAAGGGCAAGGATGACCTGCACAGACTCAGATGGAATGGGAAGTATCGTGGCTCTAAACCCCAAACCCACTCCAGGCACTCACGTACTCACATAGCTCACTCACTGCTTGAGGCCGTGACCTTGGAATTCCACTACAAATGGGAAGGGTCATTTAATTACACTTGTCTGCACCAGGAGAGACTTGTGAAATGTTTAGTCCATGGCTGAAAAAAATTAGATGGTTAGGACTCTTTGAAGATAAAATGGTGTCCTCTAGAACAAGTTCTGATCAACGTGATACAGATGGGTGTGATCCCTGAATACAGCTGGAAACATAAACGTCGAAAATATGCTAGGCCAGATGTTAATCTTGTGATTCAGTGCAGTAATGCTTTTATCAGCACTTTTTTTTGTGACCTGGCTTATGGAGATAGGAGTATGGAACTGTCTGATAAGACAGAGCATAAATTTAGTTATACAGTACTTGTATAGCTGATATTCTTCATAGCACATACATAAATAATTCTCCATAAGAAGGAAGTTACAAGTTCCAACTAATGTTTAAAATGTATTTGTGATAGAAATAATACAAAAAAGGTTGTATTATAATCTAAATACACAATTTCTGTCTCCTGCATATTACATTGCTAGAATTTTTGTTTGTTTTATTTTCAGACTCAGACTGATACTTCATCATATGACAACCAGATTATTCCTTGGTTATTAACATGTGTTATTTGAGTCCAGCTGGAATTGATGATGTTGATAACTCCATTCACAGTTTGCAATGTTTAAAGTGCCAAATCAAGCAAGAAGTTTTGTGACACTTCATCATAACATTTCCTTTAGCACATGATCTGTGATCTGCTAGAATATAAGAATAGCACTTAGTAATAAACAGAATTTTGAACAGGTTCGCGACATGACATTATGACTTATAATCTTAAGCGATCACTGAAAGCAACTTAATGTTCCCAAATAATCCTGTGGTGTGTAACTCAAGAAAAATGCAAATTGCATGTGTAGCCCACAGCTTACAAAATTACTTTCATTCTAACACATATTGTAACTCGTCTATAGGCATCTAATCAAGAGCAATATGTAAAAAGGTTTGCTTGAGCAACCAGCAAGTGACAGACTAGGAAATTGAATGGAAAACAATTATTAAAATCTTCGACAAAATCTGTGCTTTTTAGGTTTTGAGGATTTCTTAATACTATTTCTGTTTGTTTCTCATAAATTCAGAATGTTAATTCAAAAGTTAAATTGATATGTAAAACCGTATTTTATTATTCCTTTACATATGGAGAATTGCTTATACAGACAATTATCCATGGTTAGATATTATTCTATAATTCTACAAAATCTCCCTCACGAGAGCACATGAGGGCAAAACACTTTACTTTTCATAGGGTAAGGCTACAACATTTCTGAAATATCATCAGCTATAAGAATAGGATCTTTAATATAATACTCCAGTCATGCATGTTACTTGAATCAGAAAACTCATAAGATTAATTCTAATTTGGGTTGGTAACTTGATAAAAAGGAAAAAAAAAAAAAAATAGTGTGATCATGTGAATTATGTACCCTGAGTACCATTTTCAAGAACTACTTTTACTTCATCTTTTGCCTTGAGAATGTCAGTGAAACTTAGGGTAAGAGTCTTCCATAGCTATCATACACAAAGAAGAGTTTCAAGACTGTAGAGCTATGGTACTTGAAAAGAAAATAATCAAGACACGTGGTATGTAATAGCTCTATGAGGCATTTTTACAGAAATTTTCCAGTTGCTCAAACTGAGGGAAATTTTCCCATGGAACAGCAGGAGTATTTTAGGGTACTCTTACAAGGCACTTCTACTTATTTTATGTGGAATAACGGAGCCAGTGTGGCCTCCTTGACAGGCTGTTCAGAAAGTCTGAATAATGTTGATTATTTTAAGTATTGTTTAAAAATTGTTCTTCTCATCTAGCAAGTGGATCTTAACAATGCATTCAATTTCCTAGGAAGTTACTGTATGTAATTCTAAAATCTGCCATAAGTACTACAGTACACTTAAAAAAAAAAGATAGTAGGAAATCCTTCTATATCTAGAAAGGTGAAAGTTAGTCTTTAAAATGATGATTAATTTTCCATGTGTCCACCTGAAATCTCTCAATAAGATGATAAGCAGTAAATATTTTGTGTGTGCAGTAACTTTTTTTTAAAGGCATTACAGGCTATTATACTTTTAAAACATAAATGCAAGTCTGAATAGTGATAGTATATCAACCTGCATTTGTTAGGAAAGGCATCACCAGGATTGATGGAGGGCATTGGGGAAACATAACACACAGTACAGATGTATTTGGCTGCTTTAAGCATTGGATCAAATGTCTTGGGAGCAGAAGCTAAAGACAGAAAGACAAATTAAAGCTCATTCCTATGCAAGTGCATGACTGACCTCTAATAATTAAGCTACTCTATTTGCTCTTCAGTTAAAGTTTATGGTAACATAAAACTCTTCACCTTATTACTCTATCTTCCTCTTTGTCCAAATAAGAAACTAAGTCCTACAAGGTGTCTCAGGACACATCTTATTCAAAAGCAGAGATCTTGTGAAAATCAGAAAATAAAATTGAAAATTCTTGTTTCAACTTGGAGCTGTGTCTTGCATTCTGAAGCTCTTCTTTCCCTTTTCTATTGGGCTAGGAATTACATAGATTAATGCAATACTTCTACATACAACAGAAAAAAAAATATGCACTGGCCTATGCTTTCCTCTTGCAACAAATACTTGTTTTTAAACGACGAAGTTTAGAAAGTGACGGAGGAGGCTCAGGAAAGGGAGCTGAGATATTTATTCAATTTTACTATGGGGATTTTTCAGGGAGATGGATCAGAGAATGAAGGAAGGAACAAGGATTGCAGTGGGAAGGAGTTGGAGAAAGGAAGCAGAGAAAGGTTAGTATCATGGAAAGGAAAGAAGAGAAACTTGCTTGAAACTATTTGTGAGGAAAGGCAAGAAGAAAGTAAAAGAGATGGGAAAGAAAACTAGGATTGAGACAGAACTTCATAAGAAAAAAATGGATAGAAAAAGGGTACGGTACGAAGATTAATAGAAAACTGTAGGATATATCTGGTAAGGGAGATGTAGAATTTAAATCTGAAAGCCTGACACTGCCTCTCAATAAAGCCCTGTTTACACTAAGCAAGTGAAGACAAAGGTTTGAGCTTCTTATGCCCCCTCCTGCTCATTGTTTTCTCCGTGATTTTTGGGAATAAACCTAATTACTGTATATGTGATCCTTGGACATTTCAAGCCTTGAAGATGTTTACTGTGATTGTGCAGTTTCTTTACACTCCCAGAAGGCTTTCAATGCCAATCAGTCAACAAAGCTCCAGTGAGATCAGAGGGACTGAACTTCAACACAGAAGCAGAGAAAGTGATCTTTGAAAGATTCTTGCCAGTTATTTTTAAATATTTAGTGTTTTTAGAAGATAGACAATGTCTATGAAATGGAAATTTTGTGGTCAGAGAGTTGCATGGAATCCTTCAGAGCACTTTCTTGCCTTTTGATATATATTTTTTTCAGTTTGTGTCAAATTTTCCAGTCCTTTTATTTGTTTACCCCCAGTTATGGGCTCTAACCACTTCTGCCTTTCTTTCACCTCATAGGGAAGGGATTTTTTCTGCTGTTAAGTGTATTTTTTTTTTCTTTTGAACTTTAATTCCTTTACTTCCAATTATACTTTCTTGTATCAAACTACATTATCCTCCTTTCTTGGTGTTTACTGCCTTCAGATGTTTGTAGTTGTTTATTATGTCTTCCTCTCTTTCCTAACCTAATTACTGCACTAAACTATTTGTATTTATCCTTTTAATCTTCTTTAATAAGTAAACCCGTTCATGCATTTAATCATTTCCATGAGTCTTAGACTTTTTTTCCTGAGCTTTTCATGACTTGCAAAATGATTTCCTTACTTTTTTTCTAGTTAAACACTAATTCAAAATTTATGTTTGATATCTTAACCATTTAAGCAACTGTCCTTTTATAATAATTTTCATTAATTTATACTAACTCATTTTCTCTCATATCATTTTTCTCTTTATTTTTATACAACTTTTTACATCCTTTTGCCATTTATGCTCAAGTACAGATACATTCCTTTCCCTTCAGTTTCATTTTTTTCAGTTGCTTACTGTCTAGGCAACTGATAGATTTAGAAACAGAAGCACAGACACTCATTCCCCTATGACTGATTTAAGATTCAGTGACAGAAATTACTTCCAGCATGTATATCGTCTGTGCATCTACATCCTTTGAGTTCTGTTCTCCTTCCATACATATCACCTACTTCTGTCTTCTACTATCTTAAATTCTGACACTATTTTTTGCAGACTCACATTGTACATATGCTACTTCACCTCCCATAAGGCAGAGAGGTTGCAGTACTCTTTTTTATGTTTTGCTTTGTTTTGTTGTGGGGTTCTTTGAGTCATTTCAACAATGCGTCAACCAGTTTTACAATATCTGCTTACTGATGATACCCCCCTGTATCATCAGCTCGGACAAAACTGAGGTGGAGATACAAAGACATTTTTGCAAAAGACTTGATGCATTTGCTGAAATGTAAATCATTTTGTTCTCTAATTTCACTGGTTGATGAAGTTAGTGAGACAACATACCGTGAAATTTTAAAAAGAATTCTTAACGTGTGTTATTACTAAATATAATTTCAGACTGCACATGCAGGCATGTCAAGAGACATCATCTGAAATCTAGGGAGCAGGATAACTCAGCTAATGAGTATTGTTAAACAGACATTCACTTCTGCTTGCTTCTAAGTGAACGCATCTGAATGAGACTTGTCTGAATTAGAAAGCCCTGGGAATATTGCATTATACAGAGACAAAGATAACTGGAAACACAGGTTTCCTTTCAGGAAGACATACTGTTACAATCAGAAGTTTTTGACTCTACCAAAATTTCTATATTCGTAGGATTAAATTCTGTATGTGTAATGACATAGTACTGAAATTAGATGTTGTTCCATTCCCATGCAACTGAAAAAAGAGCCTTAATACTCTACAAATGCACTTTAAGGAGGAACAGTGAGTTCTACACAGATATAGTTTCAAACAACGAGGTCTAAGATCAAGCACTGAATATTTTAATTAAAATTTATATCTTGTTGCACTTTAAGCCAGTTAAAAAGTAGAATTTCAGTCTCAATTTCCATTTTTCTTTGTTATCTAAATAATTCTCTTTTGTTCTAAAAATAATTCTCTTCATGAGAAGAAATTTTTACAAATATATCTAAAGTATATTTAAAACTAGTAAATATTTAGAAAAAACACAATCTGGATTTCTTTTGAAGATCATAGATTGAAGCTATATACAAATATTGCAGCTGCAAGCAATGTTTCCTCACTGCAAATGTGGGCCTTCATGTCAAGTAAGATGGGGAAAGACCAGACTTTAGCATATTTAATAGAAAAATTGAATAACTGTGTCTACTTGTCTGAATTACTTTTATACAAACAAAACATAATTGAAAAAAACGATCTTCAGAGCTATCTATATTTTACCCATGTGTTTTCAGATGGATTACTAGCATTGTGTTCTCAGCTGCTTATTCAGTATTGTTGGAGAAACAGAGATCAAACATTGAAGTGATGTTATATAAAAACAGTATACATGTATAATAGGGCTTGGAGAATATGCCCTATGAGGAATGACTGAAGGAACTGAGGCCATTTAGTCTGGGGAAGAGGAGGCTGAGGGGAGACCTTTTTGCTCACTTCGAATACCTGAAAGGTGATTGCAGCAAGAGTGGGGTTGGTCTCTTCTCACTGGTGGCAGGTGACAGGAAAAGGGGAAATGGCCTCAAGTTGCACCAGGGGAGTTTTAGGTTGGATATCTGGAAAAACCTCTTTATAGGAAGGGTTGTTCAGCACTGGAATAGGATCCCCAGGGAGGTGGTTGAGTCACCATCCCTGGGTGTGTTTAAAAACAGTTTGAATTTGGTGCTCAGGGACATGACTTACCGGAGGGATGTTAGAGTTAGGTAATATGATCAGGTTGCAGTTGGACTTGAGGATCCAAGATGGACTTGATTCTTCAATTCTATGATTTTATAAGGTTTTTAGATTTTTAGATCATATTAAGTCTTGCAGACACTGACCATTTCCTGTTTGCATTTGCTCTAGCCAGTGTGCAGGTAATTCATTTAGCAGTTATTGAAGCACTGACTGCTGTTTTCATCTTCTCACAGAATATAAATATTTTTAGCATTGTTGAACTATACATGACATGAACCAGGGAACGAATAGATATTTACTTAGAATGGTTCTGTGTATACTCTAAGAAATCTGTGACATTAAATTAAGATTCAGGACTCAAATTTGAATTTGATTTTGGTGCAATTAGTTTTTAGTTTTGTATTACTCTGCATATCTACTTTCTAAAACTGTTCTTTGAAAAGAAGTAGAATATACTGAAGTGGTTACTTTATGAGTGAAAAAAGCACAGTGCCGTTGCTTGGAAAAAAAATAATTCACAATCACAGAATGGCCAGGGTTGAAAGGGACCTCAGGGATCATGAATCTCCAACCCCCTGTCACAGGCAGGGCCACCAAACTCCCCATTTAATACTAGACCAGGCTGCCCAGGGCCCCATCCAGATTGGCCTTGAACACCTCCAGGGATATGCAACCTCTCTGGGCAGCCTGTTCCAGCACTCTCTCTGTAAAGAACTCCCCCCTGACATCCAACCTAAATCTTCCCTTCCCTCAACTTCAAACCATTTCCCCTTGTCCTGCTGTTATCTACCTTATCAAAGAGTTGATTCCCCTCCTGTTTGTAAGCTCCCTTTAGGTACTGAAAGTCTGCAATGAGGTCACCCTTCAGCCTACTTTTCTCCAGGCTGAACAAACCCAGTTCCCTCAGCCTGTCTTTGTAGAGGAGGTGCTTCAGTTCCCTGATAATTTTAGCTCTCCTCTGGACCCTCTCCAACAGCTCCCTGTCTTTCTTGTACTGGGGGCTCCAGACCTGGACACAGTACATCAGATGAGGCTCACAAGAGCAGAGTAGAGAGGGACAATCACCTCCCTGGCCTCCCCTTTTCTGATGAAGCTGAGAATAACATTTGCTATCATGTGAGTTCCTGATGAAAATCCTAGTAATGTACCAAAGAATGTTTTAAAAATACTGATATATATTTAAATGGTAGGTATTTTAGAAATGGTAGGTATTTCTCATGATGCCAGCATCAATAGCTGCATGAATACAAAAGTACCTATTTCATTACCTGATTCAAGTATTTGTACAATCTACCAGGTACAAGCCTAAGAGAATCAAGGAAATTTTTTTCAGTTATTTGGTAAACGATCACAGAGAATTTCTGAAGGCTTTGAACCAATTCTCTTCTTGAATGGAATATAAAAAAGTGGTAGTTCATAAAAGGAAGACAGTTCTCATGTTTGGAAGTGGGGAAAAAAAACTACTGTCAAAGTTTAACAATTTTTCATATTCTAGAGGAGTTACTGTGTTCTTTTATCAAGTTAACATGGTGCTAATAGAAAGAATTTTATAGGTGTTACATATCTATAGTGTAGAGATGTGTATTGAAATGCTATGTAGGAAGCAAGGAAAGTCTCCTGGGTTTTAGCATAAGTTTTTACTGTATCTATCCTTCTGTACTTGCTAATGGTAGAACATCTTCAGTCTGTCTTATATCCTGTGAGAGTATATGCTGCATATGCAAGTTGCATAAGAGTATTCCAATACTGCACTCATTTTGTACAGTGTGAATTGTACACACAAGGTTGTTTCTTATTGATACAGAAAGAACTGATGTCACATCTTTTCCTCTCATTAGCAGAAGCCAAGAATAGGAGGTGGTCCTATCTGTTTGCTTTGCTGACATGGTCAGATAGCACAAAGAATGCTGTGCTTGAAGAACTTGATGAACTTTAACACTAGACATTCTGGTACAAAACCACTGTAATTTCTCATCATAAGAGTGACAATCTGCTGAACTTTCAGCAGCAATCTTTAAGATGAATTCAGAATCAGGAAAGCATGTGTGAAATTTTGTCACGGCTGCTGAATTAAAAAAAAAAAAAAAAAAAAAAAAAAAAAAAAAAAAAAAAAAAAAAAGCAGAAGGCAACTCTGCAGACAAGGACAGTGAAGAAAAAGGGCAGGATCTGCTCCAGGAGCCAGAGCAGAAGATGCCCTGCAGCTGCAGCCTATTGAGAATGTTTCAACAGTGAAAGCTGAAAAGGATTTAGGGGATTATTACCTTCTTCAACTACTGCAGCTATAGAAAGATACATTGCCTTCACTTTGCTCTCAGACAAAACGTGAACAACATCTCTGGATATTCCTTAGAATTTCTACTACAGTTCTCTGCCATCAAAAGCTGTGATCACCAAAATTCTTCTCTGCTTCTTTGACAAGACAGTTCCATGGAAATGGACCTTCATTTCAAAAATGTGAGCAAGTAACTGACATCCCATTTCACTCGTCTGCTGTGTCAAACAGATTCTGCTGATTATTATGTGTAACGTTTCAGTCTGTGGTATTGGAGTAAATCTCCGCTATGCATAACCAGGTGTAAATGAAATACATATCACTTGCTATTTGAGAACTTTGACATCAGCTAAATGAAGCTATAGATAAGACAAGTGCTTGTTATTGAAATTCTAAATTATGTCTATAGTCATAAGTTGAAGATTCACACAGATCACAGGTGTTTTCTAGAGAATGGCAAGCTGACATTTCCAGTCACATCCTGATAACTGCAGAAACGGTCCCTTTGATTACATTGCTGTTTTGCAAGCCAGAAAAATTGATGTGATGAACTGCCTACTGTTGTAGATATCACTCTCACCTTCATCTGAATAGCCAATATTGGAATCATTCCCTGATTGGTCCCTTCAGGTCAGAAATGACTGACAGTGATCCAATAAAGGCAAAATTCTGTCTGAAGAGATGGTCAGAAGAGAAACTGATTCCCAGAGTTTAAACTGAAGCATAAAATAGAATCACAGATTATCCTGAGTTAGAAGGGGCTCACAAGGATCATGAAGTCCAGCTCCTGGCTCAAGACAGGACCAAGCAAAATTCAAACTCTGTTTCTGAAGGCATTGTCCAAAAGTTTCTTACACTCTGATAGTTTGAGGCTGTGAACACTGCCATGGGGAACTTGTTCCGTAGCCCAATCACCCATTATAAACATACGTCAGCAGATACTGACACATTCAGTAATAGAATTGCCTTCATCTCAAATTAGTTAAAGGACTACAGAAGAAGTCCTTATTCAAGCTTGTGCCATACTATCTCTAGAATAATCAACTGTATGGGTGGTGGTAATAAATGGTGTTGTCACACTTATTCCAGTCCATTTCTACAGTTAATCCTGCTGAACTTCTCACATGATTACATCTGAAGACAAACCTGAATTGCAATACAAGCAAGAGAAGACTTAATTCTTCCATATATTAGGTTGTGAGAATCCTTCTTTGTTTTTTTTTTTTTTTTTGCTCAAAGCTTGCTTCCTGAGGCATTTCTTGTGATAAGACTGATGAATTTGTTGAGGAGGCAAGTGATGGGTGCTACCATGTGACAATTGACGTCACTTTGTGGACATTTGAAAGCACCTTTCTCCAGAGCTGCTTGCCTCTGGAAGAGTGTGCTCAGGAGTGTTTACTGGCAGAAGATCTGGCCTGTGACTAAACAGCTCCAGCTATGGGAAAACTGGGGAATGATACCATCGTGTCCTGTGAAAAACAGGATGCAAGTAGGCATCCCTGCTCCCTCTTATCTGCTGGCAAGGCCCAGAAGATGAGAACAAAGGAGTTTCTGCTGAGATCCCAGAGTCAGAAGCTGCCACTCCAAAGAGAGCTGACTCGACCACTTTGAAACCATTGAAAAGGAGCCATCATCGCCGTGGTCACTGTCATTGTCAACAGAACAACTCTGCCTGACGACCCACCACTACTGAAGATCAAAGACTGAACTATGAACCATGCTGGATCCATGGTGGTGACTATCTACCTCTTGCTTCCTATAAAGACTTCTGGCTTCTTCTTTCCTATCTTTTCTATTGCCCTCCTTCCCTTCCCCATTACCCTAATTCATAATAGTGTCCGTCTTCCCCCCCCCCAGACTCCCTGATTAAGATTTGTAATAAACTAGTTGGACCAACATTTGAACCGTTGTTTCTTAATCACACACTGGGTATATAGATTTTAAAAAGTACCTCCTCTCCCTCCTATAAATTGGAGCAAGACCTAGGTGTGTTTGGGTTTTTGTTTTTGTTTGTTTGTTTGTTTGTTTGTCAGAATGCCTGAAGGAGGGTGTGTTTAGTGTTTTAGACACACACACACATAGATTCCTACTTAAGCAGCAAGCATTACACTGGCCAGAAGCCGTAAGACTGGATCTAAATGACCTTCAAAATGTTTTTGTTGTCACTTTCCTGTCGTGTGAAGGTCCAGGCTGCTACATTTCAACTTATCATATCAATTAACTGAGAGTCATTTCTCTTAGAGCAGCTCTTAGCCTTAGCCTTTTTTTTAAGTGCTCTAAGCACTTTATGTGCTGTCTCTGAAATGTGCTATTGCTATTCCATCACTTTTAAGATAGGAATTCTTTCAAAGCTGTCAACATTTCTCCATATAGCTTGGGGTAAATTTGTAGGTCTCCAGTTTGGATGAAGAAGAATAAGTAAGACCAATGTTGGTTCCAATACGGTCCCCAAGCCGGAAACATATTGTCTGAGTCTGGCAGAGGATTAAAAGTACAGCCAGCCTCAAGGAGATATTTTCCTGATGATCCAGGTTAGTGGGGGCATATACTGGCAGCCTAGAAGCTAGAAAGAAACAGGCAGAAACCAGGAGCTGGTCGGGAGAGTTTTCCTGTTGTGCATGCTGAATTGAAGCTGCAGACTGCTGCAGCAACTCTAACTCTGCATGGACTCATTGCTCATCCTGTAGAGTTGCCAAGATTCGTGAAAGTTTGGCTGTGTCGTCATGTGTGTGTGTCTCTGAACGAACTCACCTCTGAATTCTGTACCTTTTACCTCCTGCTTTGATCAGACATTCTCAAAAATATATTGAAGACAGCATTTGTTGAACTGTTTCGTTCTCTGGGTAACTGATGCTAGTGTGCTTGCGGGAGTGTTCTGTTAAAAAGTTTCCAAAGACATAAGCCCTATTTAGAAATGTTGTGAGCATTTTATATGGTTAAGGATGCCCTCATGTGAGAATCCTTCTTAGTTTTTTTTTGGCTCAAAGCTTGCTTCCTGAGGTTTTTCTTGTGATAAGACTCTGAGTGACTTGTCAAGGAGGCAACTGATGGGTGCTAACTGTGTGACAATCGATATCGCTTTGGGAACATTTGCAAGCCCCTTCCCCCAGAGCTGCTTGCTCTGTAGAAGAGCGGAAGAGAGTGCTCAGCAGTGTTCACTGGCGGAAGATCTGGCCTGTGGCCAAACCGCTCCAGCTAAGAATGGAAGGCTGGGGGATGATACCATTGTATCTTGCGGAGGCAAGATGCAAGTTGGTGCCCCCCTGCTTCCTCTTATCTGCTGGCAAGGCCAGAAAGATAAGAACAAAGGAGGTTCCTGCTGAGATCCCAGAGCCAGAAACTGCCACCGCAAGGAGAACTGACTCAACCACCTTGGGTTTGATCTGTCACTCAAAGGAGAGCTGATTCAACCACTTTGGATTTGAGCTGTCACTCCAAAAATAGCTGACTCAACCACTTTGAAGCATTGAAAAAGGGCCATCATCACCATGGTCATGGTCGTCCTTCGTCGTCAATAGAACAACAATGCCCGACGACCCACCACTATTGAGGATCAAAGACGGAACTACGAACCACGCTGGATCCATGGTGGTGACTATGTCCCTCTTGCTTCCTATAAAGACTCTTTGCCTCTTCTTTCCTGTCTTTTCTATCGCCCTCCTTCCCTTCCCCAGTACCCTAATTCATAATAGTGTCCATCCTCCCCTTCCCCATTTCCCTAATTAACATTTGTAATAAACTGGTCGGACCAACATTTGAACCGTTGCTTCTTAATCTCACGCCGGGTATATCGATAATAAAAGAACCTCCTCTCCCTCCTATAAATTGGAGCGAGACACCTCATGACTCACAAAGGATTACACCAGAAAAGCATGAGAGGAACACTGGCCGTGTACAGGAGCCTATAATTCTGTGTTATGAATGATATCTTGCTTAATTTATGAGACATTGTTTTGTCTCGGACTGGATAGAATCTAGATCATCCCCCACACCTACAACTGACAGTTCGTGTAGCAAGCAGAAGTCATCTTCTTTTATGAAGTTACTGTTTCCTATACACCTGAGAGGGAAAAAAAGAGTTACTTTCATTGCTGCCTCAGTTCAATGAAGTCTGCTCAAAAGCCCAACAGTGTACAATATTATGAAGTGTCTGTCCAGAAACTAAACCATTCTAAGTTCAAGGCTACCTGCTTTGAGCTTCTTGCCTGTGGCTTCTCACTCCTGCCCATCCACTGTGTGTGGTTCACTGCTCCCTCAGCTGTACTGACATGGTTGTTCATTCAGACACAGTACAGAGCCGATTGTTTCCTGAATTCCACATGAGTGCTGTAGTCCAGTTAATATGATTTTTCTGCCATCCTAAGGCTAGGGGATGTGCCCTGAGTTGCAAGCATAGGCTTCAGGCTGTCTGGGCACCCCTATGCTGCAGCTCGGCTGAGCTGCCTTCAGCAGCTAACCCCAGGACCAAATGTTGCTGCCTGCCTGCCTGAGCTGAGCTCTGCCAGTGCCTCCTGGGAAGGGTCTGGCAAAGCCTGGGAGTCTGTAAAGCCACGTTCACCCTCCTGGGGGCAGCCAGGAGGCAGAAGTCTGGAGTGAGGAAATGTTTTAAAACAGCTTCAAACATATCCAAGTTATGGGACCCTATTTCTCATATTATTTATACTTTTCCCAGCCTTTCTTGCAAGCCCCACTTTGGGACCCTAATGGCTCATTTTAACACCTCAGCAATTGTGGCCTCAGAAACTTACCCAGTTGGTCACAGACCCTGAAGGAATAGTAGTATACTAGTATAACCATTACTTATATTATTAGTATAACCAATAATTATATTATTATTATATATAATATTATTATTAGAAAAGGATAACAAATAAGTAAAGATAGAAATAAAGTAGCAAGATTCTAATCAAAGAGAAAGGTCTGGTTAGTACAAGAGTCAGAAATTGACTTCTGACTGTGAAGCAACAAGGTCTTCTATGTCTTACACACAAGCAAAAGGAGCAAATAATTTCAATGATCTCAAGATTATCAGAGTATCCATCTAAACTAAGGTAGACTTTTTCTAAGTCCAAATGTAAAAAACATTCCAAATATTCCATGTCATAGAGCTGTTTAGTCTTTGACCTTCCTTACTAAGAACTGGAGAAAAAGACTAAAATTAAGTAGGAGTTTCACTTTGGTCTCAAACATTAGTTTACAGAATTTTCCTGCTTTGTGTTATGTGAGTTTGATATTCTCTTGTGATGCAAATAATTTATTCAATCCATGAAAGATTTAGAGATGTCACCAAAACACATGAAACACTATTAAACTTTGACACTAACCACTTTGATCAAGTATGGTCAGAGACAATACTCACATCTAGTAATATTTTATGAAGTGAACTTTTTTTGCCTTGATTTCTGAATGAAAGGAGAAACTCCAACGACAAATGTCAGCAATGTCAGACTATTTTTAAAAATCATACACAAGTGACTCACTTGACGACATGAGTCAAGCTAAAGCCACTCGGATTTGAGTTGTAACAATTATTTTAGCAGTATTTTTTCCTCTAGATACTGTCAAAGATTTATTTCGAAAATCATTTGAATCACAGTTTTTCAGTCCATCTGTCTTTGTTCTGCATTGCTACTGATTTATTGGCTCCAGCAATAACCAAATGTATGTTTATTTAAAAGAAAATAATTTTTCAGGAAAATAAATACTTGAAAATAAATAATATAAAGCATATTTACTTATAAATAAATACTATGAATAAATATATTTTAAAATAAAATAAGATAAAGCTAACTTCTAAAGAATTTTCTTTAAGTATGGAAATATATTGAACAAAATAGTATTCTTCTTCTCACAATGTAAGATTCTTCTGAAATTAAATTAAAATAATGCATGCAAACACTCTCTGCTTAGTGTACAGTAAATTGCTATCCATCATAGCAAACTCAAACATATACAATGGAGAATCACTTGAGGAACCATTTTGTAAAGTCAGCATCATTTGTGTTACTAAATCAAAAACAAAATGATTCCTGTTTCATACAGTTTACTACAAATATAGTGGAGGATAGCAAAGAGTACCTTCAGTATGATGAAATTCTCCAACAATCACTGAGAAATTACATCTTTGTGATTTGGTTTTCAGTTTTAAATGTTTTACATCTTTTCATCATCCCTCTGGATTTCAGTCATACATTTATGAAGCAAATTTTTTCACATAGAAGCATCCTAGGTAAACCCCATCTTCTTATCTGCTGTTTTGTTTTCCTCTTTATCTATTGATATCATTTGGCTTTGGGAGTTTTTAAAAGAAAAAAAAATTCCAGCTGAGAATTTGCTGGAATTAAAAATATTAGTTTTACTCTTTCTAAGACAGCCTTTTTCTGAACAGCAAATTGATCATCATCTTTTAAAATAGTAAGGATAGATAATTTTTAAAGTCAGATGTGTCATCTCTACTACTTTGTACAGAAAATAGTTTAGTGAATTATAAATCAGACTGCACAGTAAATTGATAGAGGGACAGCTATTGACATTTCTTAGTGCCTAGAGAATGCTTTCTCATTCTTTGGTCACACAAGCACTGAGAAAAAATTTTGAAAGCAAATAAATAAAACAGGCCATTCTGTGAAGTTACCTTCTGTTTCTGGTCATCTGACAATGGGGATTTGGAGAGATACTGTTGAAATTCCAGATGTTGTTTAAGTGTTATCTCCAAGATGAGTGTGCATTAACCCACACAGTATGAATGTCGTGCTGAACTATTATGCTTGTCCAGTTTATAATCCAGTCTGCAACTATCACCTATTATACTTGTCACATATAAGGGTATACAGACTCAGAAGAGCTGAAGTCCAATCTGACTCAGTAGTCTACTCTAATTCCTAACTGAAATTACAGTCGTGTTGCAGTCTCTCAAATTCCAACATAAATCTTAGTGACTGCATATGAAACACTCCACTGTGTGTAAAGGAAAATGTTCCTATTCATTATAAGGCACTGTGCACATTTTCTACATGGGGAATTATGTGTCATCTCTCTCAAGGACATCAAAGGAACTAAGTGAAGCATAATAGTTTTTTGTACAAATAGTATGTAGCAAAGCCTTGCTACTGCCAGTCACTGACGTACTTCCAAGGATCATTTCCTCTGACACTGTCATCCAAGAAAGTATGTGATATGTCACTTTTCTTTGTTGGAGAAAGTTAAAATATAAAGTTTAAATTTCTTCTCTTTCTTCTTTTCTAGAAATATCATAAATTCTGATCACATCATCTTTGATTCAAGGTAATATTTCTGAATGAAACTTATTTGTGGGGCATTCTCGCAGTATAATTTGCATGAAAATCCTGGGTATGTATGTATGTGTCACCTCCAGAATAGTCTCTTTATGAAGATGGTTCTGTTATATCCCTTAACAGAACAGTTAATGGAGATTGACAGTTTTCATACTTCCATTTATTCCTTTTAAAGTTAGACATTACGGAAATGCAGTAAGTGAAATTGAGTTTTAGTGTTCATCCATTCTAGGGAACACAAGGTTAATAATGAAGTTAATAAATGTTTATTATTACAAAAACTGCTAAGAAACTGCAAACTTTACTGAATAGGATTCTGTACATTTTACTTAGAACTACTCCTAGAGAAGACCAAGTCTTTAGCCATGCCACACAATGACAGTTGGACACATACTCTTTCTCAAAAATCTTGATGATGTACTTTTTGTCCAAAACTTATCATCAGACTCAACACCTTCATGATAAAAAATGTGAGAGATTTGGTTGTAAGCAATGACTAAACATGCAGTTGTTGCTGTATAGCAATAAAACAGATTCTTCATCATAATATCAAATCACAGTTAAGTGCAATATAGGTAATGTCCCAGTGTTAATGAATTTCCTCAGAAGTGAAGAAAATTTTTTTTCAAGACTTAGGGACAGAGAGTAGAAGTATAAAAAGTGTGAAGAATGAGGAAGTACAAAAATTGTGGAAAACGTATTCAGGGAAGGACATACAATCTGCTTCTCCTTCAGTTTACCTTTTTTCTGGCTAGCAAGAAGGAAGATATGAGCTTTACTGCCAGTCATGAAGGCAGGAAAAGCCTGACTGCATCGGCATAGCCTCAAACATCAGAATTGAGCACAGGTGAAAAGAGAGCTTGGTTTGTATGTTCCAGCTGTGGTTAGATATGAGTAAGGTTCCAGTTGTGTTTGGATGTGAGATGTGACCTACCCACTTATCTGTCAGATTGACTGAGCTACGTATAAGCAAAGAGTTTTTGGTGCCTGTAAAAATATGATTTCTTCTGGAATTCCTGGAAGCTGTGTATGTGCTCTGAGTGACATTTCTCAATTCTGTATATAACCGGGATAAAATACATTTGTACGTAATGATGATTATATGCCTAGGTTCTAGCTCAGTTGTGTTTTGTTCAATCATTTGCACAAAGTTTACATCTGGCAAAGTGCTGTTAACAGACTTCTGAAGAACATTTTACCTTCAGACTGTTTTTCATATTTTGAGACTGCTAATACTCCTAATTTTACAGAATTTCATATTTCATGATTCAGTACTGCAATGGAAAATCACTTTTGTCTAAGATCTGGCTGAATTTTTCTGAGGGAAGAATGAATTTGTCCAGCATGTAAACAGGTGCCTATATTTTAGTTGGACATAGCTGTGATGTCCCTGTTCATTGCAGGGGAGTTGGACTAGATGGCCCTCAGAGGTCACCTTCCAACTCTAAGAATTCTATAATTTTATGAAAAAAAGCATAAAAAAGCTTTTAACCACAGTTTCACTATGACTGAGGACATTTCTCCCGAGAACTACTGATCTGCCATAGTTTACCTAACTCCAGTAATTATTACATGTAAAAAAATACCATTGTTGATCTAAATTCCATACAATATTTGCTTTCTAGCATGGCTAGTATTTCTGCCAAACTTAAGCATGAGTTAAATATTGTATCCTTTTCTGGTTTCCATAAAAAAATATTACCTCTTAGGGACTATGGTGAAAACTCCAATGCTCAAAGTAATTACCTAAAACCACACATCAGTTCCAGAACTGCTGTATCTTGAGATCCAAATCTGCGTATAGTGATTAGGAGACACAAAATATGGTACTCAGAGAAAATATTTGCTGAGTTTTATTCATCTATCATTGAGTGTATTTGTTAGTTCACTATGTTATAAAGTTTTCTTCTTCATTCAACAGAACTTCAAGAGTGAATGAGCTGAAAGGGTCCAACATATGTGCGCTGCTCTGAAAGGCAGGTAGGAAACAAACAGATAAGCAAATGAATGCACAAAAGATGGGCAAGCATTGTCAAGGTTGGTTGAAATACTTTTACTGCTTTGGGAAAGAGAAAAATGGATTTGATACATAGCCCACAGTATACTTCCTTTCCTATCTGGAAAAGCATCAATTAATTAGTTAACTATTCACAGAAGTACTTCTTTTCCACCCCATTTTCCATTCCAGTTCTTTCTATATTTGAATTCCTTTTCATACTAAATTTAAAATATTTTTTGCCTTCATGTTAAGGCAAATATGTTTTTTTACAAATGAAGAAATAATAAATAGGGTTATTGTTATGATCTGTGTAAGAAGGAGAAATGGGGGAAGGAGAATGGAAGAACTGTGAGCAAAAATCATATTACCATGAATAAAATATGCTTGATTGTCAGATCAGAAAAATATGAGGCCCTATTCTTAGCAAATTCTCTTCCTCCTTGTGCAGTTAAGTGGATGGAGGCACTGCACTAAAAAAAAAAAAGCAGTAATATAATTATCAGTCATATATTCCTGTTGAGAGCTTCATCTAGAAATGATCTAGAAATGATGTTAACATTAGGTTATTAAATTGTACAATCACAAATCCACAAATTTGCATGTAGGCAAAAAAATGGCTTCATAAGAATGTTGTTCTGTTATTTGAACAAAAAATGAAACACTGATTGATACAAAACAAACAAACAAACAAACAAATAGGACGTTTCTTTGATGTTTTATACCTTTTCATCAATTTTTTCTCTCTTTCCATCACAGATAAACCTTCTAAAACCTGCAGAGTATTACTTCCTACATGTATAAATGAGAATCAGTCCTAAATAGTAGAATGGGATTGGGACTTCCACAGAGTGATTGA
Organism: Centrocercus urophasianus; assembly: GCF_019232065.1. Taxonomy (NCBI): domain Eukaryota; kingdom Metazoa; phylum Chordata; class Aves; order Galliformes; family Phasianidae; genus Centrocercus; species Centrocercus urophasianus. The sequence goes on from NW_024884697.1 coordinate 16,268,112, forward strand.
AATGGAAATTTGTCTAGACACAGAAACTGAAATTGCTGTTATAACTTTTAATAATATCATTTTCTTCAAAAGAAAATGCTAGTATGCCAACTATGCCTGTATGCTTAAAAATACAATATGATAACATTGTAGCAGCTTCTTAAGAAGTACACATATCTATATGTTTTAATACGTACAATAATTTTTGTTCATGTATGAATAAATACTTTTATAAAATCAGTGCCAATTAAAACATATTAATGCATGCATATAAATTTGTATATTTATATATCTGTATAGACGTGTATATACATATAGAGAGAGAGAAACAAAGAAATGTATGTGGTGGGACCTTGAAAAATCATGTCAATCTTTATTTTAGGTGAACAAGCGCAAAGACAGTACAGCTTCTCCAGTGTAAAAAAAGCTAAGCTTTAAAAACACAAAAATATTCAACTAGATCTAGATAAAACTTTAAAATAGAAACCACATATCTATTGAAACAAATTCAATGAAAACTTGGAAGTAAATGTTCCTAGTGGCTGCTTTATTCTTTCTGTATTACTGTGTCCATCCAGCCATTTTTTCTGGTCCAAAGCTTTCCAGTTGATGTTGATGTTGTGGTCCTTCTGTGCAAAATTCCTTCCTTTCCACCATTTCAACAAGAAGATCTTGAATTTGCTCCACTCTGTGCAGGTACATTTCTTGTTCCTGGCTTTGATCCCGCTTAGCTCACCTTAATTTTTGAAAGGTTTTCAATTGTGAGGAAGATTATCTCACCTTTCTTTAGTGTTTTGAACTGAGGAAAAGGCCAGTCTGCTTATATCTTGCGGCTCAGCCTCACATTTTTTCTTAGTGTTGCCATAGGCAAAAAAAATTAAGAAAAAGAAAACAATCAGATTCACTATTCCTCTAGTCATTTACCTACCCATGTGTACACATGCACTCTGGTGTAAGATATACTTCAAATATATATAATTATTTCTTCAGTGGAAAATAATACAAAAATAATCTAAAATAACTTCTACATTTCTAAACATATACATATACACACTTTATGATTAATATAGACATCTAGTTAAAATGATGTGCCTGTCATATGATAATATAATTATTATTTAGAGTATATTATAAATAAGTTTATAACATATTAGAAACACCTTACTTGAACAGTTGTTATTGGTTAATTTTACTGTCCCTGCTCACAGAAGGTGAAAGGTGTGCTTCTTTTCCAGAGAGGATCTTAGTGACCTCTAGCTGAGACAAGGTTAGGAATCATCAACCTCCTAGACTAGGCCATGGACAAGAATTTATGTGGAAAGTTTATGTAATCAGTGGGTAGTGTGCACTGAATTGCTGTCTGTATGTTTGCTCTTTCTGCTTTCTTGATCATCATCTGTGTTTCAAGGTTATTAGAATCATAGAATCATAGAATTGCTCAGGTTGGAAAAGACCTTCAAGATCATCAAGTCCAACCACAAAATGCTGGCCCAGGTGTTTAATGGAACAGATCTATTCAACAGAACCTTTTATTAGTATCTTTGTCATAGCTAAAAGCTTAAGTCCATAGAGAGCTGAACTGGATATTTTTTTGTAATCTTTAAGCTATGAATGTTTTAAGCTGATTTTAGTATTATTTTATCCTCCTTATTCATACATAGATTTATAATTGAGGGATAAAGATAAATAATTCAAGTTTATTCTCATTTAGCATTTATGATGAGTGCCAGATGTACGCATGTACACATGTGTTTCTACTTCTGCAGCACAGTTTGATAAATACTTAAATGGATAAATCTTATTGATTTGATACCATCTTACCTATATTAGTATTTATAAAAGATACATACTCATTTAGTATTTCTACACTATACTCATTTAGTATTTGTATACTGCTGAAGTGTGTTTAGAGTTTTTATTTTTGTTTTTGTTTTTAACTCCTTGATTTAAAAAAAGAAAACTTATAAGATTAGGATTTGCCATGAATCTCTATCTTTTCTTTTAATTGCAACCTCCCGTGGAAATCAATGATAACATTAATGAGATGAAGAGCTCCTAGCTGGATGTCTTCTGGGCATTTGCAGAAGATTACACATTTCTTATTGCATTTCAGTGGGAAACCTATGAGGCATAAAGTTTTCTTTATTTTTTCACCATAATTCTTCATCACACCTCAGTAGATAGCACTGTGTGCAGAATAGGTGAAGACTTAAGCAGCAAAGTATGGGGTTTATTTTCACCTGGTTTTTAAAGTAAATGTTCTATATTCTTTTTACAGTAATGTTTATTTACATTTCATTGTATTTTCATTTAGTTCTTTATTCCCTCACTGCTCACTTTATCTAGTTATTTGTATGCACTTTGGGTTTTCAATTACCTTCACATTACATATTTGAGTAGCACTGTTTTAAATGTGTATTTTAACAGCACAATTTGTGTTGACAGAATGATTTGTAGAGCTGCAGCAAGCCACTCACTAGAGATTTGAGTTCTTTGCAGAAACTCCTTGATCTAGCAAGCTTTAATTCGCAAGCTTACTGCTGTTCCTCCATTAAGATAGTGATGAAATGAAGAAAGGAAATTGTTCTGCAGAGCTCCTAAGCTATTAAAAATTCAAACCTGTTGAAATCATATAGTACTATGACATTTGCAACAAGGCATTGTATCAGTCATAATTTTCTTTTAATTGAGAGCAGGTAGAGGAGAGTATTGGGAATATTCAAGTGCAAGTTAAGATGATGGAAAGAGAAGGAGGAAGTGAGCAGCCTTACTATATTACTAAAATAATTTTTCACTCTCTATTCTTTTAGATCTTGTATTCTTCACACTTTTTAGATAGAGATATGAAAGCAAATAACATCCCATCTTCTCCAAGGGTTTGCTGTTTAAGGTATACTGCAATAATTTAGTGTTCTGGATTACCAAAATTTTCCACCTAAATTTCTCATCATTTATATCACCAAAAGAGTTGTACATAAAAGATAAGTGTTCTCTTTCTGGGTAGAAAGTTTAGTGTCAAGTTGAATTCAGAGTGAGTATCAATCTTATAATAATTTAGATATGTATCGGGGAAGGACAAATAACAAAAAAGTTAAAACTCAGTGCTTTTACATGTTGGTAGCAATAAGCGTATTGCTTACATTTCAAATTTCTTATTCTGAAATGAAACTGTGATTGTAGGGATGATTAGTTTTTTGTAAAAAGTGAAAGTAGAAAGAAATCATTGCATGTTTAGAGGAAAATAAGAATATGTCATTGAAGCATGTGTTTTGTTGGTAATTTGATTGAGACAATATAAGTACACAGAACACTATACTTCAGGCTGAAAACAGAATTTTACCTTGGGTTGAACAGAAGCAAGTCCAGTCCTTGACATTTATGATACATGGCAATGGATGACAGCATCTATTATATTATCCGTTACATAATTACATATGATACTATTAAGTGTTTACGTAAGCAGTAATATTTCATTACCTTTCCAAAATGAAACTAGTGATTAATACTTATTCCATAAAGCATATTCAAAATTCTCCAAATAAAGAGAGATTTAGACACAGTTCATAATGTACACTGGTGTCTGTTTGTCAGTTTTCCCCTTCCTAAAAGAATTCTCTTGCAGATATACTCACTTTCCTATGGTTGATCACATTTTTCTCCTTGTAGCAGCTTTCCATTAAATCACAACAATGCTGTTCTTGAAATCAAAAGCTTTTCATGGGCATATTCTGATTCTTTGTTCCTCTTCCATGAAAAATAAATATATAAAAGAAATATATAAAAGAAATATTCTAGGAGATACAGGTTATCAGAATCACTGCATGTGCCATATTCTTGCTGGTAGTTAATGCTCACCCTTCCCAGATCCCTGATACCACATCTTAAAGATACTGGAAATGGATATTTTTTAGGAGTTCTAAAATAAAATACTGCTAAAATCACAAATCTAGTTTCACTTACTTGTCATATATTTACATGCATTCTTAATTGTAGTTTGTGCATGTCAAATATCTCTTAAGAGCTGTTTCTTCCTTTCTTATATTCAAATGAATGGTGAGAACTAATATCTGCAAGTTATTACTACTATTACTTTTTCCACTACTACTAAGAAGCCTGAGTGGTCTTTAGCCAACAGTCTTTTAACCAACCTTTTTGGGGATAAACTGTGTTTGGATGACTTACTTTTGCACAAAGATTCTAAGCTTATTTTTCCTGTTTGTTTCAGTAGATTCATCAACTGTTTGTTTAACCCTCTCTTGTGCAATGTGGAGACTAAAATAAGAAATCTGATACAATTATTATTACATTATTTATGCTGACATTTCATGTTATTTAAGCATTGACTGAGAGTTTTTAAATGTAACCTCCAAGTACATACCAAGATTAAGAACCAGATGATGAAATAGAGGATTCTTGTAAGATCTTTTAAGATTCTTGTGCCGTATTTGTTTATTTTTGTCTATTATAGTAAATATGAGAGAAGTAAGTCTCTAAACAAGAAGTCTGGAAGTCCTTTCTTTCATAAATACTTGAAATTTTTCATCCTTTCATCTCAACACTATCTATTTTGTAAAAAGAATTTCCAAGAAGTACTTGTCATGAAAAATTAATGCTTCTATTTCCCTAAGAAAACTTGGTTCTTTAAATGATGAAAATATGTTATATCTTGGTTTAGATCTAGTAAATTTAAATGCAGCTTTCATTTCATTGTTATTTGATTAAGAAATTGCTTAGTATACCAAAATTCTTTGATATTTTAATCAGTTCTATGTAAGAAGTAATCCGAATATTAAAATATACATAGTAATTTATTTAAACAAATAGAAATATTTAAATTAATTTATTTTGCAAATATTTAATTACTTCTTAATAAAAATAAGATAATTAATGATTTAATAGTAAGAAACAGAGACAGTACCTTTTTGATGTCTAAATTTGAATACTTCAGAATTGTTTTATTTCTATATTTTTAACAAGTTTATTAAATTAATTTGAAATTGATCTCTAACTCTGTTCAAGCATAAAGAATGTAGGTTCAAACCTTGGCTTTGCTGGCATAAATGTCTTTCATTTTTATTGAGCCTGAATTTGAAAATGATAGCAGAAAAAACAAACAAACAAACAAAAACAAATAAACCAAACACATGTAAAATGGAGAAAAGAAATACGTATTTCTTTTCCTTTTCCTTTTCCTTTTCCTTTTCCTTTTCCTTTTCCTTTTCCTTTTCCTTTTCCTTTTCCTTTTCCTTTTCCTTTTCCTTTTCCTTTTCCTTTTCCTTTTCCTTTCTTTTCCTTTTCCCTTTCCTTTCCCTTTTTCATCAGAAAGGGTGCAGTCAAGCACTGAATAATTAGTTTTCCTGGGAAATAGAGAAGATAAGATATGATTTTGGATTGTCCTGGTACACAGCAAGAAGTAGCATGCATGAAAAGATTTTTATGATCCATGTTCATTCAGAGATTGTCTGGTCATCTACTGCCAGGGACTGCTGGTAAAACAAGCTATCATTTTGCAATTTATGATATTGTTTCCCAGTATCCCAGTACAGAGAATATGTACATTCTGTTAAAAAAAAGCCTATCTCTCAATGGATAGTCGGACTGTATTCCACTTTCTAAACCAGGTATGGCTAAATCTGGTTTTGTTATAACAGAATAAGGAATCTGTCAGAACAGCAGTGCCCTTAGCTGTAACTATCCCGAGGGCACTGCCAAGATGAAGGACTGCAGCCACCTTACTCAAACTAACTAGATTAATGTCAAAGGAGCTGAATAACAAAGGTAATTTTCTTTTATTTTTGGTGAAGTTTTTGGTGAAAGGAAGGGAGTAATGAAAAATACCACGGTAATTGTAGATTAGCCTGGGGCTGCCCAACCCCAAAGCCACTGGTGGTTTATGCTGGCAAACTGACATGAAGAACAGTAGATAGAGCTAATAAATGCTTAAGAATAGTAAGACAGCATTTAGAGACATCCAAGGGAGCTAGAACCTGAGGACAAACTTCTGTGTTTAGGGTGAGACTTAAGCTCAGAAAGGAAGAGTATTCTGCTCCCTTGAGCCAACTTGTGATGAGATAAACTGGAGAGGAAGATTTTCTGATTTACAGGTGCGCCTGTGCATTAAGGAACAGGAATTGTGATTTCCTGTCTCCTGCTCCCACCAAATGAGATGACATGATGTTGTGAGGCGTGACTCACTTTTAGTAAGAATCCCAGCAAGGCTTCCTGTTAAAATAGTAACATGCTTTTTCCCTCCTTGGCATACCATCCAGAGTAAAAACAGCTGAAACAAGTTTGTTGTTGTTATCAGCAATCTGACTGATACCTATGCAAAATAACAGGTATGAAGGAGAAAATATCATTTGTAGTTTTCTAAAATAAGTACATCTGTTGATAAAAATAAATAAATAAATATACATGAGTTTAAAAATACCACAACTTGGGTTGGTTTAGAAAAAAAAATACCTTTAGGTAGCTGAATGATGCTGGTGACAGCTGGAAAAAATAGCCAATATAGCCAATTCTTCTGATTAAGAATATTAAACTTGTGTCAAGTAAGTAGCTTAACCCAGAGCAGGCACTTTTATGAAGAACACATGCATATTTCTTTTTGTTTTCTCCATTAGGAAACTGTAACTGAAGGTTTAAAGACTTTGGATTTTATTTCATAGAATCTCAGATTAATAGAATGCCTTGGATTGGAAGGCACCTTAAAGCCTACCCAGTCTCAGCCCCTTGTTGTGGGCAGGACTGCCAGCCACCAGCTCAGGCTGCCCAGGGCCCCATCCAACCTAGCCTTGAGCATCTCCAAGCATGGGGCACCCAGAGGAGCTTCTCTGGGCAACCTGTTTCAGTGAATCACTATCCTCTGAGTAACGAATTTCCTAACATCTAATCTAAGTTATTTCCTAATGAAATTTTAGTGTAGAACAACCTAATCTCATATATTTATATAACCTGTAATTCAGTGATTACTTGCTCTATTTATATTCTGCTGTTTGAAAATAGTCACTTAGTGTCTCAGTCTTTCCTGTGACCCAATTAAATTGTTCTATCTGCAATTAGTTTAATTAATTGTACTAATATGTTTATTTAGGTGAATATTTGCTTGATTAGAAATTTTAATCAAATTAATAAAATGCACAGAAAATGTTTAGTTTGTCAAATTTCAAACTAGATTATAAAATCTAAGAGTTTAGCTAATTTCAGGAAATAATTTTGCAAGTAATTTGAATCTGCTTTCAGAGCAAAATAATTCAACAGATGTTACTCCAGCTGTATCCTTTCCCTACCTACCCCAAAATATGTGTAGACCACTAAATTAGACTATTAAAATACAGTGGTCTACATCAAAAGTTGTCATCTTGAAAATTGAAATGTCCACTTAGTGTTAATGACATATCAATTTTATAACTGCTTTAGTTGTAATTTTTTTAACCTTAATTTTAAGTAGTCCCTAAATATTTGAAAATTTACATTCATAATATGGCCATAGAACCCTCAAAGTTGTGACTGCTAAAGTATGTCTTCTCATACAAATGTTTGCGCCTGATGAATTCAGAAACTAAGACATTTCTGTGTCCACATGAGCTTGACCCCACTTTATTTTTCAGATAATACTTAACACATGGTATCAAGGTCAGGCATTTCCCACAATACCGCAATGCCTGCTTCTTTCTTTTCAAATGCCACTACTGTCACCAGCTTATTTTCTTAATAGCAGTGTTGTTAGAGCACTTTTCTTAGAGGTGGAAGATTTGATTTTGTTCTTACTTCAGTCTGACAAGATTTGAAGATTTGTTGCTTCCCAAAGATGTGGTACAATCATCAAGCTGTAGACAAGGATGGATCTGAGATCAGGAAATGATTATAGCACCCTTTCTTTAAAGCTATGCCTCTCTTGAAAGGTAAATTCCTTGAACCAGAACCGAGAAAAAGTATGAGAACCAGCACGTTCTTCAGCTAAAATGGAGGAAGCTTTCATGGGAGCTAGAAAACCTAGAACTCAATCCCTTATTTATATGTTTTACTTCAGATAAATAGCCATTGCACAAAATCCTGAAGATCCATAGAAGTCATACCACGTAACACCAGCTATATTGTTTTTAATTTATTTGAAGATCCTCGTCAAAAAAATAAAAAAATTGTATGAGGGCCTCTCCAAAATAATGCCTCTTAGTTTTTCATATTGACTCACAATGTCAGAGGCAGTGTTGATGGGATGATAGTAGAGGTTCCCACCAATTTTCCACTGTATTTTGTTGCTGTGTGATAGATGGCAGCAGAGGGGCAGTCTGACAAAATGGTATCTGACATGGAAGTACATATGAAGCAAAGGTGTGTCATTGAATTCCTTCATGCAGAAAAAAATATCCACTGCATTGAGGCTTGCTGAATGGTTGTGGAGACCAAACAGTGGATGTGAACACAGTGAGATGATGTGTTGCATTTCGGTAACAACACCATCACAGCAGCAGCTGTATAACAGTGGGTTACCTCTGATGGTGCAAATTTTCACAACTGTTTCATGAAGGCTCTTGTTCATTGATGACAAAAATGAAAAGATTATGGTAGTAACTATGTTGAAAAATAGCTTTTTGTATCTGAGAATTTGCTCTATCAAATAGTGTGGGTTTTTTGCTCTTATTATCTCTTGTAGTTTCCACGGAAATAAATAGGAGGCATTACTTTCAGAGCAACCTATGTGTTTTAGTAGAATTCCTGCACTCTGACCTACAAATATTGTGTCTCCAAGGAATCACATTTTTCACTGCTTGCGTGCATCTTAAAAATTCAATTCAGAAATTATTTTTCTATTTTCATTTTGTGAAATCAAGAATAGCTCCATGCAGTAAGCAATGGCATCCACATTTTGGGACTAAACTCTGAAGCTGTAACTGCTCTCCCTTTAGACTTGTTGATCTAAAAGTATTTATGCATAATATTATACTACAAATTTGTACCTCAATTATACTGACAAATGGAAAAAAATGGCAAGGACTTTACATATGTTCTCAAGGGTTTGTTATTTTGTAAATTGCCAGTGGGTAATTTTAAATCCCTCAGTACACATTGCTGACCAAAGGTTTTTCCTTTAGTCTCCCTACTTTTTTCCTTTATTAGTGAACCTGGATGAAACTTGAGTTCTTATGTAGTTTTTGGCCAATGTTCATGTAAGAAATGTTAGCAGCTTTTGTATTTGAAAGCAAAATTCGTAATTCAGCTGTACAGTTGGAGGCATTTTCATCTTTTCACAGATGATGTAGAGATGGAACTTTCAGGTGCTAGAATGCAGTGAAATATATTATTACTACATGAAGCTGGAAGATCCTTGAAATGCACTGATTCTGCAAACTAACGTGACTAGCAGTTCACGACGTTTCAACTTTTTGTGTAAAATAACTGAGCTATAATATAGTAATAATACAATTTTTCTGTCACAACATCTATCAATTTTTTCAAAAACAAAATATTTTCAGGATAAACAAATAAAAATATATTTTAAAATATTTCTTGCAGTATTAAAAGTAATAATAAAGCTTATGACATAAGTACAGTAGTCATTTTTCTCCTAACCCAGTTCTTACAATGATGTGAGATGACGAGAAGGGGAAAATGTCCCAGCAGCAGTGGACACAGGCAACTTGGTATCTGATACTTTTTAAATGTGACATCATGTTTCCAGCAAAATAATATGAAAGAGTGACCATGAACACAGGTTTTACCTGTGCAGTATGTTAGACAGTATTATGACTGTGAAGAGATACTCTGTGATTTATTGCAAAAGTTCCAATAAAATAAAAAAAAATTAAATAGTCATAGAGCAGGCAAAGATAACCTAGGCCTCTCAACAAATGCAGAACAAATAGTTAAAAGAAGTTTTAGTAATCTTTAAACTGTAATAAAAACCCTTTCCTTATATTTCTTCATCCTGCAGATGTTCAGACTTTTTTTTTTCTTTTTTTTCTTTTTTTTTTTTTTTTTTAAAGGGGAGATTTATATGGGATGTTAGGAGGAAATTCTTTCCTCAGGAGGGTGGTGAGACACTGTAACATGTTGCACTGAGAAGGTGTGGATCCCTGGAGGCATTCAAAGTCAGGTTACATGGACCTTAAGCAGCCTGATCTTGTGGATGGCAACCCTACCCACAGCACAGGGGCTGGAACTAGATGAGCTTTAAAGTCTCTTTCAAGTCATTCTATTAATTTATGGCATGCATAGAAATACAGCTTTCTACTTCATTTTTATTTAATGTCTTTCTAATGGTCACAGGATTTACTTATACAGGATGAAATTGTATAGGATGTACAGGATGAATTGTATAACCAGGCTTTTAACTGGGGATTGATATTTGTAAACATCCATTCCTTGAGTACCCTACACAGCAGAGCAGAAAAACATTAAAAATAAATAAATAAATAATTTTAAATGCAAGTATTCATTTATTCTCATCGGCTTTAAACAGGTTCCAGGACACAGGCTGATGAGGACACTGAACACATACCTCAGAAATAAATACTGGAGCACTTCAAACACTTGCTATACTCAAAAGTCAAAAGCAACTGTATATGCCTTTTTTTTCCTTCCCTCAGTTCCTCAAGTAAAGCTAAATGAAAGAATTTCTAGAAAGGCACCATTTGGACCACATAGCCTTTCTTTCAAATTCTGATAATCTACCCAAAGAATTTTTTTTCTATGGATTAATAGAGATGGTGAGGAAAACCAAATCAACCAGATAATGATATCTACAGCGTCTGTTGCTAACCTTGCTTCTCAAAGCATTACCAAAAAAAAAAAAAAAAAACCCACAAAAAAAAACAAAATAACTTCTGCAGTATAGCTGAACTCTAAAAATAAAAATCTAATTTTAAACTAGGTATGACACTGCATTTTTGAAGCCTGCCTGACAATGTTATACATATATGAAAATGGTAGGTTGTAATGAAAAATTGAATAACTTCAATATCAGAGCCTGAGAAACTCCCCATATAATTCCACAAAATTATTTCCATCCATGTTACCATGTGTTAATAAATTATTTCAGCAATGTAGCCTTAAACTGTTACAAATCCTCTGGACTACCATTACCTCAAACAGCGAATTACTTTCAATCCTCTTGAGTTCTTCACAAAGGCCTATTCCCTGTGCAGTATGGTTAACACTCATGGCTTTGAAATCTATTTACAGAGCATGGCTTCAATAATATATTTCCTAAATTTGTACTATGTACGTCAGGGCCTAAAATCTGCCCATGAGTATTCTTTCAAAGTTCATGTATCTGAAGGCAAAGTTTGAACTTTTAGTAAGGTTAAATCTCCAGTTATTTGATCATATTTAGAATTATTTCATTTAGAATTACCTAACTCATAATAAATGAGGATTTTTTTTTTTTAGTAAGTCTTAAACTTTTTTTAATATTCAGAGAAAAATCTTATACAGAAAAATCTTATACAGTCATTTCATAATCTGAAGAAGGAATCAAATTATCAAATTGTTTTGTATATTTTGGATGTACTAGGTATATCATCTTATTTGTTATGATGTCTTTTTTAACTCACAGAGGGATTACCACTTCTTACTTTACTTTTATTACTAAAAGACCTGATCACGATATTACAAGATTAATATTTTCCTCAGCAACGGAAATGTCATGATCTTCTAGAGATTGCCAAACAAACTCATACTTCCTTAGTTAATTTGTTTGTTGATGTAGTGGGTTTTTAAGTTTGTTTTTGCTAATTTATTTATTTTTAAGGGCTGGGTCTTTTGGCCTGGATACACATTCAGCAATTAAAATTTAGTTAGATGCACACAGTCCAATTTAGTGAGATCCTCACAGTCCCAGTCTCTGGTTTCTTCTGCAGCAGTACAAATATGTGCTCCTCTTACAAAATCTTGTTATAGACCTGCAAATGAGTGCAAAGACAGATATACTTCTGGGAATGTTCATATCTTTTTTATGGTCTATCTACCTTATTTCTCTACCTGAGAATGTAAGTTTTAAAACTCCTACCTTGGTTAACATGCAGAGGCATGCATTTGACCACAAACAGCACAAAGCAGAAACTCACTAGTAATATAAGTATAGAAAGGAAAAACAAGTGCAACAAGGTTCTGCAAGGTATATTGCTTTCATTTACTGCTTAGCAAGTCCTTTTCAGAGTGATGATCCTGATTCTTAGTGCTGTCACAAGTTACACTTCTTATATTCTAGGCAGTTTTTTTCTCTTTGCTACTGTCAACTTATACATAGTCATAGTTTAAGAACCCAGCGTCAGAATAGAGCCACACCACTGAAACTTGGGAATATTCCCAGCTTGTTTTGTACTCAAGTTTAGTACTATTTGTAAAGCCTGCGTCTTTTGATCAGGCTCAAGAAATGGATACTACTCAATAGCCTCTTTCTGGAACAAAATATAGAGTAAGGGAGGGTGATGAAGTATATATTAGTTGCATGTTACCAGCTGAAATCTCTACAGTTCTGCCCGTATTTAAAACACTGAAAGGATGGGAAAAGAATTCTAATTTCTGCTAAGGCTGCATTAGATCAGTGATATTTTTTAGGAAGTTCATAATGTAGGATTTTTTGATCCTTATAATTATACATGTTTTATTTAAATAATTTCTCTTTTAATTTAAATCACAAATTCTAACCCTTGTGTATAACTGACATTGTTTTTCTTATTAAAATCTTATTGTCCCTTTTAAATGACTTGAAAAACTATGTGACCATATATTACATAAAATTCATGACTAATTTTCCTTTCTAGCTTTCTTCTCCCAAATTCTCATGGCAGCCTAAAGCTTATTCAGTCTTCAGATATATTTATTCTTCTACTCTTCAAATGTAGAAGAGTACTTCCAAACCCACTTTTACAGTTTACTCCATTTTGTGAAATTCTCCCTGTCTATGGGCCTATATACTACTGAAGTTTTGCATCCTGACATGAATGAGATTAAATGAATAGTCATTGTTGGATTAGTCTTATAAGAAATGAATTCAAGACCACTTAAACCTGCTTGTTTATTGTGCAGTAGCATTTGTTTTACTTTTTGACAGCATTTAGCAACATTGTGAGCTTCTTTACTTTAGATATTATTAAAAAGGACATTGGTTGCCAACATAAAATGCCAATTAATTTTGTAATAGAAAAATAATTTTAAAGAAAAACTAGGAAAGAAACAGAGTGAAGATTTATCATTCAGCTCTGTGACATTCCTGGGCCGTCATCCTAATAAGTTATTAGAACTGGTAAAATATCAATTTGGCACATGGTTTCACATGGTTGCCTGCATTTCTACTTAGGGCCTATTACTTAATTCTTCTGTCATTAGGAAATTCAATCAATGATTCTAGCCAGAATTGGATAAAGCCTGATATTTATCTTTAAACTGACTATTAACGGTTGTATCAGAGAGCTATCCTGAAGACCTAAAATGGATAACAAAAAATTTGGTCCTATTTTGTACAGAAGAATGGAAGTGAGTGTGAGAAGTAGATTGTGTGCAGTGGAAATTTCCAGTATTTCTGTATGTAGCATAGGATAAGTTGCCTTTCACAAAGAAAGCTTCTGAACAGAGAAAAGTTGAGATTGGGACATTCCAACCTGAGTGGAATTGGCATAGGCACTAGGTAAGGTAGGGAAGAGTCTGGTACAGGACAGAACGAGCGTGCTAATTTTTGAGAATATTGTCCACCTGTCACCATAAAAAGAGAACATATCTAAAACCAATGGGTTGGTACCAAACATTGTATGGAAATGTAAGGTAACAACAGTGTCAGAAGGCCGTGAGCCTAAGATGCTCAGCCAAAGAGTGCCAGGAGAGGCATTACCTGTGTCGGACCCAGAGCATATAATGGAATGGATATCACTGATCATGTGCACAATTTCTCCCTTGTCAGTAGGGGGTATGAGCCTGTAACTGCAATAATGAATAAACTGCTCTTCACAGAGATCTTTGCCTGATTAAAAATTTTTGATCTTGAGCATGTTTCTCACAGGTGGAGCACAAGTAAAACATATAACAATGATCAGCTTTTTATCATGGAATTATATTGATTTTTCTGAGACAAAAACAAGAAAACAAAACAATATCTCGAAGATGCTCAATTAACTTAAAGAAAAGAGTAGATTTTTTCACTCCTGTCTTTGCTGACAGAGTCTTCACTTGGAAAACAGTGATTGAACTCTAAACCGTTAAATAGCTATTAAACACTCTTCTCTAAGTTGGGATACCACTAAGTATGAAAGCACATTTATTTGGACACCTAACTACCTGGTACAAATAAATAATAAGCCAGAAGGTAAAACATAGCTAGACATTATATAGCAGAAGTAATGACTACATGTCAGAAATCTTGATTTCTAATGAATAACTGTAATCAAAACCCTCTGAATTTATTAGAAAATTCACATATTTTTAATATTAAAAATAAAAAGGAATTTGAGGGGAAGATGAAATTATTCATGAATTATTCTTCTAGCTGAAGACAGTACAGTTGTTTACTTGCCATCTTTTTACTGCTTATATTCCAGCACTGTGCCATAAAAGAGTCTGAAGAAAGAGAAGCATGAGTACCTACATTCTCCCTTGTATCCCCAGCTACTCACACAACATCAATCGCTAGTGGGTTAGGGAAAGCTCAGCCACAATAGGGCCCTTTGGTGATGTAAATGGGGAAATAAGGATAAACCATCAGTTTCCGAATCCCATTTGAAAGCTGTATCCTTGAGCTTTCTGACAGATGAGACTCAATGAAAAAAGGGTGGGGTATCCTTTAAAACCAGGTGGAACACTGTTTTATTTTCTTTGTCAGAAGCCCCTCCATGTTTATTCCATTTTTAGTTTCATTCCAAGTCTAGGCTTTAATTATTTTTATTTTTATCTTTTTTTTTTTGGCAAAAAAAAAAAAAAAACCAAAAACAAATGCATTTGTCAAAATGACAATATAATTTATGGACTGGAGAATTAGTCTAGACTATACGATGCTGTTTCATAGTTCTCCTGTACTGAGTGTTTCACTATATATGGTTTGTTCTATTTGTATGTGTTTTGTTAGCTTTTATAAAAAATGCTGTTGGAAAGATTTGGAGTAGCATCCAAACAGATTTAGCTATCCTTCACTGTATACAAATGAACACACAAATAAATGTTTTAAAATTTCTTGCTACTGCTAGAAAGAGAAGGAGTTTGTATTCTCTGAGGAATAACATCTTTGGTATCTCCTGTATTAAACCTCTAAACCTGAAGATTTTGATTGCTGTTTAACTTGTTTTTTAAAAACAATACTGAAATATTAAGATCCTTCAAACTATATCAAACGCAGTGTGTGGTTTAATATTTAAAACATATTTCACAGTGAAAAAATTGCTGGTGTCTGATTCAGGACTCACTTTACATGTGGGAAAACTTTTTTGTTTCAATTGAAGTTGAAGAAATTTTAAGCAAAGGAAAAATCTTTGAGTATCTGAACATTTTGGGAGCTAACAGAATGCTTTTGTGAATCGCAATGAAAACAGCAGCAACAACAACAAAACCCCTCTAGCATAGCTCTTTTATTCAGATATTATTCTTGTGGTTTTCTATAGCATGTCAAATTACTAGACCACAAAATACTCACAGACATTACCAACCCTTCTTTTTTGCCTATAGTTTTGGGCTGGCTCCTCAGTGGTAAAATGAAATTGTCATCTTGTGTTACCTGTCATGCTTTCTTTCTGCTTTTGATTTAATTTTATCTGTTGTCATTGTCCATAAACTTTCATGAAATAAATAATGTTGGATAA
The DNA here is from genome assembly GCF_019232065.1 of Centrocercus urophasianus. Lineage (NCBI taxonomy): Eukaryota > Metazoa > Chordata > Aves > Galliformes > Phasianidae > Centrocercus > Centrocercus urophasianus. The sequence continues at coordinate 16,283,876 of NW_024884697.1, forward strand.
AAGAGGTAGTTCTGAAGAGCTGTACCCTGGAATTATGCAGTTGCTATACTATTCCTCATAGTTTATTTTAAATAGCATTAAGAAGTTTGATTAGCCCCTTACACTCTACAGATTTCATTATTTTTCCAGTTTTCAGTCTTTCCACAGCTTTTTTGCTACTTCACAGTCAACTTATATTCCACAGCAGCAATACAGATCAGCTTTCTCATATTATATTAGAAATGTCACTCCAAACCTGATAATTCAAACATCATCTGTCTTGTCATATTTTCAATTTCACAGCTCCCAAAGGTACACGACTATCCAAAAGTCAATGGGAGTTATGTATCTAATCTGCTTAGGTGCTTTTGGAAATCTCTTATATATCTATTGACAAAATCAGTTTCACCTGATTATTCTGTGGAATCCTGTCTTATACTGTATGCACAGTATGTGTGCAAATTCTTGTTAAAATTGTGTACAGTACTGAACACAGAAGATGGATATTCTTGTCTGTTTTAACATGTGTTAAAGGGCCAAATGTGTTAAAAGGCAAAAAAAAAAAAAATGCTTGGAGAGATATAGAAGCTTGAACAAACCATAGTGCTGCGTTCTGTCAAAGTCATGTTAGGTACTTAGAGAATGTTTTTGAAGAGCTTATAAAAGCACTGTAAGTATATTACTGCATAATAAAACTACTTATTCATAGCACTACACAAAGAAAGAAAGCAGTGTGAGATATTTGATATACTTATCTGGTAACAACCCACTAAAGGTATTGCAGAAAAAAAAGATCACTCATATTTCTATATTGAATTAGAGGATCAATGGTTGGTTTTAACTTTATCATGGAGAAAGCACATTGTGGAGGTTCTGTAAGTGCTTTCAAATATTTGATGAGAAGTGGCACACAAACAGCAAAATAATACATCTCATTGTCCATAACGGTCTGACAGTCCAACCAGAATAAATTTACCCTTTTGGTTGCAGTTGGATCTCAACTGACTGAATCTTTGCTGAGATTCTGGGGGACTTTCTTAAAATCTCTTCTGAGGAATTAAACAGAAAGTCACAAATCCCTTTAAATCAAGAAAATTCCTTTAAATCTGAAGCAGCTCTGAGGGAGTGAGGTCTGATTCCTTTATGATTTTAACATTGGCCAGTGTGGAAATAGTTTTTAACGCCTTGCAGAAGCAAAGTTTTAAGAATACTGGAATACTGCTCTCAGAGAAGAAAAAAAAATTGCTTGGGAATCCCAAAAAAAAAAAAAAAAAAAAAAAAAAAAAAAAAAAAGTGCCTAGAGAAAGCAAGACACTGTTTAGTTATTCCTGTTCTGGAGCCTCAGGACTAACCAGCATATTAATTTTCTGATTAACTTTAATATAGAGTAAGACAGGATCTTTAGAGATATACATCAAAGCTTGAATAAAGCTGACAAATTCCTGGCTACCAGTTTTCCCTTAATTCTTGTCCTGAAGCGTTTTTTGAATTTTTATCATAAAGATGAATATTTTACTATGGATTTCCACAGTTAATCTCAAAATGAATGTGAGTTTGTGGAGATGCAAGAAAAATTTGATCCAAAACCCTCGTGAACATGATATTGAGTGTTACAGGAAATTTTGGACTGTTTTAGTTAGGTTGGATCAGCACAAATATGTTTTTTGAGATTAAGGTTGTTAAACAACTTATTATTTTCTTTGCGTGCAATGAAATATTACATAAAAATGGAGAACATAGAGCCAGTATACTACCCTCGACTTTAAAGTTTGTTTATAAATCTACGATGTTTCTGATCTGTGGACTCAATGTACCTCGCATAACAGCTTTATTTGTTACACTGAAAACCCTGTTACAGACAACAACAAACACCTCATTTAAATGAGTAAAAAACTTATTCTTAGGCTCATTAAAATATTATCAATAATCAAAATACAGTGCAATTGCTATCATTAGTCCAATTTACAGCTCTACTATTATTGATTTCAAAAATCCTTGCTCTCTTAAGAAAATAAAAATTGCATATGCTCTCATCCTATAACTCAAGAAGGAATTCTATACGGTTTCATGAAAAATGAAGGAGTTCAATAAGATTTCATGAGAAAAAAAAATTAACAAATATTACTGATTTCAAGTCATACCGCTAAATATTTTTTCTGCTTGCTGTAACAAACATCTCTGTAGTAAGCAGATTGTTGTTCATTTTAAGATCGATCAAATGATACCAAAGCTGATGTAAAGAAATAAAACAGTCTGACTCTGGGCATAATGGGTTTTTGCTTAGATCACTGATTAAGAATGCCAACCTCAAATTTTACTGTAATAAAAAAGATTCTGGAAGGATGAAACTAAATGCTTACTTTAAAGATTAGAAAACTACTCCTGGGTTTATTGCATAGTCCTTACTAGCAACTAGCATCTACTAGCAGATCACAAACACAGACAAAAAAGTAAATCAACCATATATTGGAGGTCCATGAAGATAATCAGAGGGCTGGAACACATCTGAAGAACGGAAAAGAGAAGGCTCCAGAGGAATCTTATTATTGCCTTCAAATATTTAATGGAAGATTATAAACAGGATGTAGATCAACATTTTATACAGATATACAGTGATTGGATAAGGGGAAAATTTTTTAAACTAAAGGAGGGGAGATTTAGATTAGATATCCGGAGAAACATTTTACTGAGACAGTGATGAAGTACCAGACTTGCCAGCGATTGTGAATGCCTCATATGGGGAAGTGTTCAGTACTGAATGGGATGGATGTGGCCGGGGCCTGGACAACCTGATCCAGTGCTTGATCTAGCAGTTGGAAACTGTGCCCATAGCAGGAAGGTTGGAACTAAGTCATTTCATTCTCATATGCTTGTTTATCTGAACAAAATCTAAGCAAATTAGAATTTAGTCACCAATGTGATTCAGAATATTTAGCTGTATGTAAATATACATCTTCACAGCTCGCATCATTTAACACTTCTGGGACATAACATATAACTATATAACTATATTTTAATAAGTGTAGAAATTACGTAGATAAATTACATAGATTTGAATAAACCTTAGTACATAGTTTTTTACATTGTTTGTCATTGACTGTTTTTTTTTTTGTCCCCATGAAGAAATACAATTCATCAGTGGTTGTTTTTCTGACTCATATAAAACCAAACTTAATAGAGAGTTTTTCATCACCTTTCTCACGGTAGCATTTAACATTTTTGTGCTTAAACAAAATTACAGAAAATATGTTCTTCTTTAAGACTATTTTTTTTCTCTCTGAAATTTTTGACAAAAATACCCAGTTGGACTCCGTCCTTGACATAAGCTTTCTCATCAGTTTGAAAGCAGATCACCTCTTACAAAGTGGTTCTGACAAGTCAAACGCAATGCCATCTTTTCTTACAGGAGTTTTATTTTGAAAAAAGATTTTTCGTCCTTAATGCACTTTTGTTTTAAAGTGCTCTAATTTCAAATATGCTCAGAAGTTGCTCTCTCTGCAGTCTGTAGATTCTGAAAATCTCTGAGGAGTGTTTGCCTGTACTAGTTTACATGAGTTACAGACAAGAGAGCTTGCTCTTCGTGTTTCTGTGTGTCTTTACTCTTATGCTTTAAAGGAAAAGTAAGCGAATTTGCAAGCTTCGGGAGAAATATAGTGAACCAGCACATGTATACTTTCTTCAGCCCTTCCATAAATTTATTGGGCAACCGAATCACAAATAAATTTTACACTAATGGTAAGGATAACAGGAAACTTTCAAATATTAATTATATAGTGCACAGATTGTGAATGTGTGTCTGGTTATGATATACTTAGTCTAAAGTCAAAAAAGATATTCTGCAAAACATGGAAAATTTTATGTAAGTTTAATGACCACTTATCAAATAGCAATAATATAGTTATCCTTTTACTAGGAATAAATTATTTTAAATTAATATTCATAAATAATAAATTTACTGAAGACATGTTACGGAATCAACTGTTATATACACCAGATGATAGTAGCAGCTTATACTCCCATACAGCCGTCTAGAGATACATTTGTATCATAGTCAGTGTCTAAAACAAACTTTAAAAACCCGTTAGTCATGTATGAAAAGAATGCTAACCATAGCTCATTAAATAATGCTAAACTTTACACAGAATTTTTCTCCCATATTTTGAAATTGGTCAAGTGTGCATATGGTAATATGATCATATTAATTTTCATATAATATTATTAAAATATCACATTTAATAAGGAAATCCTCCAAAAGCCAGTTTATAAAATAACAATGCATAAGCAATGTGACAGCATAAATGATTACCCCAGTTTTAAAAATGCATTATTATTTTATAAGGCAGTCTCACTATGTCCAGCTACTAAGTAAAACAGATGTGATGGAAAAAGAAGCTAGACAGATTGACACATTTTTGACCCTTTCTCATGTATTTCCTGAAATGAAACTGTAATTATTATGCATGTTGCAGGTTATGCTGATGAGCTGATAGAGGAGGTTGTCAAATAATGCAGCACACAATCACTCAATGACATAATATAAGAAAGAGTAGAGCAGAATTTCCAAATCTTCCTATACCACACAAGCTTCCAGACAAAATGAGTGTTCTGGAAAGCCATATGTCACACTTAGGCAAATTAGACATGCATATGTTGTGGACAAGAAAACACCCATTAAAAAATAAGGAGATGAACCATTTTCAAGTTACTATGTGGGATCCAGATCAATCATTCTGTATAAATGAGAGTACTGAGATATACATTCCTAATTGTTGCCAAAAGGATACACCCAGTTCAGATCAAGTTGCTATCAGCTACTATAATTCACATTGTAAAAAGAGAAAATTATTTAATTTGAAAACTCTATATTAAATCTGAGGTGGATTGCACCCTAACGTGAAAACATTATCCGATAAGAGTCAAAGAGAAATGTCAAAAGTGTTTTCAATCTTTTTTTTTAAATGATTATTTCAAAAGACCCATAAGGTACTTTACAATTAAAAAAATAATAATAATAAAATTACTGATGCCATTACACCAGCCTAGCTGATTATTGGAGAAGGAATACCAAAGTACATATTCATTCCACCTGGATTGCTAAATTAGAGCCGTATAAATGCTGCCAAGTTGTTCAGCAGAGCCTTAGGGTGGCAGCATAGTCTGTTACATTCTGATGCTCCATACTCATGTTCTGTTTGTTCTAGGGTGTTTTCATCTTTTGTAGGGATCCGTTTGATTCTGAATGCTCTTTGTCCTGAATGACAAGATTTTAGACTGTACTTCAAAATATTTATATTTTACAGAAATTTTAAGAGAATAAATTTGAAGGAAAGGAGAAGAAAAAAAAAACCAAAAAACAAAAAACAGGAGGGAAAGTGAGAGTGCATCTTTAAAGTGACTTGCTTTGTTTTGTTTTTTAATCCCTGAGCTTTTTTAATCTAAAAAACATATTATCAAATTCAGATGTGTTTTAACCAATCCTCCTGAGATTTAGCAAGTTCAAGTAAGCAATAAACCTTATAATCTGCATTATTTTTATTACTTTATTTCCATAACTAATTTTGTAATTTGATGGGTTGGAAGATATATTTCTTAACCTACCATGTTCATCCTGCAAAACACTAAAAAGGAAGAGGAATAAATAATATGCTTTATTCTCCTCAAGTTCTGTCATGATATTTTTAGTTGCCAAAATACATTTTCTTTCCTGTTTATATTTCAGTACATGGTGATAACATTTGTCCCACCTTATTTAAATTTACAGAGCTAAACATGGAAGGAAAGACAATGTAAACATGCAATTTAAAATTTAGGCAATATGTTAGGTCTAATAGTTTTATTACAATGACCAACTGATCTTTGGTCATCAACATTTATTCCTTACGTCATTTTCAACAAGTGAAACCTGTCTCCAGTGATGAAATTCCCTAGTTCACACTGTGAATGATTCAGATTGAATACATAACCCTTGCTACATCCTGCAGTACTGGGGATGCCCTTGAAGGTTTTTGTCTCTAGTACTAGTCATACTTAGCCTTATTTAGTGTTGGAATTCCTGTGAAACAATGAATATGACAGGAATATAGGCAACAAATTGCTTTCTATATAAACGGAATATAAACTCTGTCTAAAAATACAATCTCATAGAAACAGATTTTTAATAATCTTCTCCTGAAGAAGAAATTTAAATGACTCACTACTTCAAAGGTCAGATACAAAATACAGCTAGTGCCAAACTTAGCTGAGAAGCTGTAGCATTGTCATGGACAATAGAGTATCACTGCTCACATCCTATTATAAAAATGTTGGACTTCTCTACTCAGAAGATTAAAAAATTCTAGCTGTAATCCGGGTCTTGTCTGACATGACATTTTGGAAGCAAAAGCTCAGAAACTTTTATACTTAGCAGTAATAGGATAACATGCTACAGTAGTTACAGTAATTGCCCAACTTTCCTATTGCTTTTTTTTTTTTTTTTTTTTTTTAATCCTCAATTCTCTCCATCTTCCACAAGGAAAAGCAATACGTATTTCAGGGAAAAAAAAACAAAACAAACCAATAAAATCAAGTTCTCTCATCCTTTTCTGCAATGTGACTGATAGACGTCACAATGATTTATACAAGTGACTATATTCTACTTTGAATACAACAAAAACACATCAATACTGGACCAAAGATTATGGAGGCATTCCCTCTTGATTAACTTGTACATTTATACTTACTGTGAAGATATTTTTCCAGAATTATTATTTGTGCGGACTGTGATCGTTCTTAACTGTTCCAGATATTTGTGAAAGCCTTTAGAAAATGAAAATATTCCTTTTTCTTACTTTACCCAAATTTTCCTGTTAGTTTACTGAAACAGGCTTTTGAAGTACTATTGGTTTTGTTTTTGTTTGTTTTTCATTTGGGCTAAAAAGGAAGGTTAAAATAGGCACAGATATGAATTTGGAATAATGCACTACTGGAAAATCTGCACAGTTTTGATAAAAAAGGGACTAATACACCAAATTAAGAAATTTTATCTGAGAGAGAACATGTTGAATTTTATACAACTGCTAAGAAAACATAATAAATACATATAATAAATTGCAGCAATTATAATGTTCTAAACTGAGAGGATTAAGAAAAAAAATGAGCCAAGAAAGGAGGGATGAAAGGAGGCGAGAGAGGAGAAAGGAGGGGAGAAAAGAGGAGAAAAAGGAGAGAAGAACAAAGGAGAGAAAGGAGGGAAGAAAGAAAGAAGAGAACAGAGAGGAGAAAGGGAAGAATCTTGGATGAAAACAGTAGGAAAGTTAAGCACTGCCTAAGGCAGATGATTATATTAATGTCATTGGCTAAATGGAATTCTTCATCAGAATTACGGGTAATGTTTTGGAAAAGTATGAGCAGACTATCAGCCTGCAAGATATTAAACTTTTCATTTGGACATTTGTACATTGCACAAACATGAGCAAAACCAACATATAGTGTCAGAGAAAGACTAGCCAGAGACAGTAGTCAGTAAATTAGTTAAGATTTGTGTTATGCTGATTAACAAGAAGAAAAAATTAAATATGTGTTAATACTTAATAAAAGATAATAGAAAGAAAGAAATGTGCAAGGTAAGAGGGAAATAAATTATTTTGTTTGGTTATAAATAATGGATTGTATCCTTGGTCTCAAAAAGAAACAGTTGATATGATAATAATAAAAAAAGTTTGAGGATTGCACAATACTGGAGTATTGTGTCCAGTTCTGGGCCTCTCTGTTCAAGAAGGACAGGGAACTGCTTGAGAGAGTCCAGCACAGAGCCACAAAGATGATGAAGGGACCAGAGCATCTCCCTTACGAGGAAAGTCTGAGGACGCTTTGGCTTGGAGGAGACTGAGAGGTGACCTAATGAACGCTTATAAATATGTCAAGGATGTCTGTCAGGAGGATGGAGCCAGGCTTTTCTCAGTGACATCCAGTGACAGGAAAAGGGCAATGGGTACAAGCTGGAACATGAGAGGTTCCACATTAATGCTAGAAAAAAAACTACATGGTGGTGGTCAGAATATTGGAACGGGCTGTCCAGAGAGGTTGTGGGGTCTCCCTCTCTGGAGACATTCAAAACCTGCCTGGACACATTCCTGTGTGACCTAATCTGGGTGTTCCCAGCAGGGGGATCAGATTAGATGAGCTTCTGAGGTTTCTTCCAATCCCTGACATTTGGTGACTGTGATTCTGTAACTGGTATGGAGAAGAGACAGCAGCTACTGAAATAAAGACTTGGTAAAAAAAAAAAAAGTACTATTTGTATATATATATATATATATTTATTTATAATAAATAATACAATTTTTAAGCTCATCTTCTGTTTTCTGGTTCTCTTCTCTTCTTTTCTCCTTTTCTCCTTTTCTCCTTTCAAATTTCCCTTTTCCTTCCCTTTTTCCTTCCCTGCTCCTTTCCTCTCCTCCCTTCCTTTCTTATCCTTTCTTCTTTTTTCTATTGGCTCCATCGCTGAAGACAAAATTCTCTTATTCTCCTCCATGTCTCACTAGAAAAAGTAGAGTCGCAACTTGAGACTATTCACAAAAAAGAAAAGCTGCCTCCTCCCTACATCCCTCTGCACCAACAGCAAAGGCGGGAGTGCCAGTACCTGTCCGTTGGCCCAAGCGGCCGGGAGAAGTTGTGCATCACGGCCTCAGTGTGACAGCGGGTGAGGATGACCACCGCCTGGCACAGGAAGGGCAGGAACGTGCTCTGCTGCGCAAACGATGTGATGCTGCGCAGGATGTAGAGGATCGGAGGCACCTGAGAGAAGAAGAGGAGAAAGAATGACTTGCTGCATCCTGCACATTCAGCGCATGAGCAGCGCCTGCTCCCTTGACATGCTGCCAAGTCCTAAGCCTGAATTTCATGCCAGCTACCCTGGTCTCCATGCCCTGAGCACAAGGGGCAAACGGCACAAGTCATAATGCAACAGCCAGCAAAAGTCCAAGACACGTGAAAGAAAGTCTCTTACGTTCCAACTGATGTCCTTCCCGTGCATCTGCAGGAAGGTGGTCATCCACTTCCCAGCAGCACGCACACGCACTCCGTTGGCTTTCCGGATCGTCTCCTTGATGGCAGTCATGAAGTCAACGGTGCGTTCGATGGGGAAGTTTCTGCACACAATCTGCAGAGAAATGAGAAGCGGGAGAGATCCCATCACTGCTCTGCTGCAGCTCTTCCAAACACAAAGCAGTCTTGAGGGCATTCTTAGCTCAGCGGCGTGCCGCTCATTCAGGCGGCAATCACACCGCTCCTGCTGTCTGTACTCTGCTGTTTATACGGAAGGCGGTTGAGCCTCTCTCAGCTTCTGCACCCATGGTGTTTGCTTACAGGCAAAGCCTACCTCCCAGCAGCCACAGTCACACACGCATGCAAGTGCACTCACACACACAAACGCACATCATGGAGTCAGCTCCTTGCACTGGGTGCCTGAAGGCCAGACATAGCTCAGAGCCTCCTGCTACTTGCACTGGGAAAAGAGGACTCAGGGTAACAGCTCATTTTGGAAACAGGGTCAGAGGCTGGGAGCAGCACAGGGTCGTGCAGAAGGCTACACACAGAGATCACACCACCCCTATTGGGTCCACGTACCATGGCCATTTTGGATGTGGTCAGGAGCTGAGAGGCGATGCTGCAGGCATGCAGCCCCTCGCACAGGCTCCCGATGTCACCCGTCTCGATGTCTGTGTTGGTTGCTTTGGCTGGAAAGAGCACAGGGAGAAAAGGGAAGTCATGTTTCTGGAAATGAAACTGCTTTCCACGGGGGAAAGACAGAGGACAGGGTGGGGACAAGAAGAGAGCTGTGCACGGTGCCTCTCCCTCCCATCAAGAGGGCCCAGCCCGTGGAGCTCTGGTAGTGCTAAGGAGGAGGGCAGAGGGCTGGAGCGCGCCTGCTCTACTCACCTTGGATTCGCAGAAGGGAGCTCAGACAGGTGACGGCCAGCTGGCGGGATGCGGGCATAGGGTCACAAGTCAGAGGCGCCAGCAATCCCACCAAGGAGCCAAAGTGTTCACAGGCATCTCTTCTCTGCAGGGGTAAGAGGCAGGAACAAAGCTGTAGACGGCCCCAGCTCTCCCCAGCTTCTCCTATCTGTGCCTTCCCACGCCATGACACAGCACGCACAGCTGGGCAGAGCTCGCCTTCCAGCTCAGGGGCGCTGGGGAGGGAGCAGAGGGCATGCGGTGGGGCTCTTTACTCACTTGAAGCTCTTCACAAATAGCCAGCAGCTGGGAGCAGGTCTGCAGGGCCCTCTTACGCTCCCACATGTTGCTTGAGACCATCGATTTCTGCAGCACCTGGGGTAGAGCATCTGTCTCACTGAGGATGTCTTTTCTTTCCCTTCCTGCCACCCCTCTCCCTGTCCCTCCTTTCCCAGCACTTTCCCTCAAGGCCTGCCCTGTTGCTCCATGTGGCCTCCTGCCTCACTGAGCACCGGCACTGCCGCCCCGCTCTCTGCAGTCACTCCTGCCTCCCAACCCAGGAGCTTTTCCTTGGCTGTGGCCTGCCAGGGGCTGGCTCCTGCTTTCCCCCTGCAGGGCCCATTTCTCTGCCCCTTTCTGAGCTCGCACTGAGCTGGCACGTCAGCAGGAGATTTCTCCCCCTCTGATCCTCCTCTCAGTCCCCAGATCTCTGCCCCCGCTATTGACAGGCACCATGCTTTCTCCCTTGTCCCACGCATACTCACATGCACTATGTTCTGGAAGAAGCCGCTGCTGGGCTCTGTCTCAAGCAGGACTGCCATAAGCCGGCCCAGAGCTTTCAGTGATGTTTGCTGAAGCTGAAAGCAGAAGAGGGGAGTGACGTGTAGCATCACGGCTGCTGCCAGAGCAGAGGTTGTGTGTGCTGAGGTAGGGTTTGACCGAGAGGTGGCTGGGAATGTTACGGCAGGTTACCTGCAGGTACTGTGCTGCTTGCTGTGACTTCCTGATCTTCAGCATCATCTCTGCTGAAGGGTGTGTCACGATGTTTTTGCAGCACAGGACCAACATCTCACGCAGGTCCTTGCTTTCAGAAGAGGGCTTCAGCTTGCTGAGAGGAGGAAAACAGGAAGAGAAATCAGAAAGGGTCTTTACCTCTCCAGACTGGTTCAGACAACATCTGAGTTGCTCCTAATTGACAGCTACAAAGCCAATACCCCCACCCAGCTCATGCTGCTGAGCACTGCCTTCAGTTCCAGCAGCGCCCACCTCCCCCCCAGCAGCAGTGAACCACCTCCCGCTCTGGAGGGAAGGAGACCCCAGCTCTCCCTCTCTTTCCTGCCAGGGCACAGGAGCACCAGGGCCTTTCTCCCTGCCCAGAACCTCAGCTTTCCTGGGCACAACAGCCCAGCCGTCTCTCCTGCTGTAGATGTGGCTCCTCCCCACCGGCCCCTCCAGGTCCTCCTCCAGGAGCTACCCAAAATGGGGATCACCATCCTGACTTGCAACCTCAGCCCTTACCTCAACTGCTCCAGGGCCAGAACCACCTTGAGAGGCACTGGGGAGACAGGGATGCCCGAGTAATACTTCTTCATCAGGTCCTGCAAGTCCCAGAGAGACAGTGTCAAAGTGGGAAAGGGGCACACAAGAGTTGTTCCACCCGGCCCCGAGACAGGCACAACTGCCACACACCCGCCCATCACTTTCCCATGGAAGCGCTGCAGGATGCAGCAGCTGGTGCACCTAGCCTGCTGCCCAGCCGCTGCCTGCCAGCACCCAAAGTCCCCACCAGCTGGAGACGTGTGGCTGCTGGACACCTGCATGCCCCCAGGGAAGCGAGCCTTGTGGCGCAGCCCAGAACTCCTCTGCAGACAGCCCTGTCTCTAGGCACTCACCATCAGGATTTCCAGAAGCTTTCCCTTCAGGGAGGGGTTAAAGCTTGCAGAATCACCCACAGCTTGGTAGGCAGAGCTGCAGTCGGTGATGCTCTGCACCAGCGCAAGGTTGTTCTGCAAGTCCTGAGGAGCAAGAGAGAAGAACATTCTTTGAACTGCGGGAAGGGACAAGGGCTGCAAGGGGGACACGTGGGGACAACGCTAAGGGAAGGGCTTGGATCTTTATCTGGGCACAAACAGTTCCCCGAGGGACCTTTGGAAAGGGAAGGCCCATCTCAGCATCTCCCCGTGTGGAGGGGCTGCAGTGGGGCGCTCTGACACCCTGGCACGCTTTGAGCTCTCACCCGGCAGCTGCAGCTGTAGAGCATCAGGATGTTGCCCATGATGCCTCCCTCCAAGTGGGCAAGCAGCTGTTCCTTGGAGGCACGCAGTGCCACGCTGCCGTGGGCGAGCATGAGAGCGCTGCGTGTGGCATGAGCTCTCATGCTGTCCAGCTCCATCTGTGTGGGAAGAAATGCCTTGAGACACTCGCTAACGGCCCCCAGTGCCCCGCGATGCACCTGGGCTCCCAAGGCAGGAGCTGCAAGGAAAATAAGGCAGAAGAATGCCAAGATGGAAACCCGTAATGCTTTACCTTCTTGCGCCTGGAAATCCTGGCATTGCGGCCTTTGCACAGCCTGGACGCAAACATGGTGAGCGTGGCCAGGACTGTGTGGAAGTTACTCTCAGCAGCATGGCTGAGAAGAGAGATGATTCCCTGCACAAAAGAACAAGGGGCAGTTGGCACAGGCCTGAATCTACAGGTCCTCTCCTGAGCAAAATGGCAGCAGTGCGGAGGTTGAAAGGCCCGGAGCAGGGCCAGGAGAAGGCCTCTGCCCCAGGGCCAGAGCGGGGATGCTCACAGGAGCTGGAGGGGAGGAGAGGAGAGCTCACCTGGGCGTCACATGGCTCCTCTGCATTTGCCTCCTCCAGGTGCTGTAGCAGCTTCTCCTGGACGTGGAGGACTCCCTTACAGGATCCCAGCACCGTGCCCAGAGCCTTGTACAGGAATGACTGCATGGGAAGGGAAGGAAGAAGCTGAGATGTGGCAGCAGCTTAACCTGCTGGTGGAGGGCCAGATGGGAAGGACCCAAGCTCCCTGGCGGTTGCTGAGAGCAGCTGCGGGGCTGAGCTTTAGCCATCCCTGGGCAGATTGCAGGGAAAGGCCCTCTGGGGGGCACAGACTGGGGAAGCAGCATCAGCATCCCACGTGGGCAGAGCACCAGCCGCAGCCCCAGCTGGACACCTGCAGCTGCACCGCTGGGTAGAGCCGGGGGGAACTCACCTTTTCTGCAGAGCTGCTGGCAGAGCTGCTCAGCCGCTGGCTCAGCTCACAGCTCAGGGCCTCGATCCATGTCTTCTCCTCTATTGTGTCCAGCGACACCTTCAGGAACTGTTGGAGAACAGGAGAAGACAATGTTCCCTTGCCCTTTGCCTCTTCCCTCACTCCCAACTTGCTGCAGCCCTCTAGGGAGAGGTGCCTGGAAGAACAGTGGCTCTCCCAGCTCCCCCAGCACTCCCGCCCTCCATTAAAGCCGCCTGCTGCCCTTCTCCTAAGACCCCCCGGGCTTGGGACAGAGCGGAAGAGGCAGCGCCAGAAAGGCGTGCGGCCGCTCCGCTCCGCAGCAGCGCTTGAGAGGCTGTTCCTGTCCCACAGCGGCTCATGTGGGAGCGGGGCTACTTGGGGCAGGCAAGCACTTCTCTGCACCGCGCCTCCTGGCAATGCTGTACCTTTAGCAGACGGCGCTCAAACTCGGCAGTGTCCGGGAAGCTCTCATTTCTCCCTGCACAGCAAGAGGAAGAAAAAGACCCTTACTTGGGATCAAGGCACAGAAGAAGAGCTGCTGCAAACCTGGCTTGGCCTGGGCACCTGACACTGCCAAGCTGGGACCTGCACCCCCTCCACAGTGACCTGTCCCTCCCCACAAACACTGCCTCCACAGGAACACGGAACTAAGTGCTCCAAGGCTGCTGTCTGAGGGGATGTGAAGGGCCCATCCCTGTCCTGGAATGGGCAGATCTCTGGTGGGATAGGTCCCTGGGCCTCAGTGCTGACTCCCAGGAATGGGAGCAGCAGCAGAGCAAGAATTGGGCTGCAGGCAGTGCTTCCCCTCTGCCATGCTACAGAGCTGCATTTTCACTCCCCCCCTTCCCTTCCCTTCCCTTCCCTTCCCTTCCCTTCCCTTCCCTTCCCTTCCCTTCCCTTCCCTTCCCTTCCCTTCCCTTCCCTTCCCTTCCCTTCCCTTCCCTTCCCTTCCCTGCCTCTGCCTCTGCCTCTGCCTCTGCCTCTTCTTCCCCTCCAGTACTTTACCTTCAAGACACTGCAGCAGCAGGGGGATCTCAGTAGCCCACATGGCCCCCACAGCTCTGTGGAACCTGCTGTGGAGGTTTTTCATCAGCAGTAAGGCAGCATCTTGGAGTTTGCTGCCTGCAACAGGGCTGCCTGCCACCACCTGAGCGAGAGCAAGAAAAAGCAGGGTCACTTCTGCAGCAAGAGCAATGGCTTCCCCCCAGATGGAAGCAGCTCGGCTCTGCTCTGGCAGGCAAGGAGCAGCCAACAGCTTTGCCCATGGCCACGCTGCTTCCTCCTGGCTGCTCGTAGAACTGGCCTCTGGAGCATCTACTCACCAGCAGTCGTGCCAGCAGTGTCTGGGGCGTCAGCAGTGGGCCTGCAAAGAGAAAGAAAGTGCTGAGTAAGACTCCAAGACCCTGCGTGCCCAGCCACACGCACCTCCGCTGTCCCTTCTGGGTGCTACCACAGGTGAGCAGAGCTCACTGGGGGAGTTTTTGCTCCTACCTTGAAACATGGAGCTGACGAAATGGCGATCCAGATGTTCTATGCGCCGTCCTGTCAGCTCCTCTCTCTCAGCCAGGGCACAGACACAGCGGGAGACTGGGATCAGCATGCCTGTGTACTGTGCTGGCACCACAAACAACAGCAGCCGCGGCCACAGGAGCTGTAGGGAACGAGGCAGTTGAGCAGGTCAGCATTCCTGCCTCTGCTCAGAGATGAAGAGGACTCTGTGAATTTCCCTGAGTCCTGTGTGCTTCAGAGCACATTGGAGGAGAGACCTGGGGTCTTGGAATGGGACGAGGAACACGTGGTGCAAGGGCAGGGAGCAGCAGGGCAGAGCATGACTCACTTTGGACATCCCTCTCACAGAGACGTCCAGTGATCCCAGGATGTCCATGCACAGCTCCTGGAGAGCTCCTTCTTCCTGGGCTTCTCGGGCAGAAAGGTTTCCGGTTGCCTGTACAACAGTAGTGTTGAAACACTGGTTATGCTCAGTTCTCAGGAGCCTCTCAGGAGGCTCAGGTGTGGCCCCAGCGATGCTTCTGTATACCAGCCTCTGAGCAGCACGGGTCTTCCAAAAGGAGATGCTGCCCACTGCCCTTACCCTTCTTCCTGTGGCACGGCTGAACTCCCTGAAGATGTGCCCCACCACATCCCAGGCTGAGCAGCTCCGGGTGTTCGAACTGAGCAGATCCTTGATGAAATACAGAATAGCCGTCCTCACCTGCAAGGGGTCAATTATGGGTGTGATTTTCCTGGTCAGAAGGCAAAGGGAAGCCACCTGCTCATCGGGGCAGCCCTTTGGGCATGAGCAGAGACACCAAGAGCAGTGGAGAGGCTTTAGCTACTGAGGTGAGGGGCAGGCCTTAACACCAGGCTGTGCACATTCCATGCACAGCACAGGGACCTGCCCGCTCCACTCTGCCTGCTCTCCCCACAGGAGCCATCATGACCGTCTGGTCAATGCCCCAGCACCTCTCTAGTCACCCCAGCCCTGCCCGTGCTGGCAGCAGCATCACCACCCCGACAGCGCTTTCTTTTCCCAAACCAGCTCACCCGGATGCTGGGGTCGCTGCACAGACGCTGCACAGCCTCGACGACCTGGGGCAGCATCTCCGTCATCATGGGCTCTGCAAGAGATGCACAGAAGCATGAGCGGAGCCACAACACAGATGGCAGAAGGGAGCCCTGGAAGTCCCAAGGCGTGGTACTGACCAACCCGTGGTACTGACCATCAGAGCGAGCCAGAGCACCCAGCAGACCCAGGGCTGCCACGCGTCCAGGCTCCCAGTCATCGCCCAGCTGCGACTGCAAAAACAGGATGGTTTCCTCTGGGCAGATCCGGGCTGCAGGGAGGAAATCCCACGCTATGTTAGCAAGAACCTCACGCCCATTCCTGAGGTTTGTGAGAGAGGTTTTGGCCAGGGCAGTGCCAAGCATCGCCAAAGCTCCTCTCCTTACCCTGCAGCATGATGCAGTGGGTCAGCTGTGCACGATCAGCCTCGCTGTGCTGCTTGCTGTCGTCATAGAGCTGTGGGAACAAGGTCCATTTGATACAATCACATCAGCACTGAGGACGGAAAAGACACTGTGCTGCCCGCTTTCGTCTCCCTGGGCACTCTTGGGAAGAGGACAGGCAGACAAAACCCAGCCCACCCCACAGCATCCCCGAGCGTACATGCGTGGCTCTGGAACAGCCTTGAGCATGCAGGAGCTAAGGCTGAGCTGCCTTATTCAGGGGTCAGAGCTTTGCAGTCCTCCTGAGACTTAGCCAAGAGGGAAACTGCTGTAGACGCAAGGATAGGCTCCCCTTACCTGGTAAAACACGGCACTGGTGACGTCCAGAAACTTGTCCCCTGGGATTACAGACTCAATGCCCCCTAAGGCCTCCAGGAAGATAGTGAGGCTCTGCAAGAAAGCAGGAGAGGAAGAAAGGGATGAAGCCACATCTAGCCACTTGTGAGTGGAGAAACTGTTTCCCAATTGTTTCTCTGCAGGGAGAAGCTCCTGCACAGGCGTTCTTGTTTATCCCCTACCACCCAGCGGCACCAAGAGAGTCTCTCTGCTCTCAATCGAGCCGTGTTTGGGCATCATTTGCAGGCATTTCCCACCCAGCAGCCCACTTCTCCCCCATCAGATGCAACTGGATGTGGTCCGCCCAGTTGTTAGCATAGAGCTCCTCAGGCACTCAGAGCCGCACAGTGATGGTGAAGCTTCCCATCCCCAGGAGATGAGCCCCAGTGATTCTTGGTTCCCTCCTGGCTCCTGTCTGGGTTGTTCCTTCTCTGACTGAAGAGCTCAGGAAGCCTCAGAGCTCCCTTGAATACCCATTCCTTCTTTCTCCAAGGGCTCCCCACCTCCTCCCTGCATCCTCCTGACCCCTCGTGGCATTTGCACGGGCCCCACGTCTACCCTGAGCCCTGCACAACAACTCACCTTGGCCACCCTGCAGGTGTCTTGGATCTCCTGACACGGGTGAACGAGCCAGAGGAGCTGCTCCCAGACCTGCTCTTGGTGCTGTTCCTCTTGCAGGAGAACCTCCAACATGGCAGCCACAGCCCCAAGGACGGCCTGTTTGTCCTGGAGAGGATGGCAGAGGCCCGGCATCAAAGACTGAAGGTCTGCCCTTCCTACGCAGAGGGCTTTCCCTTTCCCTTCCCCTTCCCCACACCCCCACTCCCAGCAGGAGATGGGCTCGCTCTGCAGGGCAGGCAGCTTTTCCCCATACCCTCATCCCCAGCTCTTCCTGCCACAGTGCTGTGACATGCAGCTGCTCCCTGGCACAGAGCCACTTCAGGGCCCTTTGCAGAGCCAGCCCACTCCCTCTCATCACCCCTCAGCTCTCAGCCCACTGGGCACAGACAGAGCTGCCGACATGGGTGCCCCTGCTGCCATCCTGGGCTGGGAATGCAGCAGTGCTCACCTTTTCCTCCTGGCAGTCTTGCCAGTTCCACATCACAGAGAAGAGCAGCTCATGAAGGTTTTCATAGATCTGCTCTTTCTCCATGGCAGGCCAGGGGCATTGCATTCCTGAGGACAAGTAATTCTTGACTCCATCCAGCCACTGTTTCAAAACTGAAAAAACAAAATAATAAATAAAACAAATTGTTATTATTTTTTTTTTTTTTAAGAGAGTGAGAGAAAACGGAGTCTGTGAGAGTCTGCAGCAGGGCTGCTCTGGGGCCGGCACTCACCAGCACAAGCGATGCGCAGGATCTGGCCACTCTTCACCTGGCCCACCACACTGCGCAGGCCTGCCAGCATCAGCCACACAAAGGGGATGCACTGTGGAGCTGCAGAAAGGAAGGAGAGGGCCACAGTCAGAGCCCCAGCAGCAAGGTAGGTGGACAGCAGCCCTGCAGCCCCCAGCTCAGTGCAGATCACACTCAGAGGGCAGAGACCCCTTTCTTGGTTGTTATAGATGTCAGGAGGTTGAGGGTACTCTACCATAGGTGCTGAAGAGTTTGCTCAGGGTGATGAGCACAAACTCCTTGGACATGTCCCCCATGGCCTTCAGGTGGCTCTGGAGCTCAGCCATCACCAAGGTGAAGTGCGTCCGAGCCAGAGCCACCAGGACATTGCTGGCAGCTGTCTTGACATTGCTGGTCACGCCCTGGAAGAAAGTCACTGATGACACGCAGCCCAGGAGACTGCCTGAGGCCCTTGGAAGAGCTAAGCCACCACCATCTGCCAGCAGAACACCAGCGTGGGCAGGCGGTTCCCTTTGCCTTTGGGAGTGAGCCCTCACCTGGGCTGCCGTCAGGTCCCGGGACACCTCTGCCAGCAGCCGGTTCACTGCTCCGCACGGCGGGCGGCTGCTGTCTTGGCACAGGGCGCTCTCCAGCTCACAGTACGCCTGCGCTCGGTCACCCTGGGGACAAGGATCAGTTACGCTCGCTTTGCCCGCTGCCACCCATCGCTCTGTGGATGTGCTGCCAGGCCTGGCACCCACGGGACCGTGGCCCTGGGCCAGGAGGACAAGGGTTGGTGGTTGGATGTCCCCAACTCACCTCCTGATCTTGCAGGCGCTGAAGCAGTAAGGTCGCAGCGCAGGTAGGGACAGGGCTTGACACCCTGCTTCTCTCCCTGCGAAGCGTACGCCTGGGCATGCAGCCCACACAAGCAAAGAGACCTGGAAGGAAAGAGCAGAGCAGCTGCTGCAGGTGTTGCTTGGAGCCAGGGCTGAGCACCCGGCCAGCTGTGGGAGGAACGCTCCTCCAGCTCCACAGCGCGAGGCTGCGTGTGGTTGGTGGGGACAGGGGAGGGAGCTTTCCCCTTGCTGGGGTGCTGGGGAAACCACGGTGAGCAGCTGCACTGGGCAGAGCAAGGACAGTGCTGCTGGCACGTCCTAAACAGACATTGGAAGCACACGTGTGCTCGGACAGCATCATGGTGTCCAGAGAGGTGGAGGGACTCACCTCGAAGGGCTCTCAGCCTCTCCATGATAGCAGGATGCCTCCAGATAGACACAAAGCTCTCTCTGGTTCCACTTCCTGCGGGTCCCACAAGCGGACTGAGCCACCGCTCCCACCGCTCCACAAGGGTGTATGACGCAGCCACTGTGACACCACACTGCAGTGTCACCTCACAGAGAATGAATGACGCATCCCGGGTCAGGTCCCCAGGGCAACCCTGCAGGCCCTCAAACACAGCACGTTTTTGTGACGCAGTCGGCTCTGGGGTTCCGGTTCCATGCTGACGCAGGGAATCACCTCAGCGGGTGATGGAGAGCCCCTGCCAGAGAGCAGCTGCCGGGCACCGTTGCCTGGCATTGTCTTAGTGACTGGGGACTCCATGCCGGGAGGCACTGAGGCCCCCATCTGCTGCCCAACAACCTCTCCAGAGAGCTTTGCTGTCTACTGGGGGCACGTGTCAGAGATTTTAAGGAGACTCCACCGCATCTGATCAAAAATGAATACATTAATACTAGAAAAAAAAACTTTTTATGGTGAATGTAACAGAACAGCGGAACGGGCTGCCCAGAGAGGTTGTGGGGTCTCCTTCTCTGGAGACATTCAGAACCTGCCTGGACACATTCGTGTGTGACCTAATCTAGGTGTTCCTGCTAAGGCAGAGGGATTGGACTGGAGGATCTTTCACGTTCCCTTCCAATCCCTGACATTTAGTGAAACTGTGAATACACAGGGTGTATGTTGGTCCTGTCAGGAATTCTGTGTAAATCAGACAGACAAAGTATTGTGTAAGGGGCTGCAGCTGAGTGAGTAAGGAGAGGGGCATTATCAAACTTGAGGATTCCTTGGCATTTTGTGGTGACAAATACCGCAGATACAAATATGAAATCCATTAGGTCAATTAGCAGCAGAAGAAACACTTGGGTCCATATTTAGGGTCATTATCAAATCTGCTTCAAACGTAGATGCAGTCAGCTTAATGCAACGCCTCTCCTCCCGTCAGTGTGTATGTATGCACGTGCATACACAAGCACCGAAAACACGCATACCAATTATTTGCATGTGAAAATGCAGCCAGGTGAGCTCTGCAATGGCATGAAGGCACACAAATAGGCATATGTGAAAATGAGTGTAAAAAAAGCTCCCTTTAAACATTGGATTTGGAGACTGACCTCCCAGTGCTGTTCCCTTGGCCTAATTCCCTATGGCGAACACCAGCAGGAGCAGATTTCCAGCCCAGCTGCAGCAGCTGACAGCTCTGCCTGTGGCCTGGATTTAAATTGCCCTGAATGACCCCACATACCAGCACAGGTTAGGGACTGACCTGTTGGAGAGCAGCGTAGGGGAAAGGGACCTGCGGGTCCTGGTGGACAGCAGGGTGGCCATGAGCCAGCACTCTGCCTTTGTGGCCAAGAGGGCCAATGGCACCCTGGGACATACTAGAAGGGGCATGGTTAGTAGGTCAGTAGAGGTTCTCCTGCTTCTCTACTCTGCCCTGGTGAGACCGCATCTGGAGTACTGTGTCCAGTTCTGGGCCTCTCTGTTCAAGAAGGACAGGGAACTGCTTGAGAGAGTCCAGCACAGAGCCACAAAGATGATGAAGGGAATGGTTGTGCTCAGTTCTCAGGAGCCTCTCAGGAGGCTCAGGTGTGGCATCAGCGGTGCTTCTGTGTTTGTATTTGTTCTTGAGTAGGAATTTGGAAGCCTTATAATAGAAAAAAAACTGGAAAAAAAAAAACAACAGAGTTTCACAATTTGCTGTACTACTCTATATAACTCCTTTTGCCCTAAGATAGAATCTAATAGCAGAAATGAAATTGAATGACTACTCTTGATTGTCATGTTTGTTACAGTAGACTAGAAGGACCACATCTTTTTCTTCTTTTTTCCCCTGCTTGCTGCATTATCACTTCCTGGACTGTTGCTCTGATAATAACATAAAAGAATGTTGTCCAGATTCCTTATCACCATGGTGATAAATGCAAAAATTTTCAGCATACTTAGGAGTACGTCAGACATTGTTAATGCCTGTACTGGTCAGGTTAATAGAAAAAAGAGGCTGAGAAAATAACTATTTCTGGACATATTTGAAGCCTCCTCTGGCAAGATATTCCGGAGTAGTCTGAAAATTCTTTTATAAAATTTACAAAATGTGTGTCTAACCAATTAAGAAAATGTGGTGGGACTCATTAAGCAATACATATAGTTTGATTCTTTTAGTACACGTAAAAAACACAGAATCTTTCTTTAACCTCTGTAAAGGTAAATGTAACAGAGTAAGGAGGAAAGGTGCTTTGCCTTGCCTGCACTCGTATTGCCACTTGTTCCTTGTCTGGATTTCATAGAGAGAAATGTTTGTTGTTCTTTTTCAACAGATAATGTCTTCATCCAGAAAATGATCATAGAGATTCTGACCTAATACAAGTAGGTGTTCTAAAAGCTGATGGTCTGTGTAAAAAAAAAACTGTCCAGTCATAAATGAAATTTGTTTTCTCTAGGGACATTTTCTAAGTAATCGTCAATAGTATCCAAGGATTTACCATTAGCCCTAAATACTTTCAGAACTATAAGGCTGCTAGCATCATTTATAAATATACCTTCAAGCCTATTTAAAAATGTCTTTGAACCCATAGCTCCAAGCTTACAAAAAAAAAAAAAAAAAAAAAAAGATACAATTTTGTATGCAGATTCTATCTCGGTCAAAGATTTCTCCAAAACATTTGCATCCAGGAATTTTAATCGGAAGAGCTAACAGCCACCACAATGATTGTCAACATTCCATTGAGCACAGTCTTGCAGAACATCTGCCTAAGTACCTGGAGGAATTTTCTTAATTGTCATTTAATTGAGATAAAGGTGTGTTTCTTGTTTCTATTTACACTAAACACTGCCTGGTGTCAACAGGAAGCTATAAACATGGGTGTATCTGTCTTTTTCACATAATTAAGCAATACCTTGGCTTTTAAGCATAGAGCAAACATAGGTTTCAAAGAAAATATATAAGTAGAAATGGGGAAAAAAATATAAAGGTACTTTTTAAAACTTATAATTGCTGTGTTTCCTGTTTTTACTGTCTTATCCTTTAGGAGGTTGATCTAAATACAGTCCCAGGCAGATCCCCCTCAATGGTTTGGTTAGCTTACAATCTTCTCACATTAAGTTTTCAAATTAACTTTTAAAATTATGCCAGAAAAGGTTTCTTTTGTGAATGAGGGAGTACTTACTCTATGGTTTGATCTCTGCATAATAAGGAGGCAGGCGCTACATTCCAAATTCTGCTGTCAGTCAAAGTGTCAGGACATTCTGAGTCCCAGACACCCAGTGGAGAGTACACGAAGCATGGTGCAGGTTACACAGATATACAATTTTGAGGTAGTATTTAAGTCTTTACTGAGTTCTTTTAAACCGCTGACCAAAAGGTTTGTATAATGTTTCAATACTTAAAAGATCCTTTTTTAAGAAAGTGTATATTTAAGTAAGCTACATAAAAAGAACTTGAGAACTTCATATGATCTGTTCAGTATCATTTGTGCCTTTAAGGCAATAGTCTCAAAAAGGCTATAGTTGAATTGTCTTTCTATCCTATATTTTCAAGTTTACAAGGAATAAAAATGTTATTTCAGTTATGTGAATATTTCTGGTCATGAGCCTCTGTTTAGGTATATTCTAATCTATACGGATTCAATTTCAAGCTACAAAAGATAGATGCAGTCCTTGAAATGACAACATACATTTCCTGCAAATGCTAATCGCAATTCAGATATGTACAGTGTAAAATGTGTCTGTCTGCTGACTGTAAAGACAACCTAGTCTGTTAGTCAAGAGGTTATTAATAGCACCCCTAGCACAAGCACCATATTTTCTAGCTCCTCTAAGACTACAGCTCAAAAAAATCATCAGAAGTTAGGCCTATTTACTTTAATTTGCTGACAATTCGGGAAAAAGTCAGTGGTGAACAACTACTTCTACTGCATTCTTGTGATGATAGTATTACTCATCTAAATGCAAATCAGCTTCTGAAACTGATGCTCATCTTCCACTCAAAATTTAAGTTATCCCTACAGAGAAAAAAAAAAAAAAAGTTAAATCTTCCAAATATTTCTGTTCTATCTTTAAATTTTTATGCTAATTTAAAATAAGAATAATAAAAAAGTTATTTTTAAGGGTCACTGCATTACCATTTGGCTGTTTTTCTTGTGCAGATAAAATGCTTAGAGATAGATCATCTGAATCTAAGAAGTTCTCAACCATTTACTGCAACTAAGGGAGGAAATAATCAAAATATGTAGGTGTAGTTTTGATTTGAAATTTATTTTTCTTATCTTTGTTCAAGGCAAGAAAAGTACTAAATAGCATTTTAATCAAATAAAAAAAGGAAGCGCTCGTTGTTATGAACTTACCTACTTAGGCCCCTACTTGGGGCCTGTCCTCTTCAACTGGGGCCTGTCCTCTTCAATATCTTTATTGATGACCTCGATGAGGGCATCGAGTGCACCCTCAGTAAGTTTGCAGATGACACCAAATTGGCTGGAAGTGTGGATCTGCCTGGGGGTAGCGAGGCCCTACAGAGGGATCTGGACAGGCTGGAGAGCTGGGCTGAAGCCAATGGGATGAGTTTCAACAAGGCCAAATGCCGGGTCCTGCACTTCGGCCACAACAACCCCAGGCGACGCTACAGGCTTGGGGCGGTGTGGCTGGAGGACTGCATAGAGGAAATGGACCTGGGGGTATTGATTGATGCTCGGCTGAACATGAGCCGACAGTGTGCCCAGGTGGCCAAGAAGGCCAATGGCATCCTGGCTTGCATCAGAAACAGTGTTGCAAGCAGGAGCAGAGAGGTGATTGTTCCCCTGTATTCAGCACTGGTGAGGCCGCACCTTGAGTACTGTGTCCAGTTTTGGGCCCCTCACTGCAAGAAAGACATCGAGGCCCTGGAACGTGTTCAAAGGAGGGCAACAAAGCTGGTGAGGGGTCTGGAACACAGGCCGTATGAGGAGAGGCTGAAGGAGCTGGGAATGTTCAGCCTGGAGAAGAGGAGGCTCAGGGGAGACCTCATTGCTCTCTATAACTTCCTGAAGGGAGGTTGTAGTGAGCTGGGGGTCGGCCTCTTCTCTCGTGTCATTAGTGATAGGACCAGGGGGAATGGCTTCAAGCTACGGCAGGGGAGATTCAGGCTGGACATTAGGAAGTATTACTTTTCAGAAAGGGTGGTCAGGCACTGGAACGGACTGCCCAGGGAGGTGGTGGAGTCACCGACCCTAGGGGTGTTCAAGGAAAGACTGGATGTTGTGTTGAGGGACATGGTTTAGTAGGAGCTATTGGGAATAGGTGAACGGTTGGACTGGGTGATCTTTTAGGTCTTTTCCAACCTTGGTGGTGATTCTATGATTCTATGATTCTATGATTCTATATCTTAGATTTGCCTCCTCAGATTTAATGCCACGTTAATATATCTTTAGATGAACAAAATACATAGTCGGTATTGGTCTTGAGAAGTAATTTTAAACAGTTCAGTGCAATCTGGAAAGAACTAAAGGAATGAGACTTTGAATGTGCTGTGGGGTACAAATAACTGTTTGATGAAAGATTTGTAGTACTCAGGAACTGTAACTACCCACAGTGGGAGCAACAATAACAATCACAACACTAAAAATTGAGTGAAGAGTCAACAAAAGTGGCGCTATTGCTATTAAGAACAAAAATAACAGCAATAATACAATCTTGCACCATTTATTGTCATCAATATCTCTAACCTTTTTCCACTTCTGTTTTTTTTTTCCTTCAGATAGTACAACAGGTCACAAAAAAAAAAAAAAATCTTTGTTCTTTAAAGATATTCAATTCGATCTTCTACCTTGTAAATAATTTTGCATCTGCAAACAGTTGTATCCTCAATTTATTGTGAATGTAAATAATATCAAAAAGTTAAAAGTTTGATGTTGGAAAGATTAAAGAAGATGATTTCTTTCTGAATTCCAGAGGGGCTTAAGGTAAATGCTATGATTTTCGGGTACAATAAGATTTTTAGACACATCTATTAGAAAGAGCAAAATTGTGATTACAAAATCAGAAGCCACCTGTCATTTCAGACATAAACACAGTTGTTTATTGCATTGCAACTGATCTCTTTTTTGCATCTGTGTAAAAACTAGTCCAGTTACTAGAACTAAACCACTCAATCACTTATTTCTAATCACAATAACACAAGAATTTTCTTTAAATATATTTGATAAAAAGTCCTTAAGGATATCCTAATTCTCATTTGAGTGGTTTTGAGTCTGGGTTCAGATTATGCTTCTTATTTTTATAACAATAACTCATATGAGTGATACACTTTTCCTCAGATTTGTCCCTATGCAACAGCCCAACCATCAGATATAACTCCAAGGAAATGGCCTACCTCTGGACTGCTTTCTACTCAGAGACAGGATTAATGAATTTACATCTGAGCTACAGCTTGTACTTCTGATATATCCCCCATAAATAATTCTGTCATGTCATTAAAGAATTTCAGAGCTTTATATCTTACAGTTTCGTGTTTCGACTCAACCTATAGAAGATGCTAGCTCAGATCTTAGTAGCATTTTCAACTGCCATCTTCTTCCTCAGTTGAACTAAATTGATATTGATTGTTATACTCACGTGCCAGGGCTAACACAACAAAATGTGTTAGCAACAGAGTATAAGCAGGAGACAACAAACAAACACACAAACAAATAAATAAATACAGGGGCATAATACAGGGTAAATGGGTTAAAACAGGGTTAATAGAGTGACATTATAACAGAATAGTGCATAAACAAACCAGGAAGTATTATTTGTTCTGAGGAATATACTGGCTGACAAACAAGATAGAGAACTACATGAAGTTACTTAAAATCACATTTTCATACTGGAATTCCTGAGCTTCGGAATGATAACATCTTTTCAAAATCTTGCCCTTATTTTACTGCATTATCCAACCCAAGCATTAACGATTGCTAACTGAGGTACCTGTTATTAATAAATAAATAAATAAATAAAAATTGTGTGCTTTTAAAACCCAGGTACTTACTTTTAAGAATCATAGAGTAGTTTGAGTTGGAAGAGAGCCTTAAAGACCATTCAGTCCTACTCTCCTGCAATTAACAAGGAAGTCTGCTGCTAGATAAGGTTGCTCAGAGCCCAGTATCACCTTCTGCCCATTACTGAGGTGAAACAACACTCAAGATCCATACAGAAAAGGAAAAAAGAGATTTCAATAAAAGGTTTATCACACATGCATTAGCCCTCCCTGTTTAAGAAGTGAGGTTTTACAGGAAATTCAAATAAGTCTTACATTACTGAACAACTGTAAGGGTAAGAGAGAAATGAAGAGAGAAAGAGAAATGAAAGGGAGCCCAGCTCCAGCCTGCCAACAGTTCTACATGTCAAAGGAAGGCAGCAGCAGTGGGAAGAGAAAAAAAAAAAAAGCCACCCCCACAGCCCATAATTATGGCATGAAAACAAAAGTGGAAAGTATGATTCACTCCCAGCTCCTTTGTGGAACTGTAGTTGGCTTCAGTCCTGTGACTGGTTGAGACACCAAACACCAGCCACACCAAAGAGGTGACACTGGGCCCCTCCCATGATTGATGCATTTATTGGGCATTGCTCTGGGCTCTTCCAGGAGTGACTGAGGCATCAGCTTTCAGGGCACTGCTTAAGCCTGACACTTACGTGCCCTGGCCTGTCCCATACACCAGATCCACCACCTCTGGGTAACCTGCTTCAGTGCTTCACTACCCTTGTCAGAAAAAAAACTTCTTCCTTATATTCAATCTAATTCTTTGCTCTTTTGTTTGAAAACATTTCCCCTTGTTTAGTTTCATAAGTTTGTTTTGGACTTAGTCTGCTTTTACAATGGGAGGGATTTTTTTCTACAGATCTCTGCCTAAAATTTCATGGATATGAGAGACAAAATTTTATTTTATTTTTTTAATGATTTTATTTCCTAGATGTTTTAGATGTTTTAGAACTGTTATTTGTTTTTATTTAATCTGATGTTTGATGCTACAAAATGAATTTCTAAATAAGGTACTAATGAGAGAAACATTAATTATTAAAAAATACTGTCTTTTCCATGTAGAATTTTGAAGTCTTTTGCTGAATATAGCAAGCTTAGCAAAAGCTTGTAAAATCATACCACTTCAACTCATAATTTGATTTAATGGAGAAAAAACTTACAGAATAAAATAATCAAAATTTTCTTTCAACTTTTTTTTTTCACTTTGAAACATTGATTCATTTTTAGATTTTTCTTTTTAAATTGAATTTGTACTAGAGTTAAAAACAAACAAAATATTTAATAATGTATCTAATTCTGTTGCAAGAATACTTAATTGTATCTAAACCAAAATATTTTTGGGTTTTCATTTCATTTGGGAAATATTTTTAATTTCTTCTTTATGTTATGTTCAAACTTTAATAAAAATGTTAATAAAAGTTGGAATTCAATTTTATCTATGGCTCCACTAGAATACTATAATTTTTGCAAGCTTTCTTTTACAGTAAGATATAGAATTATGATTATTAGCAGAGAATATTTTCATTCTGAAACAAAACATTTCAAAGTCTATATCAAACAAAATTCTCATAACTTAGTAAGTGGGGAGAGGGAGTTATTAGAAAGGGAACGTTTAGGAAACTGAAAAATGTTTATTTTCTACACAGAAAGAAATTTTAAAAATAAGCTATAAAAATTTTCCTAGCACTATCAAATTAGTAAATACATATGATAAAACAGTCTTTAAACTAATTACAAAACAGTACTAACCACAATATTCTTCCTTTCTAATATATTTTCAAAGCATCTGCAGAAAGTTTTGAATTCTTATTAATAGTCAAATGTATTAAATCTGTTTCATACTTCCTACAGAATTAAATACATTGTTTTTTATTGGCTTATTCATTTGAGAATTAATAGTGCACTAACAGTTTAGGAAAATTGATTTTTATATTTTAAGATTTCAAAATGATTTTGTATAATGAAGACCTCAACACTTTTAATATTTTTAATTGCTAATATCTTTAGTGGGATACACGTATATGACTGACAGGCAGACTCTTCAAACCGCTGAATATGATCTCTCTTATGATAGCAGAGGAATATAAAGCATTCTCCTCACACATCCTCTTCCCTGAGGAAGATGTCACACATCCAGATATCTTATGTAGATCTTATCTTTCCCTGTTAAACAATTTACCATGATACTGTAATAGTAAGAATATTTGCCTGAGGATCTTCTACAGCTGCCGAGGTAGACCAGAAATTTTGACAAAATTATTGTCTCCTCTTCAGGGTCTTAGTTCTTTTTAAAGTAAGCTGTTGTCACCATCAGAGTAACTGCACTGATTTAAGGAATTACACTAAAAAAGAAAAAAAAAGGAAAAAAGAAAAGGAAAAAAAGCTAAAAGTATTGCTATAATCGTTATGGATACTTCACCTCATTGCTCTATCACAGATGAAGCGCTTTAAAATGAATGAATATAGGCTTAGAGTACGAAATATTCAGCACCTAATTCCTACAGAAATACCTCATAAAACATTGTTTTCATTTTTACAGTGTCAGATTTTGAAAACTTAATAGCAGTATTACGGCTATTATTTATCATTTCAAATGATAATGCCAGCATAATCAGTTACAAGAGCATAATATCAAGCTATCCCTTTTACAAGAGAGAAACAAATGGAATAATGTTGAAAGGTAATAATCCCAGTTTATTTTGGATTTGTGAGGTGAGGTAATCCGTATTTTCCAACTATCGTATCAGTTATACTGAGAAGAAAACAGAAGTGCATAAATCATTTTTGCCTCTTTAAAAAATTTTTAAAAAGAAAAAGGTAAAAGTTAAAAAATAATAATAATAATGAAATTGCTGTATAGACAATCACAGAACATTTGTTAAAAAAATCCTAAATTATTGAGCACTTGACACAGAATAATACTTACACACGCATTCCAATGCTCTAAACACAGTGTTCTTTCACTATCCAGAAGGTGAGGACAGTCTCTTACAGGCATTCTTACAGCACTGTCTGAATTGTGCAAGCTGACCGTGCTGCTATGCTCAGTTCTCAAGTTCACAGAATCACAGAATCGTAGGGGTTGGAAGGGACCTCCAGAGATCATCGAGTCCAGCCCCCCTGCCAAAGCAGGTTCCCTACACCAGGTTGCACAGGTAGGTGTCCAGGCGGGTCTTGAATATTTCCAGAGAAGGAGGCTCCACCACCTCCCTGGGCAGCCTGTTCCAGTGCTCCGTCACCTCACTGTAAAGAAGTTCTTGTGCACATTTGTGCAGAACTTCCTATGCTGCAGTTTCCGGCTGTTTCCCCTTGTCCTGTCTCCACTCACCACTGAAAAGAGTCTGTCCTCGCCATTCTGCCCCCCACACCTTCGATATTTATAGACCTGGATCAGGTCCCCTCTCAGTCTTCTTTTCTCAAGGCTAATAAGACACAGTTCACTCAGCCTTTCTTCACAGGGAAGATGCTCCAGGCCCTTCATCATCTTTGTGGCCCTCTGCTGGACTCTTTCCAAGAGATCCCTGTCTTTTTTGTACTGAGTTCTCATAAGACCTGGTTTGCTGTCCTTAATGACCACTCCAGCACAGACATGATCTATCCCACTGCTGTTACTGTAAACCATGTGGTATCTTATCTGCGTTTAATTTGGTCTGTGTTACTCCCTAGGAGCCTCCAGAAATTTCCAGATTTTTCCCTAGAATTTTAATCAACAAATTGCAATATGAAGGAATCCTCAGCGCAGTTGAAGAAAAAGCTCCAGCAACAATTAATTCCGTTCTTTGCTGTGAAGGAAGATAGCTCTTTAGCCAATCTCCTTGTCTCATAGCAATCCATTGTATAGCAGTCAACCTCATCTACTAGCCAATGATTTGCTGGATCACATGGGGAATTAGTGTCCAAGTGCAAAATGTGCATAAACAGTCATGGCTTTGATGCCCAGATATACCAGTTTAACAAGCTGATGTTTTGTACTTACATCTCACAAATTCCGTGATTCATGCCACAGAGGCTAATGGGATTTCATGTGATAGTGGAAAATTAGATACTTTTTCTTAAAATAACAGCAATTTAAATGCCTTTAAAAATCTAAGATAGTACCTCTGAAGTAAACTAGTAAAAAATTGAGTTAATGGTCCCAAATTTATTTGCAGTTAAACTGAAAATTTGAAATGAATCTTTAAATGAATTCAACGCCCACAGTCTTAGTGTTTGAACATATTGGATAAGTTTCATCTGAAATCCACCATTCAGCTTGGCTGATTAACTCTCCTTAAGGCTACTTCAGATTTGCACTTTTGTGATCTTCTTGATTATATGCTTATGAACTCAAATTCCTATTTGTTTGTTTGTTTGTTTTTCCTGAGTAGAATAGATCTGTAAACTTCTCCACAGGTCATATGACCCCGGGCCCCATCAACTCAACTTCCTCTTCACTTTTAACTGTATCACTATATCTATACCCTGATATTTCCAACACGCTTTCAGATTTGTCTTCACCAAGGGCAGATCTTGCCTGACCACTCCGGTGGCCTTCTCTCTAAATTTGAGAGGTATGGATTTGAAGGATGGACTGTTTGGTGGATTAAGAATTGGCTGGTTGCAGCCAAGGGGTTGTGATCAATGGTTCTGTGTCAGGGTGGAGACTGGTCACAAGCAGTATCTCTCAGGGGATGGTCTTGGGAGCAGAGCTCTTCAACACTGACATCAGTGACACAGACAATGGCAGTGAGTGCACCCTCAGCAAGTTTGCAGGTGACACCAAGCTGAGCAGTGCAGTGCAACAGTGCCAATTGCAAGGTGCTGCACGTGGGCTGGGACAATCCCAGGTATTTATAGAAACTGGGAGAAGATCCCCTTCAGAGCAGCCCTGTGGATAAGGACTTGAGGGTCCTGATGGACAAGAAGCTGGACATGAACCAGCAGTATCCGCTTGCAACCTGGAAGGCCTGGGCTGCATTAAAAGAGGAGTGGCCATCAGGGAGAGGGAAATGATCGTCCCCCTCTACTCGGCTCTTGTGAGGCCCCATCTGCAGCACTGTGTCCAGGCCTGGGGCCCCCAGTACAGGAAGGATGTGGTGCTCTTGGAGTGGGTCCAGAGGAGGGCCACTAAGATGATCAGAGGGCTGGAGCGCCTCTCCTATGAAGAAAGGGTTAAGGAACTGGGCTTGTTTAGCTCGGAGAAGACTCCAGGGAGACCTCAGTGTGGCCTTCCAGTACTTGAAGGGAGCGTATAAACAGGAGGGGGAATGCCTGTTTATGGGGGTGGATAGTGACAGGACAAGGGGGAATGGTTTTGAATTAAGATGGGAGATTTAGTTTAGATATTAGGAGGAAGTTTTTCTCACAGAGAGTGGTGACTCACTGGAACAGGTTGCCCAAGGAGGTTGTGGATACCCCATCCCTGGAGGTATTCAAGTCCAGGCTGGATGTGACTCTGGGCAGCCTGGTCTAGTGGTTGGTGACCCTGCAGTAGCAGGGAGGTTTAAAGTAGATGATCACTGTGGTCCTTTTCAACCCATGATTCTATGATTCTATGATTTACATGTCTTCTTTCTGTAAAATAATTATTGAAGCATTTTCTCCTGTTTTTTGTTGTTGTTTGTTTGTTTGTTCCTTTATAATGCCATATGATAAGTATTTGCATTAATCTGATGTTCTGAATGGCTGAAAGATCAGTGGAAATGCATTTGTGTAAG
Source organism: Centrocercus urophasianus (assembly GCF_019232065.1). NCBI lineage: Eukaryota > Metazoa > Chordata > Aves > Galliformes > Phasianidae > Centrocercus > Centrocercus urophasianus. The sequence goes on from NW_024884697.1 coordinate 16,315,669, forward strand.
AGAAGGTTGTTTGCTTTTTTGTTCTTGAGGATAAAGTACACAAATATTAGAAAAGGAACAGAAAATCACTCCAAACAATATATCTCTCACTTATTCATCTGGGAAAATTGCCTTGAAAGCATATTAAAATGAAGTTATGTTATCTGTTATAATAATTAAAACTATAATATTTTATTGGTACTTTCTTTTTATAGACAAAATTCATTTTCTTGGCAGTAAACAAAATTGAAGTCTATGTCTTGAGTAACCACAGATATGCAGCAATGGCATGTCTACCTTCTAGAATATTACTGCTGTATTTATGTTGGTATTAGAAGCAGCATAGAAGAATCTAATGTAAATAGAGGCTAATTTTTAAGCAATTTATCAATATCATGAAAATACACTGCAAAAATCTCTACATAGACATGAGAGAGAAGGTTGACCATACAGCAGTGTTTCAGACTGGTGCTTGAAAACTTAAAAAATATAAACTTGTCTCAGAGGGTCTTCTGGATACTCTTTTATGATGAATGCTTTGTTCAATTGCAAATCCACTTCCATTTTTTATTTCGGACAAAGAAACATTATGTCGTTGTCCTTAGAAATGATAACTGGGAAATGAGTGAAAGGACAGTGATCAGCTGTGCTGTTTAATACATTTTTCAAGATCGTGTGTGAAAATACAGATGAATTATCTGAATAAAGTCAATGCTGTTGTAAGTTAGCTCTGATACTGGTAGGGAAATACACTAACGTACAGGGAAATTACCCAACATGGCAAAATGGCCTTTATAGCCACTTCTGAAGGTTCTGAATAACCGTAGCTTCTGCAAATAGTAACCTCATGAGCAATCAAATGTTATTTTACATGTGCATGACTTATGTAGGATTACTCCTACAGCATAAGAAAAGACTGTATGCTAAAATATGCTTGTAAAATAAAATATATCTCATGGGTATGAGACATGCACTTTGAAAAATGTAATTTTTTTGTTTGAAAAAGAACCATAACCCCAACACTATTTTTTTTTCATAGTATAAAAACTTTATATTTTTGTTTCACTGAGGTTTAACAGTAATAAATGAATAAGAAAACATGTCCTCAACATGTAGTAAGCTCCCTGTATCTAAGTTTGATATGACTAAAAATAGAGGTTAACAATAAAAATAAAATTACTGAAGTCACCAGGAATATTAGTTGAAAGTTCATAGTTACACATAGCATAAATTTTTATTGAAAGTCTATGAAGAAGACTGCTGACCTGATGACATTTTTTAATTCAAGGAAGCTATCCCAGAATGAATATCTAAAATTTTAAAATAAAATACTGCAAGATCAAAATAGAGTTTTGTAAGCTATAAAATCATATTATTTCTGAGTGATAAAACATTGGGGTCAGTAAATTCCATCTGCATAGAGTTATAATTAGAAATACAGTATTTCTGATCATATCTTTCACTATTTTTTTAAGATGGCATAAGAAAATATGAGGTTATCTAACAGAATCAGCTTTGCAATGCTCAACAGGGTTTAATTTTTTTACGGAATTCATTCTAAATGGGATGTTGTGTTGAGACAGCTTCTGAGTCAGTAAATCCTATTCCCTCCCCACCCACTGGCAGCTACCCTATGTAACTACCCTCACTGAACATACCCTAACTACATACAATATACCCTAACTACCCTCATCTGAACATTTACAGTTCTTTGGGGAGCAGTCATAAGTACATGAGTTGTAAGAGGACTGGATACTGTCATGGTGTTCTTCACCTACAGTTTTTTTTCCATACAACACAAGAGAGAACACATAAGGAGAGGCAACACTGGGTAGCTGATGTTGCTGGGAAAGTAAAAGGGCTGTTGAGCAGAAATGATTAAATGTCACAAAGATAGGGGCTTAGTACTCTCAATGGAAAAGTCTGTAAAATACAAACAATGGTGAATGGAAACATAAGGCCTTATGTTTCTAAAGCTAAACTAAGCATAAGCTCTAAAAGTCTGAGGAACAACATGCTAAGAGGCAGGCTTTTGTTTTCATGGCAGTCTTACGACAGGAAAAAAAGTTCTTTGGTCTCCTGAGAAGTTTAACGTTATGCATGCTAGTATAAAAAGAATACAAAATAAAGAGGATAGTTTGGAAGTCTTAGCACATGAGCAAATTTATAAGTTAATTGGTATAACAGAGTTCTAGATTAAGGAAATTAGCTGTTGTATTCCTGTAGAAATGAACAGCTATTCAAGAAGATCATGCCCAGAGAAAGGAAGCAAGTACATACAAATCAAAGGACTAATGTGAGATAAATGTGTCAAAAATATCTCAGTAGTAAGAAAAGGAGGATAGTCACAGTAAATATCTCTTGTAGCATTGTGAACATAAGCAATATGCATAACTCCCCAAATGGTAAAGGAACGGCAAAGGGGAGGAAGAAAAAAGAAAAAAAAATGGTGAAATAAATGGCTTGAAAAGTAGTATGAAAGAAACATACAGATTTGTACGAGGGATAGACTCCAGGGAGGGAAGAGACTAGATACAGAAGGAGATATAAAATTTTGAAATGTTTATTAAATATTAATAAATTTGCAATTATTGATCCTGAATGTGTAGTTCACTGATTATTGGTTAGTAAATCAATTAATTCTGTGTGCAGTATGTGAACTGAGCCATTTTAATCTGAAACAGAGAGCACTGAGAATTTCCTTTTTCTCCTCTTCCCTTTTGCCTTCTTCCTAGTTGATTCATACAGTAGCAGAGTTCAGACATGTTGATAACAGGAGATTTTATCTCCTGAATATCCACTGGGAAAAGTCTAGATCAAGTAACAGCCCAACAAGTTTATGCAATGTGTTTCTGATGAATTTTTTGATGCAGAAAAAAAAAGACTGCAACAAAAGTGGATTGCTGCCTAAAGGAGAAAACTGTATCATAAGATGTATCATGAGGTGGAAAACTGTCATGAAAAGAGTTTGTTCTTAGGACAAGAAAGATATCAGCAAGAATAGAATAACAAGTATTTGTTCTATTTTAGATAAGAGAATAAAGTGTTTATTTTGCAAGTGTAACCTACAGATAACAGAATAACATTTCCGTAAATTCTACAATAATCTTGTGAGAGTTCAGACATTTTGTGAACCCCTTGTCTCAAGAGGCTTAACTTGCTGTAGTGTCTATAATAGCTCAAGCTTAATGTTTAGAGTAGTCATATCTGAAAGATGCTTTTTGTTGAAAGACTGGACATGAGGTCATTCTGTGTGCCGTTTACTTACTTTGTAGTTGTATAACCTCCAGTGAGATATAATAATAATAAAAAAAAAGATTTTAAAGACAACTTTTTTTCATGGTTTGCTGCAAAAAATTCTTTTTTTTTTCTTGCTTGCTTTGCAAATGTATTTCATATGTAGATTGAGGGTCTGAATATTTTTAATTATCAAGGGTTGTAGCAACATATATTTCATACATTTGTCTACATTTTATTTTTTTTAACATAACACTGAGTTTCTTCATGTTTCCTGATTGGATATAACGTTAAACCAGTCTGCAAAATCTGAGTCCCTGCTACAATACTGAGCAGCGGGTCTGTTCTTTGCCTCATACCATATACATATATACATATTTATATACATGTATACATATGCATACCATACATATTTTCATAACAATTTGAATGACAAATTTGTACACAGGATACTTTTTAACAATTTTGCCAAGTGCGTTTTTAAATCCCAGTTGTTTTTCCTCCTGTGGTCACTCTTGTTATAGTATCATATCTTCATGAAAAATTGAAGATACCTGTGCATAAATAATTAAGTAATGAGACAGCAGAACTACCACTCAAGTTTCTGTGTAGAGTTTCACTAGTTGCTGAGACTGAGAGCAGACTGTAATTCTAATAACGAAAACGATAACTTTAACAAATTTCAATCTGTATTGAAATTGCTATTAGTGTAGATTTTTTAATGACGAATGTACAACATTTCAGAACATTGATTTATTGGAATTTTGAAACACTTATTTTACAAAAGACTCCTAAAATCTACCCAAGCATGACAATCACATTTCTGATAAAACTGTGGGATATGGCTACAATGTGGAGTGCTCAATACTTGGAGCATATTGTGTCAACAGTTGCGTCCACTGATGTCAATATGTCCACTAATATCCACAGTTGTTTTATGTTAGAAAAAACAAACAAACCAGGTGTCACTAAAATTCTATTCATCTGTATAGGTATTTTACTATAAACAATTACAGTGTAAGGTATTCATACAAGAGGAGATACTGTGCATGATCTGCCCTAGTGAATAGCCGGGTATGACATTTAGAATACTTTTGCATATTTTAAGTAGTAGACCGGTCACTGTGACATGGTTAGTGAAAAGCAAATTCCCGTCCCGGGTAACTGCACAAACTCTGATGTAGAAAAGTGTGTACTACAACTCTATGTTATTTGCCATCTCTTGAAACATTCAAGTCAAAAGTAAAAGAAACCAATGGTTAACGTAACTGCTTGTTTGGAAGAAGCAATCTGCTACTGATTCATCTTCTATTGGAGTCAGTTTCCACTCTAAGTGATGATTTAATTTCTTTCAGCTTAGATTGAGCTTTCTTTCTAGAGAATGTCCATCAGTATTGTGGCCAGATGTTGTAATACTGTGAAAACCTCAGTTCTTTATCATTTTTTTTATTCTGTGTGACCTCATAAACTGTGATGAGTACCAATGTGAGGATGACCTGTTGTTATATGACAAGATGTTCTTTTGATACCAAACAACCAAATGATGTATGAGACAAAAGCAGATTTGCAATGGTTTACTGTAGAAATGGACTACAATAAAACATAATAAAACATAATAAAACATAATAAAACATAATAAAATAAAATAAAATAAAATAAAATAAAATAAAATAAAAAGGAAGCTTTTCAGGTGATAAGCAAATAACTTAATCATGTAACAAAGAGGAAAAGTAAAGCATTAATTAATGGTTAGAGCTTGGGTTAGTTAGATTTCTTATCCAAAAGAAACTACAGGCCAAACCACTCTACATACTGGTCTTGCATCTTGACATCAAGATGTCTTCTTTGCTGGGCAGTCCTTCCAGTCCTGTCTCCAAAGCATGACAATTAATGGTTTCTCAGAAAGTTTCTTTATCGCATACCAAAGCTGGGAGACCTTTTCATTCACTGGTGAATTTTGTCACCTAATTAGTATGACTCACAGAACTAGACATATTGCATTTTTGAACATGCCTTGTTTCAGGTTGTACTGAGTTTGAACAATCCTATCCCATAAGGATGAACTGGATGACACATTATACCTTGAGCAAGCACACTTGATAACTTACTGCTCCTATTGTTCTGGATTGTTAAATCACTTTCAATTGCCAATAAAGTTGAGCAAAATGTCCACATCCATATCTCTTCTCATTTCTCAGCCCATCATTTTTTCTTTGTTTTACATCCATGAAAATAAGGCGTGGATAAGAAGTCTATTATCAGCACATCTTTTCTTTCTGTTAGGTCTTATTGATCCTTGTTTGTAGTTCTGTGTCTACAAAATAGCCACCACTAGCTTTGCAGGTAATTAATCTCAGGATTCTTTCAGGGAATTCATAATACTATGAAAGAAGTCAATGCCATTAACAACATTGTTGATGTTATTAATTTTAGCAATGTTAATAATAATAATTTTAGTCATAAACTGAGAACAACATGAAAACAGGATCTATGACGTGCATAATGACAGAAGGAGGATTTTACACTGATGCTGACATTTGTGAGGAATTTAGTATGATCCTTGAACCTAAGTTTGTTGTATGAACTCTTTGATTGTTTTGCCTAATTCATCAAGGATTTAGAGAACAATCAACTCACATGGAGGACTAAGATATTTTCTTCAGTTGAGTGCATTTGCATTAATGGATAAACTGTTTATTTCTGAGATATAAAGGGCAAAAAATGTTGTTATTCATTGGAGGACAGCTTAATTGAGAGTACATGCATTTTGTAAAATCAACCAGTAGGAAAAAAGAGCTTATTTCTCCCTATTATTATTTCTGCAATATACTCTGCAAATATTATAAAGGCTTCTGTACAATTTTGTATCAGTGGATCCTATATGTTTCCATGGTTGTAGATAGTGAACTACCAGAAAGCTTCAAGGTAAGAGAGGAAATGCATCTGCTCAGGAGCTAGTATTTGCATGCTTTCTAAGGACTGAGGAGGTCTGGGGATAAGTAGACCTGCTGTCTCTTCAACAGCTGATAGACTCAGTTGAAGTCTGCCATATCTACACAGGGCTGTAGCACAAATTGACAACAGTAATGGTTTGTGTAACTCAGATAACTTCCAGAGATGGCTGCATGGATAAAGATATCAAGTTGAAATAAACAGCCCTCTGAGAAATTTTATGAACATCAACCTAGAAGCCATTACAGAATCACAGAATCACAGAATGGCCAGGGTTGGAAGGGACATCAAGGATCATGAATCTCCAACCCCCCTGCCACATGCAAGGCCACCATCCTCCACGTTTAATGCTAAGCCAGGCTGCCCAGGGCCCCATCCAACCTGGTGTTGAACACCTCCAAGGACGGAGCATCCACAACATCTCTGGGCAGCCTGTTCCAGCACCGACCACTCTCTGGGTAAAGAATTTCCCCCTGATGTCCAACCTAAATCTCCCCTCCCTCAACTTAAAACCATTTCCCCTTGTCCTACACATATCAACCCTTTCAACGATTTGATTCCCCTCTCCTCTGTAGGCTCCCTTTAGGTACAGAAACGCTGCAATGAGGTCACCCCACAGCCTTCTTTTCTCCAGGCTGAACAAGCACAGCTCCCTCAGCCTTTCCTCATAGGGGAGGTGCTCCAGTCCCCTGATCATCCTAGTGGCTCTCCTATGGACCCTCTCCAACAAACAGCTCCCTGTCTTTTTTGTACTGCGGGCTCCACCATTGATGTGCTTGTAAAAATATCTCCTGAGCACAACTGCAGTTGGCCTCCCATTTTTTGTTTGAACTGAATATTTCTAAGTGAACTTGTAAACCTTGTAAGCGAATTAGTGAAAATGCTATGCACTTGCCTATTACTGGTAATAATAGCTTGTTACTATTAATAATCACAGCGTAATAAATTTTGAAAGTGTTTAGAAACATTGAGTAGGTGAGAAGGAAACACATCACAACCAGTCCTCTTTTAGGTAAGAGAGAGTCAAAAAAACTTTTCAAAGAAATCTATGCAATTCTAATTGGTGTAGAACACACATTGATTCATAACTCTGCACAAGGCATGAGGTAAGAGCTGCAATAGCTTAAAAATAGCTCGTCATGGTTTGGTGATGAGTTGGTTTTTTGTTTGTTTGCTTTGTGTTGTTTGTTTTTTTTTTTTCTTGCTTGGTTTGTTTATTTGTTTTATATTCTTTTTCTTTGAAAACATTGAGGGGAACTCAAAGTATGTACACAGAATCATAAAGATAAATTATAAGAAGAGAATCTATAGCAAGGTTGCAATAACTAAACACACAGTGATTACTGTAGTGATACTTGCTGATAAATGGCATAAATAATTTGTGTAAAAAAATAAACAACAAATGCTGATACAGACTGTAGGGGACATGTTAGGTCATAACCTGATCTGGTGATTGAGCACCTGGTGAAGGGGTGTCACTGGCCCAGGGAGCACAGGCAGACTCTTTGCACTTCTGCTCCTCAAGTGACCAGAAAGGATAGACCCAGAGTGGAGCCATCATGGGCTTGTATAAGGGGCAGCCACTGAAGGGAAGGTATTCTTTTGGACCTAGGCTGTGTCCTGTGAAGGAGTGATGTGTAGCCAGGGAGCTCCTTCACCACTAGGATGAGTTCAGCTTCTCCTTAAGTGTGTGGCTATTGGCTTACTAGTGAATACTTTGATTTGAATTGCTGGGAAGAAATTTTGTATCTTTGTGAGCAGAACACAGATGAGAGTGAATAAATGAAAGATAAAGAAAGTTGCAGAGACTGTAAAAATATAAAGCTACTGTAAAAAGGAAGTTTAGAAAACCCTGTAATGAACTCAAATATTTAAGTATGTTGGTCTGAAAGAGTTTCAGATGTTTAATTGCACCTAGGCAGTACCTAAGTTCTGGAAAAAAAAAAGAAAAAAGAAAAAAAGAAATGAAATAGGAAGATAAGACATCGCAAAAAAATCTTTTTGAAGTCCAGAAAATTTTAAATGTAAAGAGTACACTTTCCTTATGGTCTTCTAAACTATAGAGTTATTATGAAAGTTATGGGGAAAATATTGAAAAGAAATGACTAAAATTCTGTGAGGAGCTTGATTTGAGACTCGTAAAGTCAGTTCATTTCTCCGGTGGGCTTGCTAGCTAAGAGCAGTAACTTGCAGTCTAGATGTTTGTGTAGCTTACTAAATCCTGACTGAGATCTACTGGTTTCAAATCCACTTGATTTCATTGCTTTTCGGAAAAATGAAAAACTGCTCCCTACTAAAATGATATGTTTTGCAGAAGACACTCAGATATTCAGTCACTTTTCAACTCTCCACAGTGACTTGCTAATAATCATTTAGACTTTTGAAAAGATAAAAACTTGAACTATAGTTAATATTCCATATTTTCTATAATTCTTCATTGATTCTATCATATTTATAACTTTAACAAGAAAGCTAGAAAAACAAACAAACAAAAAAAACACAAGAAACCTGTTACTGAAGACATGATAATATTTGAATTTTGCTTAAGTATTATTTTAGCTATGTATTCCTTCCAGAAACCTGAGAGATTTCTTCAGATCCACTAGTTAGTACATTTACTGGGCTTTCTAGCTTATGTCTTAAAGATAGACTGCACCCAGTTTGACTTGATACAAGAGTACATCTATTGTCTAAAGTATAGGTAAGTCCAGGGTTAAAAATGTTCTTCCAAATCAGGCACTGAAACAGGCTTCCCAGGAAGTGGTGAAAACACCAAGTCTCTCAGAGCAGGAAGTATTTGGAAAACAATAGTGGGAAAAAAAAACCTCCTGTGGAAAACAGTATGCTGCCTGTTGCTCTTAAGATGAGAGAAACATAATTTCCCTCATATGGCTGAAACTGAGAACTGCAGCATCGCAGAGCAATGTAATGGTTGTTGTTGAAAGGATCCTCTGGAGATATCTAGTCCAATATTTCTGCTCAAGCACGGCCCCTTAGAGCACACTGCCCAGGATTGTTTCCAGGTGGCTTTTGAATACCTCCAGAAAAGGAGACTTGACAATTTCTTTGGGTGACCTTTGCTAGTATTCAGTTATGTTCACAGTAAAGAAGTATTCCTCATGTTCAGATGGAACTTGTGTTTCAGTTTGTGCCTGTTTCATGTAATTCATGAATTCATTTCCAATTGCTGGGCACCACTGAGAAGTCTCTGGGCCCCATCCTCTTGACCCCGTCCCTTCAGATACTTTCACATATTGAACATATCTCCCCTGAGTTTTCTTTTCCTGGCTGAATGGGTCCAGCTCCTTCAGCCTTTCCTTGTATGGGAGATGCTTCAGTCCCTTTATCGTTTTAGTAGTCCTGTGCTGGACTCCATGACTCTTTTTTTCTGCAGAGCCCAGAACTAGACACAGTACTATGTGTAAGGCCTCACCAGGGCAGAGTAGAAGGACAGAAATACCTCCCTCAACCTGCCAGCAGTGTTCTTTTCAATGTAGCACAGGATACCACTGGCCTTCTTGGCCTCAAGAACACACTGCTCTGGTGAGGTCAACTTGTTGTCCACTAGAACCCGCAGGTGCCTCTCTGAGGATCTACTTTCCAAGAGGTCAGCCTCTAGCCTGTACTGATGCATGCTATTATTCCACCCCACATACAGGATCTTCTGCTTTAAGAGGTTCATCCTTGCCAATTTCTTCAGCCTGTTAGGAATCTTTTGAATTGCATCACAGCACTCTGCAGTATCACCTCTCCTCTCAGTGTCGTATCATCAGCAAACTTGCTGAGGAGGCACTGTGTTCCATCATCCAAATCACTAAGTAATACTGGACCCAGTAGTGATCCATGGGACTACAGGCCTCCAGCTTGACTGTGCCACTCTGTGCAATAACACTGGTATCTTCTGTTCAGCTGGTTCTCAGTCCACTCCACCATCCATTCATACAGCTCTGACTTTCTGAGGATATCATGGGAGACTGTTAAAAGCCTTGCTGAAGTCCAGGTAGATATCATCACTGCTGTCCCTTCATATATCCTGATGGTTTTCTCACCAAGGAAGGCGATCAGGATAGTTAGCACGTATTCTCTTTGGTGAATCCATGCAGATTACTTTTAATCACAGCCTTGTCTTTCAAATACTTAGAGATGGCCTCCAGGATAAGCTGTTCAGTCACATTTCTGGTAGTTGAAATGAGGCTGACTGGCCCTGGTCCCTTAATATTTGGGTGAAACTTGTTTTCCATCAGTCCCCAAGAACCTGTCTTGATTGCTTTTACATTTTGAAAGTGATTGAGAGTCATAGAAATGTTGATCCCACCAGCACTCATGAAGGCATCCCATCAGGGCCCTTGAACTTATGGATGTCAAGTTTGGCTAAACTTGCCCAAATCTTGACTGTGTGTGAGAGTCTTCATACCAAACTCATTAGGAAGTCTCAAGCGATCAGTAGGGAATCTGGGAGCTTAAATCTCTGTAGTGCTTAAAATTCTGCCATCTGCTGCTGGCAAAAGGATATCTCAAAGTAATGTTTCTTTGATTGATAATAGTGAATTAGAGCTTGACTTGTATTGCTGTGTTAAAAGCCAAAGAGATTTTCTGAGTATCCATTATAAAATTCTTATTGATAATGAGAATCAATACTTCTGTTAATGTGTCTAACTCTGTAGCATGCCACATAGTTCACTGAAGTTGAAACACAGATACAAAAGTTCATCTTCAGAGTCCCATTTGAGCCAACACTGAAGACAGAACATGACACTGCTGAGCAGCATTTAATTGATTACTTCATGTGATTTTATATAATAATAATAATAATAATAATAATAGTACTGTAACAGCCTTTTCCATTCCTTCGTCCCCGCAGAACTAGTTGATATCTACTAATGAATATATTCTGGTACCTGTGTTGGTATAAGCCTATGACAGTAGTGAGAAAATTTAATACAGATATTTTATATATCAAAATCTCAGGCTAATGTATTGCCCTACAATTCAAACTGCAGAGGTACATTTTAAATACATTATAAATACAACAGGACAAACCGCTTCACTGACAAGCCTATGTATATTAAAAAAAAAAAAAAAAAAAGAAAGAAAAAGAAAAGCAGCACACCAATAATCTGATGAATATTCATCAAAATGTGAAATGGGATTTCTTTGAAGTAAACCACTTGATATGATTCCAGAAGGATTCTGTAATACTGCTTGTGATGATCAAAAGCAATCTTCAGAAAACAGAAAAAAGTGAGACCTGTCAAATTAGAGAAGGCATAAAAACCTCTGGTTTACTTTTAAGAACAGTTTCTGTCATCAAAAGAAAGAGACCCTATAAACTCACAGTGCAGGAAAGGTTAAAATGATACTTAAATTCAGCAGTTACTCTTCTTCCAAACTGTATTTGCAACCAAAAAATAATTGCAGCAGGGTGAATATTAACACACACATCCATTGGAGCAAGTCAGATTTTGAACTCATAGCATTTATCATGATGGAAATAAGTAAAATTATGTGATTAAAAATTATGTAAAAATTGCTATTACATCTGAGGATGGTCAAGAAATGAGTCTAGATAATAGAATTTAAAAGTAATTGAAGTGATGGGCTTATGCTTTCCTATTTTATACTGAGAAATTAAGTTGCTATGAATTAATGAACATATGACGAAGTCTGCTTCTAAAGGGTCAAATAAGCTTTATTTCCTTGCACAGAAAGAAGCACTTTAAAAATATACTGAACCTTTCTCTCTTTGGGTCAGTTTTCTGGGTGCACCTTTCACTTTTTACAGACAGATTCCATAAAGTTTCTTTCAACAGTATTTGAAAGCATAGGAGACATCTATGTCTAACACATATGATATATATTTAGGACGAAGGAGTTATGTTCACCACTTTCAATAAAGTAATTGAAGGGACTTTGTAGGATTGTAGTTAGTTATCAATCAGGTAAAACAAGTCAGCCTCCACTGCAACTTTGAATGAGCTGATATTCAATGCTGCTGAGCTTGTCATCTTCTGACTCACTATATATATATATTTCCCCCTCAGGACTTTATATAATATTTTCATGTCAGTGTTTTTCCTCTTCTATCCTTGAACTGCTAACTATGCCTGTATCAGCAATCTCACTGCTCTGTATTTTTACTTCTCTTATCTTCTATGGCTCCTTTCTTTGTACTTTTGCACAGCCCTTTTTCACTACTTGGAAACTTTCACAGAAGTTTGAGACAAAGTTATACATCAGGACCACATCAAATATAGATTCTGAGTTGCATACAGAGCTACAGTTATCATTAAATGATTCAGCTATAGACAAAATCTGAAAAAGAGTTTCCTTTCTTGCTGAATTGAAATTTTATTAAAATTTAAATGAAGTAGTCTTCAACATGCTGAAGACTGACTACAATATCATCATCAGTATACGTGTGCAAGTGCTTTGTGACCAAATATATATCAAGCTGTGTGTTTCACATACAGGAAATCTAGATATGCCTCATGCACAGTAACCAGATGGTTACCTTCTACTAAAATGTGAACCAGTCATATACACCTTACATGGTGTATGTAAGGCAAATTGTTTAAGGCATATAGAACAATTGCACTGGTACAGACCATAATTCATCTTCAACAACATTAAAAGCAGATGTCTATGAAGATGTAGAACTGTAAAGTGATACTTTGCTCCATTATTCTCAAATAAATTGCAAATCTGGGATTATGTGAGCCAGCACAGTTCTAATAATTTTTTTCTAGGTTTTTTTTTTTTTTTTTCTTTGTATTCAATTTCTCTCTGAATTTAGAAGCATTTACCATCTAGGATGTCCTGTGAAAAGGGGTTTTGCTGTTTCTAACAAGTGTTGTCACCTGTTTCATTTTTTTGTTTGTTTGTTTCCAGAATCTAATTCTGCAACCTCTTTGAGATGAAGCAATTTGAACATTTTATGTATGAAGTAATGATATGATAGAAGGTGATGATTCACATTTATGGTAGTAGATTAAGTGGTCCTGCTTGAGAGGACTTTGACTAATCAGTCTTTAACTCCTGGCCTTCAAGAAGAAGTATTGAAATAATCATGTGAGCAGAAGTTAGTAGCCAGGCCTGTGTGGAAAAGAATAATCATAATCAAACTGACCCAATATTCATGACTAGCCTTGATCATTTGGAACTAATTAATGATGGCTTTGGTTAATCTTTTCCTACATTTCATCTTGAATGCATAGAAAACTTTTGATCTTCTTTTGTCCATAAAATTATCCCTTTCACTTGTCATTCCTAATCATATGATAGGTCCCAAACCTTGTTCAGCTCAGATTGCAGATCTAATTATAAAATTCTTTTAGAAGTTCAAGTCACAATTTAAATCTCTGTCTGCCAAAAACAGTAACTATATGTATTTTTTTTTTAAATATAAGAATAGAAAATTGGTCTAGAGATCTCTTTTGATTCTTTTGTTATTTTAATGTCCTCTCTGCCGTTTTCACATTCCCAGGCTTCTGGATACACCAATTAGAAAATGAGAAAAATAATTTCAAACTAAGAATTGATGTAGTCATATCCCAGTATGAAGAAGTAGATGTTAATAAAAGAAATCTTAATGAAAGAAAATTCTCTACAGGAATTGAACCCATACCCTTTCATAAAATCATAAAATCAGTTACCCTATTCACAAAGCTACATTAATTGAACAGCACAACAGAATCTGATGTTGCATTAGGCAACAGAGGATACTCTTTGATTCCTACTAAGGTAATAAAAATATATTAGGAGGAGCCAAGTAATTATTTATTTTATATGACTACAGAATGTAGACAAAATGCATTCCCTAGGTCATTTCAATGAATTAATGACATTCAGAGGAAATATGGTCTGTCCTGTGATGAAAATGTCAGAAAAGAAATTGTATTTTCTGGCTTCAGCTCTTTACATTCTGTTTATGATAATGACATCTGGTATATTACATTAGCAGAAATCTTCTCAAAATTCTAGTGACATTCCTTTATTTGGAATATTAATTGCTGCAATAAGTGCACAAGATTATTTCAATTCCAATCACTGAAACTTTCTTTAGCTGATGGAAGGGATAACAAAACAAGCCTTTTCCATTTATAGTCCTTCAGGTGTTTTTTGTTGGTGGTGGTGGTTTGTTTTTCTTTTATTATTATTTTCTATAGTGCTTATTTCCAGTGTCAGAGCTCTTTTTGTTTTATTAAAAACAAAATAAAATGATACCATTTCAATACTCAGATTACTTTGAGCAAGTGACTTATACGATTGACAAGAACAACTTTCATTTCACAGTTTGAACTACGATGCTAATACATACAGGGAACAAAGAGACAAGCATAAAGAAAATGAATACCTCATAAACATTTAGCAAACCTACAGAGTTAAGACTGGAAGACAGCATCAGTTAGCACATATACATTCATCCAGTAGTTTCTATAATGTAAATAAATTGCAGCAGGTAAATTTAAACCAAGATACTTCAATTATATCACATTTTGTTCTAGATTTTTCATATAATCTGTGAGGAAAAATGAGTGCAGCTAAATGCTGATGCAGTTTATTCTTCTATCGCTTTGGTGATTCTTTTTAAAGATGAGGCTTACCCCTTGCATGCTTCAGGTACAGGCTTTTAGTTAGTTACAGGAGATTAATTCCTGTCTAGCTCTTCCTCTCTCAAATGTATGAAAACAACAACAACAAAACTTTTGGACAATTATAAGTTAGATTGAGATATAAATTACTTAACCATAAATCTAGAGTGAATCAATTCATGTCAATAATTTCATCAGTCAGTGAAGCTGCTCCAGATTAATAGCTATCTATTAAATTCAAGCTACTAAGCACCACATATGTTTTCATATAGCAGCCCCATGAACAAAGGATTTACTATACAGCATTAGAAAATAAAGCTTGAGTCTAGATAATCATTTTTGTGTTGGTATGTTCATTAAAATGTTGGCACTAAGAGACAGTCCACTTCAGTACATCACCCATGTACCAGAATGAAAATAAAAGCTTTTCACGCTTACATTTGTAAGCTAAAAGTAAGCAGGAATGCTGTGATATTATGGGCTTAAGCAGTTATTGATGTATATATTGATTTGTTAATCTTTAACAAGAAACATTTTAAGATAAAGAAATCCTGGTAATACACTGTTTTCATTTGTTGCTGAGCAGTGCAGTGTGGAGTCAAGGATATTTTGCTTTCTCAGCTTCTGGTACTGTCCTGCTAGTGAGGGGAGATGAGGGGGCAGAAAGAGCTGGGAGGGGACAGAACCAGCTGACCAAGATGGCCAAAGGGGTATTCCATACCATGTGACTTTATGCAAAAAAAAAAAAAAACAGCAAAAAACAAACCTTGAAAAACAGTGCAGAGTTGAGTGGAAGAGTAGCTGCTTGGGAGCCAGCTGGGTGTCAGTCAGCGGCTGGTGAGCAATTGCTTGTGCATTATTTGTTTTGTATGTGTTTATACAAATAAAATTTTAATTACTATTATCTCTTTTTTCCCTTTTCTGTCTTAGTATAGTTTTTATCTCAATCCATGAGAGCTACCTTCTTGCTTTGAATTCATTTCTCCCCCCCAACCCACCATCTGAAGGGTGGGGAGTGTGTGAATGATGGGATACGATGCTTAGCGACCTGCCACAACACAGTCTGTATATGCAGGGAAGGAGTCTAGCCCTTCTTTTTTCATGACAGAAAATTGAATGTATGAGAAAATATGTCTTCTTCTCAAGCTAAAATGTAAATTATTATTATATTGGGACCTATTGAATACGAGTCATAGGATGAGAAGAAATTTCTTTGTCTTGACTTAATGGTTTTAAAAAAAAAAAGCAATTAGCAGAAAGGGGTTTCTATATATAAAGCTCTTAATGAACTTTCAAGACCTATACAAATGTATTGTTTGAATTGTATTTCTGATTAGCTTTGAGTCTGACTAATTGCTGGGGTGTTGATTATAGAGGAGGAAGAAAGGCTTTGTATTAGCAGAGACTTCCCTTTTTCAGAGCTATATCTTTTTTAGTGCTGCTAGCAGACAATTTTGTCATTCTTCGTCTTTTTTGTTTTCAAAGATGCACTGTAGAATCAACCCGGAAACCCAGTTTTCCTTTAATAACGGATAAAGGATTTCTGAGGCTACGTTTTTTGAACTAAATGTACAACAAAACCCTATCTCAACATACAGGTGAATTGCTCAAAATTACTCAGTATAAGACTGAATTATGCAGAAGTCACCCAAAAAATCCAGAGAATCTAGAGTAAAGATGAAGACTCCATCTCAGAAAAGATTACTCAGAAATGTTAAGAATGTCTTATAATCAAATTCTTGTTGTCTCTTCTCAGACACTGTAATGCATCTTTATCCAAAAGTTTTAACCATCATCACTCACTTATTACTAAACTTGCAATTAGTTTTGCAACTTACTGCTCTTTGAATTACATTTATTTTTTTCAACTACAAGATTTTTAAATTAAAAAAATGTAAATTTGACTTAGAACAGAAGCATTTTCTCATTTTTATCTTTTCTTTTGTGAAAGAATCTGATAAGGAGTTTTTATGCATCAGAAGTAGTGCAGAAGAGTTTTTCATGCATGGAATTCAACTGATCATGTTTAGATGCCTGCGAGTTAATCATGCAAGTGATTGAGGCTCCCTTTACAGTCAAAGAAATAAACACTTACTGGGGGTGATTCTCTTGGCATATTTTAGACAAGTTTTGAGAAGATGGGATTTTTCCTTTTAAGGTGTGGATTTTTTAAAAAGAGCTTAAGTTGATTGGCTTAGCTGCAGGTATCCTTTAGACCTCATCTTTCCAATGTTTTCCAGTTCCATTTAGTTTTTGGTCCCTTCCATTATCCATATACTGTGATTTTTTTGAGAAACAAGCGAAAAGTATTTAGCACAAAAGAGACAATGATTAGTAATCTACTTGTGTTCACCAAAGTAGTCAGAGCAATTTGGGCAAATAATCAATCCAGCAGAGGGGCTACAGTTTTAGAATCTGAAAGGGGAAGAAGAGGAAGAAAAGGGAAGGAAATGCAATTAGTACGTAATACTGAACTGGTAAATATTTTCCCAAATTATTTTAGAAATAGCCAGTGATATATTCTTTTTAAGTAGTGGGTTTTAAATAAATGGGTGAAATGCATGATAGCTGCTTTTCAAATATTTATTTAACATTTTATAATATTTTCACTTTACGTAAAGCTGGTCTATTGCCAAAAAATAGTGAAAAAGTAACTTGATCTAATTTTTATTGCACAATTCCATGGGTTTTGAGGAGAGTCTATATTTCATATATTTCTAGTTTCTAAACACTCCAGTAATTTACCTTGCTTTACTGTTAAGAAACAATTTTTAATGAATGCGGATATGTCTGCTTTACAAGACAGATGCAGATTGATAAAGGACATTTCAACCCCTCCATTAACCTACATGCAACATAAATTAGCACAACACATGGATATTAATGACCCCACAGCAATATAGCTTCCCTTTCAGATCTGGCAGAGAGAACACCTGAGCTAATGCTATTAACAGTTGCATTCATTCCCTGGATGAAGATTACTGGCCATTCATTCTACTTCCATACCATGCCATGGGTATGGGCATTATGGGTTCCAGATTCCTTATTAAAAAGTGTTAGCATGTTGATAACTCTTAAAAAAAAAAAAAAAAAAAAAAAAGTCTTTTTTACCTGAAAATTGATTTGTGGTTTTTCTTATGTGAGGAAATTAGGATTCACTGATGCCAACCGTTTATTTTGAGGCAAAGGTATGGAAGAAGAGGTTTTGGAAAGAAAATGTGAAGGAAAAGGGCATAACACAACAAATTTATTTTTCTTATTTAGCAGGCTGGAGAAGCATGTGTTTTTAAAATAACAACATTCATATTACCTTGAATAATAATTTTAGACAAAAATACACTCAAATGCACTGTAACAGATATTCTATAGTTACTAGTATAGAATAGGATCACCATAAAAAAAATGGAAATTCTAATGAAAACATAAGATTTTTCTTCAGCGTATCTCTTTTCTTTCACTGTGGACTAACAGAATAATCACAACTTCACAGATTTCTGTTAATGTCTTTATTACACTATGGTTAGGTGACACAATTTAGATAAGTAAAGAAAATGAAATAAACAGAGCTATGTTGTCATTTTTGGGGGCTGGAATGGAGTAGAGATTGGTATGATGCTGTGTTTTGGATTTTTTGATGAAAATAGTGCTGATAACACTCCAGTGTTTCAGTTGTAGAGCAACACAAAAGCCAGGGACAAAAGCCTTCTTGTGCCACCCAGCCTGCAAGGAGACTGGAGTGCACAAGAAGTCAACAGGGGACACAGCCAGAACAACTGACCCAATCTGACCAAAGGAATATTCCCTACTTTATGATGCCACACTAGGCAATAAAAGCTGAGGTGGAGGAGGGAACATGCAGGGTTTTGGCATCTGTCTTCTTGGGAAACCTTTGCCTCATGAGTCCTGCCTTCCTGGAAGTGGCTGAACATCTGCCTGCCAATGAGAAGTAGTGAATGAATTACTTTTGTGCACAGCTTTTACTGTACCCTTTAAACTATCCTTGTTTCAACCCACAACCTTTTGCACTTTAACTTTCCGATTTTCTTCTGTGTCCCACATGGGGAGAGTGAGTAGCTCTTTGGTACTTCTTGATGGAGTTAAACCACAACATGTATGAAAGTATTATAATAAAAATAAAAATTTATCTGGCAGTAGCAATTGTTACACAGATAATTCTTGTTAATTCCAAAAGTATGAAAATTATAATATGATATATTTTTGATATCATGTTTTTGTCAATTCACCAACTGCTTGAAAGCATTTTCATATTTTATGTTCAGTGATTGTAACTCAAAAATTTAGGTACAACTTCTAGCAAACAAAAAAAGGAAAGAGAAAGTTAAACTGTATTTTGTAATTCAAGTATTACTCTGCAGTTTGAGATCCGTTGTCTGCCATATGGCAAGCAAAGGACATGTCCGCTGTTTCTCTCATAGCTCATTTCCTGCTGCTTCTGTTTTAGTTCACCACTTTCAGGGAATCCAATGTCCTCCCACCAATTTGATTTGTTAATATTCTACGTGTGTATGTTTGCTGTCCATAAACTTAACTCAAACTTCACAGGATGCATCTTTCTGCAGTTTGCAGGGGTATTATCTCTTGTTGACACAGCATGCACTCCTTGCACAGTATTGCTACTTTATCAGTGTGAGGAGAGAGATGTACACTTTAGATCTTGTTACATTTCAAGAGTCTGATTTACAGGAAAACAGCTGAATAGTTACAGTGATAAATCTATCAAATGCAAAAACATGTTTGAAATCACAGTATGTGATTTTGTTATAGAATATACTTTACCAAATAGAGCTTTCTAAATGTCAACCTTCATTGAAATATAGTGAAGAAATCCTTTGAGAGCCACAAATACTGTTGTATTTAAATATATATTTACTGAAATGTATTTATAAATTTTAAAATTATGACCACTGTCAAACTGGTAGCATGCTTCCAACTCCCTTGAGAAATTTGTTTTAGACAGTTGGTTCTCTGAATGCATTGGAGATTTAATTGATTTTTTTTTTTTCCTGTATCTTAGATCAGGTAGCTGGTGTTCAGACAGACCTCAGTAGGAAGTGAGGAACCTCATAAAGGAATAAAGTGTCACCTGGGAAGGTGCAACACCAGGCACACTGGGAGCAAAGAAACTTTGCAGAAAATTACCTGGCAATCTTGTTAGACACCAAGTTGACCATGTGACGTTGTGGCAAAGAAGGTCAACAGATTGCTGTATGAAAGGCTGCATGGAGAAGAGTGTTGCCAGTAGGTTGAGGGAGATGATCATTCAGCACTAGGGAAATACATCAGAAATAGCATTTCCCATTGTGGGCTCCCGACTATAAGACACGCATTGACGTACTGGAGAGAGTTTAACAAATGGTCTAAAGATAATTGTCTCTGAGGCTGTAGTCTCTGTAGTATGAGGAAAGAGATCTGAATGTTTCTCCTTGAGAAAAGGCTAAGGCGGCATTTCATATATAATTATTGACATCAGAAGAATGAAAAGGAGTCAACCTCTTCCCAGTGGTCTCTAATGATGACACAACCAGCAGATGCTGAAACACAAGCAAAAAAAAAACAAAAACAACAACAACAAAAAAACACATATAAGTATAAAGCTTATTTTGCACTTAGAGTAATCAGAAGCTAGAACAAGTTGTCCAGAGAGGCTGTGAAGTCTCTGTATTTGGGGTATTTAGCCCAGATAGGTGTGTGTAATGTATCTATCCTTATGCCAGTTGTTTTTTGCTACAGAGAATTGGCCAAGATTATCTCCAGATGTTTCTTCCAAGTTATTTTCTGATTCTATGAAACAGAAATGCTTAGTTCTTTTCTGTGATTTGAATTTGTGCAGTGCTGTGGGATAGTACATTTGCAAGGTATATAGTCAACACAAAAAGCAGTTCAATATACTTGAGTGATTTTAAAGAAGGTAAAGGAGGGTAATTACATTTTCTTTCACTTTTCTGACTGGACAATTGCAAAGATATGTAAGAGGCTGCCAGAAAAATCCACAGACAAGTTCTGAACATGAACTATATAAATACATAAATTATATAGTGTTTTAAATGCATTTTGAAACACTCCTTCTCAGATGCTTTTATATCATATTGAAGCATTCCTCCTTCAGAGTACAAGACCTTCAATTCTATTGGGAAAGCAGTTTGAAAAAACAGCAGAGACAGCAAAGCAGCAATAGGAAAATACCAGATTAACTGACAACGTCTGTTTTTCTGCATCTCTTCATGTTCCCAGAAGTTAGCCCTTCTGACAGTGCTGTTCTCTTTCTTGCAACATGTATTCCCCAAGCCCCAAAGTAATTTTATATTAATATATATATATTTTTTTATTTTCTTTTTTAGTTCTGTCTCTGTCTTCACAGGCATGTGATGATTCTAGTCAGACTTCTTCCCTTTTGCCTGGAGTTTTTTTTGTGTGAAGAGAAATCCCTCAAAGCTGTGGTGTTTGATAACTGCATCCTTAGGCATATATCTAAGTCCTTTAACATCAACTGTGTATAATGTACCTTTCTCACACCACTGACTGCAACTGGTTTTCCTGCAAACTTCTTAAAGGTGCACATCTCGTTTCACATGTCCTTCCCTCAGTTGCACCTTGTTGTTGACTATAGACTCTTTTTTCACCCTTATATTCAAGAGCTTTTTCATCTGTTCCACAGTTCTGTTTTTTATTGGATTATTCCTCTGTGAGAGCTAAAAATCTAGCTAAACACAAATCTATATGAAGTACCAGTAAAACTGAGGATTTTTTAGTTGATTTCCATATTTACCTCTCCATATCCCTTGCTAATTTTTTTGTTTGTTTGCTTTGCCTTCAGTCATAAAATTACAGTTATTCGTAATGAAACTCTTTAGAGGCAAGAATTATGGCTAATTTATCTGCTCGTGTATCACTTTTGAGTATTGACAGATTAAACAACAATATCTGGCTTGGACAAGGTAGCTTAAGATAGGAAAAGAAATTGTGGAAAAATATTGCTGCATTTACCAAACATTTAGTCAGAGAGAGAACTGCTGTTGTTTTGTCGCCATACTGTAATGACAGGTCTCTTAATAACTTTAACACATGAAGTTCACGGAGTAGAATTAAAAGATCCTGAGATGTATTCTCCTTAATCCTTTCTATAAAAATTCCCTTCTCCAAACTGAAGAAATGCACTGGGCTAAATTTGAATTTTAAAATTTAATTCAATGAACATAAGGAAATTTTTGTAGAGCTTTTAAGTAAGGAATTCTTTTTAATATCTTAATAAAATGACTTGAACTTCATTGGTCCCAAACTTTTTTTCATTGTGTCTTAGAAATATAACAAGAATAAGAAAACTTGTTATTAATAACACACTTAATCATATTAAT
Organism: Centrocercus urophasianus; assembly: GCF_019232065.1. Classification (NCBI taxonomy): domain Eukaryota; kingdom Metazoa; phylum Chordata; class Aves; order Galliformes; family Phasianidae; genus Centrocercus; species Centrocercus urophasianus. The sequence goes on from NW_024884697.1 coordinate 16,337,801, forward strand.
TATAACTTATGGGCAGTATACAAATGTATAAAAATAAGATATCCCTAAAAATGATGGTTCAAATTTTCCTGGGAATACTATGAACTCACACAAAATAAATAAATAAATAAATAAAAATAGGGTGAATTATTTTCTTATCTTATGAAAATCAGGGTAAATCTACTGGCATCACTGTGCTTATGACAAATTTTGTCACCTGAAAATCCTTAAACTAAATCATGGCTCAGATGTAACATATTGGGAGATATGTCAGAAATTCACTTTAATGGTATTTTTATTTTTAGTAGTATTCAAGTCAGTGTGCAAATTAAAAAATTGGTACCTGAGAAAATATCTTTTGTATTATCAAAAATTATAAATCAATAATTGTCTATAAAAATATGGAAATGTCAAAGAAAATATGTGTCTAGCTAGGTCATGAAAGCCACAGAAAGATAGCTTTGCTTAAGATGAGAGCTGGATTTCTGTCTTACACCAGTCTCGTATGCAACATCGTAACCACATTCTAGGAATTACTTAAAATATTAAAGAAAAAATCAAATCTGAAAAATGGTACCTCATTTATCCTTAGAGAAAGTCCTTTGCAGTTTTCTTGATTACAGTTGAAGTTTCTTAGTGAATCTTTGAAGATATAAAGACAGAAAAAAAAGAATGGAGAAAGAAAAATCCTCCATAGCATAAGATAAGGAACTGCGCATTTAGAATATGTTTAGATTACAAGGTGGTGACAGGATGGGTCACTGAGGACTCTTAAGTAAGGAAAAAATATAAGATAACAGCACAGAAGGTATTTTGAGTATAAGCAGAATAAACAAAATCTGATTTCATAGCTCTATTTCACGGCTGGCATGAATTTAGGTAGGTCATTTTAGGAACTATTGAAGTAGGGCAGTATGAAAGGGACTTTCTTAAACATTGCAGACATGCAGATGTGCTTGTCAGGCATTGAATAGGTAATCAGCATAGTAACTTTCATCATTTACAATACTGCTACACTTGGTTCAATCTTATGGAACTTGTACAATCACAGAATTGTAGGAGTCTGTGGGGACCTTTGGAGATCTAGTCCAACCCCCTGCTAAAGCATGTCCCCTAACATAGGTTGTACAGATAGGCATCCAGACAGGTTTTGAATATCCCTGTAGAAGGAGGCTCCACAAGCTCCCTGGGCAAAGTGTTCCAATGCTCTGCCACTCTTACTGAAAATAATTTTTTCTGCATAAACATATAGAACTTCTTGTTCCCACTGCCCCTTTTACTATCACTGGGCACTACTGAAAAGAGCCTGGCCCCAACCACTTGACCCCTGACTTTCAGATATCTATAAGCGTGACAAGATCCCCTCCCCTCAGCTTTCTCTTATGCAGGCTGAACAGTGGCACATATATAGACATCTGCCATTTCAGTTCCCATAATTTAGTACAAGATGCATACTATCAGTTTTTAATATCCTACTGTACAGATTCTGTTTCTAGCACCAGTATCTAAAGTCTTTTTTCTTTATTTAGTTATATCAACTTTCAATTAGAGAAACAAAATTACAGCCTAGGATAGTCAGCTTTGTATTTTAGAATGATGTATGATGTGTTTTCAGAGTTCTAGAAATAGCAGGATATAAACAGATCAGAAAAAGATATGCAATTTATAGGATGCTAAAGAGTAATGAGAAAGACAACTTATTGTGATTACCAAAAACCCCTCTATCTGTATAATCCATATTTATACAATTTATATCTATATGCAAATCTATCTAGTAAAGCCTCCTGTTTATTTCCATTAAAACTACAACAGATACAAAGAGCATTATAACATCATTTCTCAACTATAAAACACTATTTTTCAACATAGGCACCACCATTTTTTTTTTTTTTTTTTGCTGGTTGATGAACAGGAGCCTACATGCTGTAACTGTAAAAATCTGTACCAGTGGAGGTGACCAACTGCCACCGCTGCTGAAATACACCACCAACCACCTCACTGCACTCATCCACTGTTTGGTACCCATAAATGTTCAGCAGTCATCAGTGAGGAATTCAGTGACACATCTTTGCTTTATACATACTTCTTTGCTGTCAGGCTACCCCTGTGCTGCCATCTGTTGCATGGCAACAAAATTTAATGAAATACAGGAGAGAAAGTTCAACCTCTACTGCCATTGCACCAACATCTGCCTCTGATGTTGTGGGCCAACATAATAAAATAGGAGGCATTACTTTCAGAGTAGCCTTCTGTAAGACATTATTCTTTAACATTGTTGTCTCAAATCTTGCTGGGGACACAGATGAACAAGCAAGACCTGGGCAAGGATTGAGAAATTCTTTGTCTGGGGAACAGATGGACAAGGCCAGGGACAACAAGAGAGAGATGAGCTGCAGCTTAATGGCTGTGAAGCGGTCTTTTGTGTGGGCTTATCTCGAGGAAGATGGCCATTTCAGGAGGTGCTGCACATGACTGTTACCCAAGCACCCAGGGATGTCACATAGGCAGGAGAAAAAGGAGGATAAATGAGGAATGGAAAACTATGAGATTCAGGTTTTCTGGCAAGATTCCTCATGAAGAAGAGGTTTCTGCCATGAGAAGCGTCATGACCTGCATTCTCTCCCTTCTGGACTCGCTCTGCACTCTACCTGCATGCTGAAGAAAGGTGTCTGCCATCAAATTCCTCACTACAGAATTCTTGCATGCTGACGGACTCTCCTGGGCCTGCTACCTGAGTCCTGCTGCTTCCTCCTGTATTGGCTCTGTGACTTCTTCCTGCTACCTGCTTGCTGCCCAAGGACGGCCACACTGCTGCTCTCCCCCCCTACTCCTTTCGCCTCAGACCTTTGAAACGTCATGCAATGGGATGCTGCTGGATCCTGGTGGTGAGTATCCCCGCTTTACACAATTTTTGCATCTTTCCTATCCTTTCTATCGCCCTCCTTCCCTTCCCCATCTCCCTGATTAGGATTTATAATAAACTGGTCAAACCAACATTTGAACCGTTGTTTCTTAATCTCACGCTGGGTATACAGATATTAAAAGAACCTCATCTCCCTCCTATAAATTGGAGTGAGACATGTTCATATGCCTATATCACTTCTATCTATATCTATCTATATACCATACTATATCCCTATTGTAAGATAACTAAATACTTAACTGTGGTACATTTTTTGAATGTACTTGGAAATATAAAAAAAACATATAAAACTGTTTCACTAAACAACGCTGTGATATCAGAATTTATGTGAAACTTCATATTATAAAAATAGGACAAAGAAAGGCAGACTTTGAAATACATGCATGTGACTAGTATCCAGGAATCTAGATAAAAGAGAAAATTTACAGTATTATCACTAACTTTTCCAACTATGTTTCTTCTAAAATTTCTGATAATACCTGGCCTTTTGTCGTAATCTCTTAAAACCGTTCATTTTCCTTGCACTCTACTTTTTCATTGTATCTTCATATCTCCAGTTCTTGTTGGTATATTCTTATCTATTCTTATCTGACAATGTTGTATTTTGAAAACCTGGAATTTAGAGGACATTTCTTAATTTTTAGTAGAACACTTACAGTTGTTCAAAAATTATTGTTATCAGTTTATCCATGCTGCTCAAAGGAGTCAGCCAGAGCAGTTCAAAATATGTTAAATATATGTTCAAAATCAATATATGTTCAAAATATATTCAAAATACTCATATTGGGCTGATCATTTTTCCTGAAATTGAGTGGATAAAATGACATTGATTCCAATGGAAAGGAAACTAGCTTATAAACTTGTAGAAATATACGAAACACTTCAAATTGAGGTTGATTTCCTATATAGGAGAAAAGAATGTGAAACATTGCAATTTTAGTGATAATCTCTTCATTAGCAAACTTCAGATTACTAACTCAAATTATCACAGTCTTGAAACATTTATTGGTGGGATTTAATAAACGTATTTTGTTCATGCAGAAGAGCTGTCGGAAAGTAATGCTTCCTAATTTATTGTGTTGGCGTGTGGCATCAGAGGTGTATATTTGTGGCATGTTAGTAGAGGTTTCTTTAGATAAATCTATAATTATTTCAGCAAAATTTAACTGCACTCAAACATGAAGAATTTAATTTAAAATTCAGGAAATACTATATACAATTTTTTCAAGGAGGACCTGATATGTTATCCAGGCAAATGGATCACGATGGGAAAAAAGGTATTTAGTACTTGAGGAAATTAGCTGTGCTAGAGATGATGTATGATATTAATTTGGACAATATGCACCTCTCACTACTAGAAAGACATCCAGGTGCTGGAACTTGTCCAGAAACAAGCAATGAAGCTGATGAAGAGTTTGGAGCACAAGTGTTATGAGAAGCAGAAGAGGGATTGTTCAGCCTGGAGACAATGAGGCTCAGGGGAGGCTTTATAGCTCTTTACGACTATCTGAAGGGAGATTGTGGTGAAGTGGAAGTCAGCCTCTTCTCCCAGGTAATAGTGGTAGTGTGAGAGAGAACGGCCTCATGTTGCAATCCAATTTAATGTTAATAATTGTAAGCATCTGCTTTTTAGATCTAATCTGTAGTTAGTAGTTAGGATTGACTGGGATTAGGCAGGTAATTCTCCTTAAAACTACATAAATTTACCCAATGGAAAATGTGTGAGCCTGCTAGACACACACACACACATGCACACAAGGCCTCTGAGTTGCAGTAGAAGAGTAAGCATACAAACAAGAAAAAAGATTTGAGTAAATGCACATAAAACAAATTTATTCATATTATTGCAGTTGGTTTTTTTTCTTTTTTCTACAGAATGATTATTATTCTTTCCCTTTCCTCACCTTTCACAGAATCACAGAATCACAGAATCACAGAATCACCCGGGTTGGAAGGGACCTCAAGGATCATGTAGTTCCAACCCCCCTGCCTAGCAGGGCCACCAAACACACACATTCAGATCAGGTTGCCCAGGACCCCGTCCAACCTGGCCTTAAACACATCCAAGGACGGGGCATCCACAACCTCCCTGGGCAGCCCGTTCCAGGGCCTAACCACTCTCCTTGTAAAGAACTTCCCCCTAACATCCAACCTAAATCTTCCCTCCTTTCCTTCCTTCCTCCTTTCTTTCCCTTTCCTTCCTTCCTCTCCCCTCATCTCTCTTCTCTCCTCACCTTCTCTTTCAGCACCTCTCCTTCCTTCCCCATATTGACTATACCTATTCCTACTGCTTATGTGGAAAAACTAGGGAAAGAGCCAGACAGTTGCTTGATGCTATTGAGGAATGCTGAAATTTCTATTACCTCCTCTACATATACTCTCAGAAGAAGCAGGAGTGGCATGTCCTGCTCTCCTGCATGTTACACTGTCCTCCCACCATCAATAATTGTCATTATTCTTTTTTTCTATTGTCACAAGCTACAGCAGCCTTGATCTTTCTGAACTCCTGCTGTTAGAGAAGTATTCTTCAGCGATTCCATTCTGAGATAGGAGACATGATATCTTCTCTACAATAAGATTCAAATTAAGTTGGGGTTAGAGAAAACGTGAGGGGAGGAGGAGGAAGGAGGGCGGGAGGGAGGGGACAAGGAGAAATTAAATCTGAGTATATTTAATAGATAGTTGTGCTCTCCCCTGTGCCATCTCATTTTACTTTGCAATCTGTGTTTCTTCTTCCAAAGTTTGTCCCAACTTTGTATTATTTCCTCTAATTAAATGTCCACAGATTCTGCATGATTTATTTCTCTTATTCATCATAACCTAATTGCTTTCCACCAAGAGCCAGTTGACAGAACTGTCAAGCTCCTTTACATCCGTCTGTTAGTTTGAGTCACTGGTTCATCATCTGCCTTCTTCAGATGCACTCAGCACCATTTTGACAGGCTGGCCAGCAGGAAAATCTGTCTCACTGCCAGCATATTTTTCATCATTCAGATCCACTTTTTTAAGCTCTTTCACTGTACAGGGTTTATAGGTGTTTAGCCAAATAGCCATGATCAGCAAGAACAGCTGATAGAGATAAGAAATGAATTTACAAAGGATTCTTCCTCAGCATACTCAGCATTTTCCCTTCAAAACAGTATCCAGCAGTAAATTGGGCAGCAAGTGTTGTACAACAATTACTCTCTCAAGACTGTCAAGACAACTACTATGGAGCACTTGTTTGCTTGACTTGTTTTAGAGAGGAGTTGCAGAGAGCTTCAGGAGCGGTGCCGAGAGGAGAGGACTTGCAGGAATTTCCTTCCTGTGAGGAAGGAGAAATTGTGTTAATTTACAAGACTATATAGAAAGAAAAGGACCCCTTGGGATTACAGAATTTTAGGTACAATAGTCAAGAGTTTTGAAAATTAAAAAAAAAAAATATCTTTCTAACAGCTTGAGGGAGAATATAATGAAATGATATTTAGATTCCACTTTATTTTGTGTATTGCCAGCATTAGATACCCACTGAACAGAGCTTGATTTAGAGAACATTTTGAAACAATGCTCTCAAGCGACTGCACTGTATAAGCTCATGGTGATGACACACAGCTGTAAAGCAACAAGCTTCCAAAGACCTGAACATGATTGTGAACTGGTAAGCAAGTTTTGAAACAATGCAGTTCTACCTTTCTCGTGGAGAAGAGTAAGATACAAAAATTTATTTTGTTCTTCTTCACAAACATACCTGATTAATTTGTTTGCCTCTATTCTCCTTAGTTATTTGGTCCCATAAACTCCAATCCTCAATCATTTTTACATCTTGAGCTTGTACTGTTGCTTTCTTTGTAAGACAATCTTCTATCATTTATTAGGCAGATATATCAGAGTCCAGACTCTAGTATAACTCAAAATTCATACTCTATGTCTCCTCAACACTTGAGAGCAGTAGTAAAAAACATACAAATAGCTGAAATTGAAAATAACTAAAAAAAAAATGTTATTTATTTTCTTTTGAAACAGATCTAGGGAAAAGTAAAGACAAAAGTGCTGTTAAAAAAAGGTACTATAAGAAATGTGGTGGATGTCATCTAAGGAGGTTAATATTTCTGCAGTTTTTTTGAAATGTAGGTAAGAGCTTAACTAAATGCTGTATAGATGTTTAAGATCATGCATTCAGACATCCAAATCTACAAATGTGCAATTTGCAATGGTGACTTAATTAAAACAGTCCAGTTTAGAGGTGTTAAATTCTCTCCTTGATGTAAGTACTAAATTCAAAGCTGAGACTTTTGAGAACTTAGTGCCTAAAAAGTCTTCTAGAAGCTACAAAATCACACTTTATAGAAAAAGACTTTTATGTATGTATGTGTTATAAATTTCTTATAAGGAAGTCTTTGTGATGGTTGTCATCAAGATTTTCAGCTAAAAACATTGGCCAGTATTCAGATGACATGTCCATGTGTTAACAAGTTGAATATAGCCTGGCAACCTCAAATCAGCTTTCGGTATTTTTATAAATGTACTGGGGTGAGAAAGTGTCCCGTCAATTTCTAATCTGATTGTTCTCAAGTACATAGCAGATGTTGGAACCAGATAGCTTTATTTAGAACCCATCATAATTTATTCATTTGTTATTCCTTAATATCATCCTGTTCTAAATTCTTATATTATTTTGTTGACTGATAATGAAACTCCACTCTAAAAGAAATAGAAACATAAGCAGAAAAGAGAATGTAATTGTCTATGATGTGGCAGAGTCATAGAAATCTTGTAAAGGAAAATTAAAAGTGTTAAATACATTAACCTGCTGTTATTTCAGAGTTTCCCTTCTGCTTATTACTGTGTGGCTTTTGTTGCTGTTGTTTTTTACATGTCATATTTTCAAGGATAATTTTTTCAGAGATGTATTATTCAACTGACAAACCCAGTGAATGACCCAGTTAGCTAAGCCCTGCTACTACAGAATTCAATGCAAAGGAAAGAAACAAAAGTGATAGAAAATAGTAAACAAAATAAAAATAATTTTAAGGAAAATACAGATGCAAGTAATTTACTACAAATTTATTATTTTTATAATAAATAAATGAAAATATTCTCAGAGAGGTTATATTCAACTACTCAAGTCTAACTTGAGGAAGTTCTGAAATTATAGCCATTAAATAGCCATTAAAGCAAGTTCAGCTGCATTCTGGATTATTCTGACCAATTCTGTGTGAAGGAAATATAGTGCTGATATTTAGCAAAACCTAGATACTAGAAATGTGTATTTCAAATTGTTGTTGCTCTCTAATTATCTTCTGTTGTACTGAATTTACATGGCCGATTTTGGTTGTCCCCCTGCAGCCTGTGGGCACTGTGCAGAGGAGATCTTGCGCATCCATGGAGGAGCACACAATACAGCAATGGATGTGGCCTGAAGGAGGAGAATGGATGTGGCCTGAAGCCCATGGAGAGGCTCCACGGAAGTCAGGCCCTGGCTGGAGCTGCAGCCTGTGGGGAGCAGCCTGTGGTGGGGCAGTAGGGCTAGGAGAGCTGCCACCTGTGGGGACAGTGCTGGAGCAGTGCTTGAAGGATGGGCCTTGTGGTACAGAGCCATGCTGGAGCAGTCCTTGAAGCACCACAGTCATAGAATATTAGAATCACAGAATGGTCTGGGTTGAAAAGGACCACAGTGATAATCTACTTTAATGCCCCCTGCTACCTGCAGGGTCACCAACCAGCAGACCAGGCTGTCCAGAGCCACATCCAGCCTGGCCTTGAATGCTTACAGGGATGGGGCATCCACAACCTCCCTGGGCAACTTGTTCCAGTTTGTCACCACTCTCTGTGTGAAAAACTTCCTCCTCATATCTAACCTACACCTCCCCAGTCTTAGTTTAAAACCATTCCCGTTGTCCTATCATTATCCACCCTCGTAAGCAGCCATTCCCACTCCTGTTGGTATGCTCCCTTCAAGTACTGGAAGGCTACAATTAGGTCTCCCCTCTTTTCCAGGCTAAACAAGCCCAGTTCCTTCAACCTTTCCTCATAGGAGAGGTGCTCCAGCCCTCTGATCATCTCAATGGCCCTCGTCTGGACCCACTCCGAGAGCTCCACGTCCTTCCTGTACTGGGGGCCCCAAGACTGGACGCAGTGCTGCAGATGGGACCTCATAAGAGCTGAGTGAAAGGAGACGATCACCTCCCTCTCCCTGCTGGCCACCTCTTTTTAATGCAGCCCAGAACACAATTGGCCTTCCAGGCTGCAAGCACACACTGCTGGCTCATGTCCAGTTTCTCATCCGCCACGACCCCCAAGCACTTCTGTGCAGGGCTGCTCTCAAGGAGATCTTCCCCCAGTTTGTATGAAATACCTGGGATATCCCTAACCCAAGTGCAGCACGCTGCACTTGGCCTTATTGAAATGTGTGTGAGGTCAGCTATAACAATGTTCCAATACTACTAATACTGCAGTACTACTGTATTATGTTAAAATGCTCTTGATCACTTTCAGGAGCTCTCAATAATTTTGCTTTATGAAATATTTTGTACTCACAGTCTTTCCTGGCTCCTGTCTGCGGTGCTGTTTCCTGACTTCTCTCTGTCCTCATCCTTTCAAACATTCCGGAAGGCATAGTTTGTAATAGCCTTTCTCAATGGCTCCATGTATTTTCATTCCCAGCTTGTGGGAAGCCCTTGTAGGATCAGTTCAAGAAGGACTGAATCCCATGAGAGGGTGTCTGTGTGGGTGCTTTTGCTGCCTACCCATGTTAAACTTCAACATCTGAATACCAGAAAAATAAGTAAAATGCAATATCTAAACATGTAGAAAATGTATTTATTTGTTAGCTTTACTAGCTGTTGTTTTGCTCATGTAAATGACAAGTATTCACTTTTTAAAATTGTCTGTTTAAACAAAAAAAGAAATGCACTGGATCTTGCAGTAGATTTTAAATTTTGTGCTGTTTCTGAAAAAGAAATCTTGTGCTTTAAACACACACACAGAAGCTCAAAATAGGATGATAATACTGGATTTTATTTTATTATGGTTGAAGAATCTGTGTCATTCTAGGCATAACAACAAATCTCTCAGTAAATATTGACAGAGCTTCTCAGTTCTAGACCGGAACTCAAGATGAAAGTTTTCAAGTAATTACCCTTTCTTCCATCTCTGTTATTCTGCTGATTTGCTTCATTAGCAAAAAGTGTGTGCCACACTGCCAAAGAAAATCCTCATATAGATACGCATTTTACTGTTCCTGAAAAAACTAGAAAATAGTAAAATGTGCTGTTATGTTATTGGCTATGGTAATATACATATCTCTTGAGTATTGCTTTGAATTAATTTATTTTCACTATACAGGAGCATTACTGTGAACAGAAGTTTCTTTTTAATCTTTTTGTCCTTAACTCTTACTTTATGATGGAAATTTTATGGGTATGATCTGAATGGTATGTTCCACTGACTCCTGTGGAAATTGACTATTTAAATCAGCTTTTGAACAGTTTATGTTATTTTCATTTTGTTCTTAGTCCTTGTGTTTAGATGCAATTCTTTTCTAGCATGGATTATGTTCATACAGTATTGAAAAATATGATTAAAGTTAAAATCAATCGTAATATCCATGGTGCTCTGGTAATCTTCAAATATTTCAGACTTTACCCTCTTTTGGAATTTGTTGTTTAATAGAAGAAAATCCTTTTTTATTTTTCTTCAAATGAGAAAACCAACCTAAGCACTGTAGGAAAAGGGGGACTTTTATTACTTCATTGTTGCTGGTTTTATTTCCATTTTTAATTTTAAAAATCTGTTAAAAAATCTCATCTGCAGTTCTCATCTGTAACTCATACATAACCTCGATGTAGCTGTCTGCTATAGTAGGAAAGATCTTAAAGCAAACTTACTACTGGTGATCTTTAAATTAATTCAAAATGTTACTTTCTATTCTCTATCTTTTATCTTTCTATGCCACCTTAGGTGTTGCAATTATCCAATTAAAGAAAAAAAAAGTTAAAAACCAAAACTTTGTTGACTAAAAAAAAAAAATTTTCTCAGACAATAATTTTTGCATAGGGGTCAAAAAATATTGAACCTAATGTGCCTGGGAGTCAGACTAGCTTCATATTCACGTACATATAGACCCATGTGAAGGCATCTGTATGTACAAGAGATCCTAAGCACAAGAAGGTGTTAAAAATTGGGGCACTAACACAGCCTGATTCTTCATGATAAATTTGGGTCACTTTAAAATATGCACCTATGGTTTCATTTCTCTGAGCACAGGTGTAGTGACAGCAACATAGATGAGGTTGGAAGGGATGTTTGCAGGTCATCTGGGCCAATTCCACCATTCAAATAGGGACATTTAGAGTAGATTGCCTAAAATTATGTCCAGACAGCTTTTGAAAATATCCAAGGGAGACTTCTTGGAGATGATTTTACATTCTTGAAGTTGTGTAGCAGAACATAATTCCACAGTAATTTCTTTACTGACAGTTCTCAGTAAACTTTTTGATGCTAGTGAGTTTTTGAATTGTACTAATTTTGTGTGTGTGTGCAGCTGTATTGACATTTAGATGCCTTAGTTCAGGCCAAATTACATTTCTTCATTCAGTTCTGAGTAATTCCCTGTGGAAATACAACAAATATTTCATAGAAAGGTAGTAACTAAGTAAAGATTAAACTATATGCTGCAGGCAATATAAAGTCAACAATAGCCTTTCACAAGATAAGCACTGTTTCTCAATGTGGTGGGTGTATGTGCCCTTCCTGATAACCTATGTAGGTCACTCTGTAAGTAATGCCTCCTATTTATTTCCATGGAAACTATGAAGAACTCAATAACAATATTTGATAAAGCAAATTCTCAGCTACAGAACGTAATTTTTTAATGTATTCCATCATTAGCTATGCATTTTTGCCAGTGTTTATAAAAACACACACCAGTGCAAGTGGCCTGGTGTCAAAGTAACTACTGTTGAAGCACACAGGACCTGCTGCCTCACTGTGCTCATATCCACTGTTTGGTTTCCATAAATGTTCAGCAAGAATTGACAAATGTCAGTGGGTGCAATTTTTTTTTCGGGTGAAGAAATTTAGTGACATGTTTCTTTCATACACACTTCCACTGTAGATTATTTTGTCAGATTGCCCCTCTGCTGCCATCTGTCACACAGCAATAAAATTTGATAGAATATTGGTTCCACTACTGGCATACAACCAACATTCATCTTGGTCATCACAAACCAAGATAATGAAATTGGAGGTAATACTTTCGGAGCAGTCTTTGTATTTTTGTGTTAGGTAAGTGACATTGTAAGTGAGCAGGACTTCTTTCCATTCTTACTGAAGTAAAATTTAGAAATAATTTACAGTGACGGGGAAGCGTTCTGAGAATTCCTTACTGAAAAGAGCATGTAGTATTTGACTGAAATGAGTCAAGAATGAAAGGCTGGAAATATATTAAAAATATATATTCTGTTGGCTCTGCATAGGAGTAAATACAATTTGTTTCACACTCAAACTAAACCATTTGGTATGGGAAGTGTAGAGCACTGATGACAGGGGTTTTTTTCCCCCATTTTCTTTATAGGTAGAAAGTGAGAAAAGCCTTTTAGTCAGGTCACATAATAAAATGAAATCAAAACAACTGGCAGAATATCTGGATACAAACTCAAAGATCTGACTCACTGTTAACATTCTTCCATAAATTAATATACCTGTGCATCATTGAGGAATGACACTTGGGAGAAATATGTCATTATATATTATAGGTGCTTTGTTTAATATGATATGTCATGTGCCACTGAACTTCAAGTGACAGAACTGAATACTGAAAAGTAACGTGCTAAACAGCTATAAAAACACTCATCGTGCATTTATTTGCAGCTAGAAGAAAAATAATCAATTCACAAAATGGTATTCACAGCTGAAATTAAATGGTGAACTGGCAAGGTGCAATTGGGTAAGTGTCACAATTATTCATGGTCTTGTATCCAAGTGAGAGTTTGTCTGCATTTTAATTAGTAGAGAGCACTTAACATCTAACTCTTAAAAAATATAGAGGACTTCTTGCCATACATCATTATGCTTTTACAAATATAGGAAGTGGGAATTACTGTTTCTTAATTTCAAATAGACAGACCAAGTATTTACTTTCCTTCCAGACACAAATTTTCAATTAGAATATTACAGATATTGCTCTTATTGATAGATTAAATTTTGCAATTTTTACTCACTTTATCAATACAACTGAACTATTGCATTACATTTCATAATTACTAAGTTACTTTTCATGAAAACCTACCTATCCAAAATTATTTATATTTTTTTTCAAGCCGATTTTAATTTGACTGTTTTTTGTTGTATTTTTACAAGTTCATTAAATAAGAATTGTTTATTTCTCACTCAAATAATTACAAAAACTCTAATATCATTCTCTTTCCTTTTCACAAATTTAAAGTTATTCCTACTGTAAAGTTTTTCATAAATGCCAGATTTAATCATTAGAATTCATAGCTATTGGTTGCTTTTGTGTAAATGAATACTGTGGAATGTACATGGGTCTATCATTGTGCAAAGCTAAATTTTACATAAGCTTAACTCCTTTCTTTCCAATTTCCATCTTGTATTTAAGATGGTTATCATTTTTAATTTGTCTTCTGTGTATAGATAACACCTCCCAATTTTTTATTTATTTATTTTTTTATGTTATGGAGAAGAGTATGGCCATCCTGATATCAGCATATGAAACAATTTAAACAAAGACAATCTGTGCATTAGTTTCTCTGCATGAAAAAATAACGAAATTCAAAGTTACTTGCTATGAAGTACATGTTAAACTACATATATGATGAGGAAGATTTTTAAATCCTACTTCATTTAAAAAAAATTGGTGAAGGATGATAGTACTCATCTCCAACGACCTACATGAACAATTCCACTCTGCATCTACTCTGTCTTATAAGCGTGTAATTGCATGTAGCTAGACATTTAACATTCAGTGATTTATATATAAAACATTTGGTTTCATCTTTAATAAGTTTACTTGAGTTAATTAATTTTCTTAAAAATATTAATAAGTTTGTGTTCAAACAGCTTACTGGTTCATTTCTCACTCTCTTGACCTGTAATAAAAAAAAGAGTCAATACTTTTAATGCACAACTTCACCTTAGTAAAAAAACTAGTTTAATGTTTTTGGAGTATGGAACCTCCTGTCTGATCTAGAAGTAACTATGGAGAAAGGAACTATTTTTCTAAACAGACCTGATGTTAGAGCATTTTTTTAATCACACTGTATCCTAAAATAGATTTAATATGTTTTCATTTAGTATTGAGAATACATTATATGAAGACATTCTTTGTTTTTTATATTTTTTACACAAAATTTTTAACTTATTTGGAAGTAATTTCTGCAAAATAATGCTAAATAAGAGGTGAAAAACTTTTAAATCTGATGTGTTTAATTTTCTTTTTTTTTTAATAAGAAACTAACCTCTTGTACTCCCCCCCACTGTGGAATAATTACTATCTGCTATTGCTAACACTTCCAGAAATAAATGATCTAGTCAGGATTAGAACTAACAAGCATGGCTGATCTAACCTCTATGAACATGCTTTCCTTAGATTCAGATTCAGCTGACTTTGTTCACTTGTTCCCAATTAGGCACTCTCTCACAGTATTTGCTTAGTATGTACTTGCTGATCAGCAAGTGCTATAGCTGTTTCATGGGCTGTGGAAAAAAACAGTCAACTAGAAAAGGGAAATATAACTGTCACATTCAGTACAGGCCCTAGAAATATATGCAGTGGTAACTCAATAAATTGATTACAACGTACTGAACTGGAATAATACAATTTAGCAATTTTTTTTTACCGGAGAAAAGCTGCATGATTTGTTAACTTCATGTGTTGATATGAAAATATAATAGATTGAAAATTAATGCAATTATTTCTATGTCATCTAGTGACAACAATGTTTATCTTATGTATAACCTGTCAGCTTTAAATCTCAATTTCCTTTAAAAATATGTCTTTCAAAGTATACATTAGTTTCAAATTGGTCAATTAATGAAGAAGTAAATCTTCAAAACAGTAAAGTTGGTGAAAATGTCAGCTATATATACTATTAAAGAATTATTGGGAAAAATAACATTGAGGGTATCTGTGTTTATGCCTTTACATGGTTTGTAATTTTATACCATTGTATTCATTCATGCACCACAGTACTGAAACACAAGTGGAGCATAATGCTTTTGGACCAGAGCAGAAACAAGATTGTGCCATGCAAGCTAAAGATGAAATGGCCACAGTGTTATTTATTGTAGTAGGCGACTGCAACATTTGTTCCATAGTTAACACTGCTCACATACATTCTAGTGACTAAAATACTTTTTTGTAACACCTTTGAAGGACATAGGAAAGTAAATCTGAAATGGAAACCACATTCGTAACCAAACTGTTATTTCATATTACTTTGTTTGTAATTATTATTGCATCAATTGTTTTATTAAAGATGATACATTTGCAGTATCTATTTATTCGTTAAATAGTTTTTATTTTAAATAAAATTAAGTTAAATATTATAATAATAAAAGTTAAAAATAGTTTTATTTTTCCTTCTTCCTTCTCATTCTTTTTCTCTTTTTTATCTCAAAAGATGTTATTGTGAAGTATCAGAGCAATCTCTATCCACTTTTTTTCTCTCTTTTCCATTTAACAGTGGGCAAATTTCTTCAGTGTTCATTGCTAAGATGGAGTTCATTGGAGCTGCCAAAACATGCTGTCACATTAAAATTAGTAGATATCCTCTCTAATTGGTGAAGGAAAAAATCCTTCTATTTTTTCTTTTTTTTCTTTTTTTTCTTTTTCTTTTCTGAGCAAAGCTTTCTGGTTATCTGTTGACTGATTGGTTTGACAGTGAAAAAAGTAATGCAGCTCCATTCCTTGGGTTCCACTTTGGTCTCTTACATTCCTTTTTTCAGCTTGGTGACTAATCTCTCACTGACAGCCAACCTTCTGTTTCCTGCAATATAAAGTCCAACAATCTATTTTTCAGAGTTGTGTATATTCAAGAAAGACAATAGGAATTATTCAATATTGCAGAAGTTACAGAATCCAAATTGCTGAGGTAAAGAAACACTTACATAGTTAATACAGATGAATTTCAAGAAGAACCTTTAAAACAAGTAAAAGCTTATTGAACTGGACTCCTCCAGCAGAATACAATGACAATTTTTTGTTACTTCAATAGAAATATTGAGGCCATAAGCACATTTGAAAACCTCACTGTTCTCCACATGAAATATTATTTCTTAATTTACATGGGATTTCTTTTTGATGTTTTAGAGGTTTGTAGTTATGAGGTAACTATGTGGTGAGTAAAAATATGTTTAAATTGACTGGGAATTCACTGTAAGCAAAATTTTTTAGTTTAGCAAGATTTCTTCAAGGCAGACAAATGGATTTCAGAGGTAGGATGTAGGCTGAAAATAGAGACAACGGTTGTCACAGTGGCTACTCTATTGCTTTTTAATGGGGAACTTCTCAATCTCCATGTCTAACACGAAGGGGAAGTGTCCTTTTGGCTCTTCTCTCTATTTCTTGACCTGGTGTGCAGTGATGCTGGCATTTCTACTGTGACTATCTACATAGTGCAAGAAGAAATCAACAGAGGACATTTCACTGAGATGACTCTTAGTAAAGCTCTGGTGGGGACAGAGCTTGTAATTTCCCGTGTACTGTTGCTTTAATTAAGGAACTGACCTGTTCTCAAGTAGACTCTGAAGTCATCAAACTGGAGCATTAAAAATATTTTAAAAGTTAAAAATCTCTTAGGCTTTACTTTTTTATGGGTAGGAACTCAGATAATGATATAGAAAATTATTTGAAATTGAGCCATAACAAAGTGGAATCTTGAATACATTTCTATCAGTGCATCGTACGGTAGGTCAATTAAGTGGTAATACAGCAATGGAGTACTGCCTGTTACATATTAAGATTGGGCTTTAAAAAATTATCACATTATAGTAACTACTTCTATTCCCACTGATGATTATGACAAAGCTGCCATTAAATTACCAAGAACAAAAATTTGTCCAGAAGTAGTGAAAATAGGAACCAAAGAATATTTTTTAAAGTATGTCATAATGACATACTTTGTAATAGAAATGAATGTGCATGTGGGAAAAAGAATAGAATTACTAAACTACTGTACAGTTGAGTGTTTCATTTCAGGCTAAACTGACAGACCAGGTGATGGTAATAGACCTTTCACATCTGGTTTACTAATTGAAACATGACAACCAGCCAGACTCGTTACTGGGCTACAGAAAATTGCATGTTTGCCTCAAGAGAGAGCTGAAAAACCTCAGAAACTTCCACCAGGGTTGTGCAGTCTTCCACTAGTAGCTTGTAAGAAAAAAGAAAAAAAAGAAAATAGAATATATATGGCCAGGCAAGCACAAATTTTTCATGTCATCAGCTTAACTGAATCGCCTAAGAGCCTTCTCCTATTCTGTGTGACTTCAAAGTGGAAAGTGAACGCATTTGGAGCATTAAAGTTAGGACCTTGGAGTATGAGCAGTATATTTCTTGTTTTTCTATGTAAAAGTTGTCAAAATATTCCAGTGGCATTAAAGTAATGGTTTGGTTTGTTAGCTTTGTGTTGTTTGTTTGCATATTTGTTTATATTTATTTAGACTTGGGGTTTTTTTGTGTGTGGGGGTTTTGTTTGTTTTTTGTTTTGGATAATAGTTAAGAATTAGTCACTAGGTGAATTTGAAAATAGATTTTCTTATCTTTGTCTGTAACAATACTTCTTTGTATCTTACAGTTATAATGGTTTTAAATAGTCCCTACTTCTGATTCACAGTTTATTACATGCTCACAGTGTGCTATATTCTGTAAAAGTTCTAGGAACCAGGTTGGTAGCCCACATGTTCTTGGGTATAGTTATCCAGGATGAAATTAGGAGATATTAGCATGTCTGTAGCAGGATCTGAGACAGGAAATCTCCAACGAGTAGCAGGGATTTTGCTTACTGAGAAGACAGAATATAGGCATTTAGGACTGATGAATAAAGATGTGGCGGCTGAATCCAGCAGACAACTAAGTATCATGTAACCGTTTTCACACTGCTTCCTGCAATGTAATGGATTCGGGAACTAGAAAAAGGTAAAAGTCATGAGTTGAGCTAAAGACAGTTTAATAGGACAGAAAAGGAAGGCAACATAATAGTAGTAATGATAAAAGAATATACAAAACATTGATGCACAATGTAATTGCTCACCACCCACTGAATGATGTTCAGCCATTTCTTGTGCACTGGCAGCCCCTGCCCCAGCCATCTATTTGGTGATAACAGATTTGGGATGTTATTAAGTGACACAGATTGTTCTTAAAAATATATGATTGTTCAGTATCTATTATGTAGATTATATGAAATGAAACAGAGCCTATTACTAAATCTGAAATACATCTATTATCTATATAATTGCAGATCCTCCTTTTAGAATGTTTATGGTATGTGTTTTGCATAAGAATTACAGCAAGGTGATTTGCTTTAGCTCTACAGATCTGCAGCTGAGACAAAAACCTGTTAAAAATCCAAACCATATTTGACATGATATTTTACATTATCCTAGATGGAGGTTTGAAGGGACCTCTAGAGATCATCAAGTCCAACCATCAAGTAGATACACTAATGTGCTATAATGTGCCAATGCTGCTTGAAATCTCCAATGCTGAACAAGAAAAGACAAAATTACTGAAGTATGCACTATTTGTGATCTCACAACATTGTTCTCTTCTGAAAGAGAACAATGGAAGTTTCCTCCAAATTAAGGTCTCTTTGAAGTTTAAAGAATTTGTTTTTGTTGAGTCTATGACTGTAAGAATTCAGCTCTGCTGCTTCAGTCTTCTAAAACAGATAAAGAAATTCATAGCTGCTGAATGATTTTCATTACTATGAAAAGACAAATATTTTCTTTGCGTGTTGGTGGCATTAGATGCACGATTATATTTCTCATAACTGTATTAAAATGTGACAAGCCATGTAACATTTCATTGACCTTACTGATAATGATAAAGAAGTGTATATAAGTATTTTTTCATAGCATCAAGTGAGCATATTGAATAAAAAATAAGAATTCTGCCGTAATGCTATATTCTCATTCACTCTTTGAGATACTTCTATTAACCTCATTAGTGACATATGTGAGTTTTGTTTATATTTTTATTCTTAGAATATATCTGTGAGAAAGAAAAGTACTATGATCTTCATGATCACATTTGAACACTGTGTATTACAAGTTCTGCAGCTGTTTGTAAATGATTTGTATTGACTTGATTCTAGAAAAACAGGTGGAGGAGAATGAAATGCTGAGAATTCAGCAAAATAAAACAAATTATTTTGCTTAAAAGTAAACCTGATATTTTACCAGTTCTTGGTTGTGTTTGCAAGTGATATGATCCTCATTTTGAGAATCAATAACCTATGTGTTAATTTTAGAAATGAAAACAGCTTTTATGTTAATTTCTTATTTTCTCTTACATTTCACAAAATCATTAAGATCCAGTGAAATCAAGATATCACTGAACTGCAAATACAACAAAGTAACATAAACACAACTATTAAGTTTTAGATTTCATTAAAAAAATTGTAATATTTGTCATATTTTTTATACAGTCAGTGAATATTGCTACACAGCTAAATGGAGTAGGCAGGGAATTTTACACACACTGATTAAAATAAATCACTTTACTACAATATCTACGTAGGTCGCTCCAAAAGTCATGGTATCATAGAATCATGGAATAATTTGAGTTGGAATGGATTTTTAAAGATCATCTAGTGCAACTCCCCTACATTAAGCAGGGACATTTACAGGTAGATCAGTTTACTCAGAGCCTGGTCCATCCTGCCTTTGAATATCAGCAGGGGTGGGGCATCCACCAACTCTCTGGACAACCTTTTTCAATGCTTTACTACCTTTGTTGTAAAATTTTTCCTTACATCCAGTCTAATTCTTCCCACTTTTAAGTAATGTCTCCTATTTACTTCCATGAAAGCTACAGCAGATACAAAGATCATGATAACAATACTGGAAAGAGAAAATTCTCAGCTACAGAATGCTGTTTTTCAACATAGTTAACATCATTAGTTACGCATTTTCACCAGAGACGAACAAGAGCTTGTTCTCATTAAAATCAGAATGTGGCTAATGAAGATTCAATCCCTAAACAATAACATCCACCTCTGATATTATGGGCCAAAATAATAAAATATAATGCATTACTTTTGGATCAGCCCTTGTATTTTTTTTTTTCCCTGAACAAAATATTGACATTTTTTATTGATAGAGAAGTTTACCCGCCTTTAAAATTAATCATCTATGTACTGCATTATTTGTCTCTTTGTTTAATCACATTCAAATTATTAAAATTTTATACTTCAAGTTGCAAATATTTAAAATTTATAATTTCATTTGCATGGATTTCAAATCCCATCCAGACTTCCTTCTTTCAGTGTTCCCTTAACTAGTGATTAAAAGCTATTACCATCTGCTGGATCTTTCAGGATAGGTTTCCAAGACACTAAATATCAACTGCATTTGTCATTAGTTAGCATTCTTTATTGCTTGGTCTCTGCACAGAATTCATGAACAGAATGTATGTGGAGATTGAGCCAGGTGTTTTTCCACTAAAGCTACTTACTTTGAGGACGTCAGCTCAATATGACAGGGAAGAAATCTCCAGTTCTTTCAAGCGTCCTTCTGTGACAGACAACAGTAAGAATTTTCCAGTAATGGTAATTTTACAGCAAGCAAAAAAAAAAAAAGTATATGCTGTGGTTTTTAAAAACCTGCAAAGGCCTTTTTGATCCCCTCTTCCTTCAACTTCTTTGCATCAGATTTCCAGAAGTATTTGTGTAGCTTTTTGGCAGTTCTGTGAAGCTTATTTTTTTGAGGCTGAATAAAATCCAAGTATGCTTTCAAGGAGTCAACAACTAATTTCTAGCTAAGCTGGATGTCACAATGGCAGAACTATATTTGTACATCATATTACAACAATGCAAATATCTATAGCTGAGTGATAGGAGGGAATAAAAAAAGATCCTGAAATTAAGTTAGTGCAATAATTATTAATCTCACTAAATGTTAAAATAAATAGGAGAATTGCTTTATCTTTTAGGCTAGTTACACACATTAAGGAAATAACCCAGCTATAAATAGTTGTGTTCATGCTTATGTAGAGTTGCTGCTTGTTAGCATGGCTAAAGAAAACAGTGTGATTATTGCTTATTTTTATAATTGGAGGTAAATGTATTTTGTGTTCATAGTAGTCAGAACTGTGACATCCATATGGGTAGGGCATGATTTTTTCCTGTTGGAATATGGGGACTGTTTGTGTCTCTGCAACACAATAATGGCTGTCATACCACCAGAGCTTTAATATATTTATCTGTGAATGCTACTTTTGGCCTACCCTCAGGCAAAATCAGGTTTTGATCTCCTCCAGCCACATGTGTTCATACACTTACCATGTATACCTCACTCCATTATTTTTGGTTTACATACACCATGTCTGTTTGTGATGGCAGAGGTGACCATCTGATCTGAGTTGCGTAAGACATGCTTTGTGTGTTGGTTGTCTCACATTTGTCTAGATTAGATCCTTTTTTCATTCCAAATTAGCAGAGCAACACTAATGTCTATCATACATCTATATTTATTTACACTTCTCTGGGGACTGACCTCCTATTTCCAATAAAAAACTATATAAAAGAATCATATTTTGCTATGTTGGTTTATGACTTTCACTAAAACATCTCTTTAAGTATTCTTTCACGGGAAACCTCTTCCAGTTATTGTTAAAATTTTGAAACTGTAAATGTTAGTGCTAGCGGCAAAGCTGGACAGAACTGATTTTATCCATAGCTTAATTTGCATTCAGTGATTCTAGAGAAACCAAATTAAATTTGCAAAAGCAAAGCCCTGGATTCCATTTCATCATCCTTCATTTGTTAGCACTGTGAATAGGGCAAGAGGCACATATTACTGAACAAAGATAACTATAAACAGTTACGCATGTCTAAGCAAAGCTGTAATAGAAATCTGTGAAATGCTTCAGAGTTTTGCATACACATTTCAGGTGACTATAGTGAGTTGCATTGTGTTGCTGCAAATTACTGTCTTATCTTTTTGCTGCATCACATAAATTGATAAAATAGCAGGAATCTCAGCCACTCTCAGATACACAGGAAAAAAAAAAAAAAGTTCTTGTACAAATCAGAAAAAGTGTATTGTCACATCAATAAGAGAAAGTGTTCATGTATGACATTTTGGACTGTTTTCCCTCAATCACTAAGCCTTTGATTTTAGTCCTTTCTCAGAACATTACTTTGTATGAAAAAAATTTTAGATAGCTGAGAAGGGAAAAGTGGAAGTGTATTAGTTAAAAGACTGCCACAGGTTTTGTTATATGAACTTTCACATTTACTTGAGCTCTAAAACTCGCAAAAATGACCAAAGTCACTTTCAGGCAATTAATTACATGCAATATCTAAGAAAAAGATATTTTGAGAATGCTTTCTGAGACATTATATCAAAAAAACACTTCTATTGTAGAATTATTGTTACAGATCTCTTTCATAAGGTAAAATACAATGCAAATAATATAGTCTAAGGATAAATAATTGATTAATTTTAGGCAGAAAATATTTTTGTGTTTTACCAAAGCAATTTTTTATAATTTGCTCATACTGACATAAAACAATAAAAAAATGACTTGTGATTCAACGGATTTTCTGATCTCAGGTCAGAATTTGATTCTATTATATATATATAAATATATATATATATATATAACAATAATATTTGTGCGTAATCTTCAGTTTAAAAGTACACAGAGGAATAGAGGAATTTTTTTTTACCTATTTCCACATAATGTCTCTTATATAAATTTTTAATTTTGGGATTGCCACTTCCACATATTTCATTGTTGACTTACAGTATTTAATTCATTTTAAATTAAATTTTAGTATGTTTATTGTTTCTAATGTAAATACCAGTTAACATCCTTTCTAATCTTGAATAAAGGAGGAAAAAAAAGGGCATTCATATGGATGTCCTTTTTTGTACTATCACAGACAAACATTACCTTAAATTGCATGAATTTGATTTCAAGGAGCAGGGAAAGATCAAAAGTTACTGTTTCCATTCAAGGAACTGGTAATTGTGTGCAATTTCTACAAACCATGGAGAGATTAAGAAAAGAAATACTCCTTCCATAAATAATCTGAATGAAGGAAGGAACTTTAGTGCATGCAGGAACTGCTCTCTGAACCATGTTCACTCTTGTGCTTTCATTAAAATTGTCCCCACAGAAGTCCCCTCCTCAAATACTTAACATCTTCACAAGTCAGTATTTTCAAAAGCATCAAAGCAATTTGTTTAAGAGCTTAAGATGTGATTTTTGTTTTTAGAACTAACACTGATATTATAGTCCATTGATGTGAAAAGCCAAATAAGTTACTAGAGATTGTGCCACTCCTTATGGCAAATTTATGTACAGTATAATAGAATTTTTCATAATAGGATTTGGCTTTACTTTCAAAATTTTGATTACAGTACAACACATCAGAAAGTGTTTTCCACAGTACACCATCTCAATTTTCATTCTCATCTAGCTACAAATAAATTGATACTGAAGAAAAGAACATATGGGAAAATACTCTGAGTAGAACTCACAGAAGCAAGGCCTTGATTCTGGAAGTAGAAGCAGAACTCAGGAGTGGAAGCAAACATACAGATCTGAGGATCCATTAAATGTGATTTGCTTCTAAGAATTTTTATTTTAATTGTTACAGTGGGAGAATTTGACAAAAGAATATATAAAGCGACTATACTTTTGAGCTTTCTGAGCAAAACTTAGGGTGACTTTGGTATTTTTTTAATGCCAACAGAATTAAGTAGTGTGGAAATGATGAGCACTGTTGGCTTCAGGTTCAGATTTTTTTAGTCTTAGCCTATTTTATGAGGAGTAGTTTCTATTTTGTACTCATATGAGCCCAGTAAGTTTGAGCGACCAAGAAATTAGGAACTTAACAGATGTGCATACAGTTGCATAAGTTCTCTCAAATATGAATTTGCATTCATTGATGACTGTGAAAATTTCTCTAGTTACTGTAAATCCTCCTTTAGTCACATTGGTAAATCTTGGAGTCAGAATAGGAAATGCTATAGAACTAATAAAGTAAATCAAAGTATTATAAGCACTGAGACAAACCAACAACACTGAAAAAGATTTCAGAGCAGTCATTTATGTAAAACTGCCCTCCATCTGGAGCTGGAAAAAGCCTTAGCCAATGCTAGAATGCATTCTGTATTACTCAAATGAAGTGCAGGTAAGTCCTAGAAGGCTGGGTAAAGAAATGTGACATTCACACTGGGAAAAAAATCCAACAGGAATTGCTATGAGATCTCCTCGGTACCTCATTTATGTATTTATTTGTTTGTTTGTTTGTTTGTTCATTTATTTATTTATTTATTTATTTAACTCTGACATGTCCCTGAACACCCAACAGAATGTAAATACAAGTCATGAGATTTTAAAAACTTGTAACAAGAATTGCTATTTTCTTTGAAGTAACACTTTTCTTAGCTGCTTACACAGAAATAGACTAAATGTTCCTCAGGATCACATTAAAAGGTTTTTCTTATTAACATCTGGGAAAACCTCACCTTCAGTACTGCGTACAATAGGGAATTTCAAAAAGGCATTGTTTTGGGTTGGCACTATGAAAATATGTCAATAATAAAGATTATGACATCTGCAGTTTATTTAATTACTTATTTCCTTATTGCCTTTGGTAAATAATTAGTCTATTTTGGATACTGTTTCTGTGCTAACAATTTAGAGTCCATGATCAACAAAACTAAATCTAGTAAACACACTGAAATACATGGATGAGACTCCCATTCTTCACTTTCCAAGTGTATCAAAGTTGTGTTTTGGGGTTTTTTTTTGTTTGTTTGTTTGTTTGTTTGTTTTGTTTCTAATGGTTCAAAATATGTCACTTGACTTTGAAGGCGGATCAAAGAAGAAGTAATTTAAATCAGAAGTGAAACTGGTGGCAACCAGTCAGATCTATTCATTTTGGAAAGTGGGAATTTCCACACCTGAGTGAATAGTGAGGAAAAAAAGTAAAGCTTCTTTAAGAACCAGCAACAACCTTGGAGTGTGAAGATAATGAAGTCAGATTTTATCTGCTGTTTTGAGAACAGATTGTTAGTTTTAGGTTGATTTTATCAACCCGATGTGAATTTTCTTTTGGATAAAACCAATACACAAAAAACTATACGGGTGTAGAATCATATTTTTTCAGCTCCTGCTTCCTACAGCACATGCATTTGCCAATCTTTAGGATTTGTATGAGACACAAAGAGATAGAGGAAGGGGAAATTATTAGTTGGGGAGCAGTCTGAAAGGGGAGATCTGGGAATTCTGGTAGGCAGCAATTTAAGAATGAATTAATATTATGCACTTGAGAAAGTTGTCTGAACAAAAACATAGCATTCCAAATTGCTTATTGTTCCCTCAACTTGCCTGCCTCTGATATGTGTTGTCCTGTTTCAGGTCTCAGAAAAGAGAGACTGTAAACTGAGGAGAAACAGAGGATCAAAAAGAAGGTGCCTCACACAAATAGAGAAACTAAGGGAAGTGGGTATGTTTAGTCTGACAAGGGTAATGTTCTTCTACTGTCTAAAAGGGAATTATGGAGAAAATGGGGCAGACTCTCCCCAGAGATGATCAAAAGATCAAGAGCTAGTGATAATGCTGCATCAGAGGAAACTCCAGTTACAGGATAAGGAAGGATGCTTCACAAGAGTGTTTAAGCTTCATAGAAGGTCACCAATGGGGGGCAAAAAATCACTGCCTTTGGAGATTTTCTGAGCTTTATCAGGGAGGGCCCTGAGCAGCCTGCTCTAACCTTGCAGATATCATGCTTTTTTGAGCAGGTGATTGGACTACACAGACTAAGATTAACTTCTAATATATATTTTTCTGTGGCTTCACTGATTAAAAAAAAAAGAAAAAAAGAAAAAAAAATGTTGGGAGTTGAAGATACAGAAAAATATCTAGATATAAAAAGTATTTTGGAGGGAACATTTTTGAAAAATGGCATATCTTTCTTCTTTAGTAATAACAACACTTGTCTTTAATTTGTGCTATGTTCTTGGCAGAAAGACTTTGTAGATGACTTTTGAATGAAAAGGATTGCTCTAATAGTAACAACAAAACAAAAGAACAGTGGGATCAAGTGCCATTTTCTCCCATAACTGAATCCAATTTATATAGCCTGAATTTTATTGAGTTCCTTATTGGCAAAAGAAATAAGAATACTAATACTGTGACATTGCAATACTGGAAAATATGGAAGAGTAACAAAGCAGTAACCACTTTTAAAAAAATGAGCATGTGAGCAGATTTACCAGAACTCTTAAAATATATAAATTCACTCTGTTTACTTGAGATTGTAAAGACATGAAATCACTTTTTGAAGATAAATGTGTTTACAGGATCAGGCAATGACCCAGAACTGAAACATAATGAAAATGTCTGAAAGATCATTTGGTCATCAGAAGGTAATATCCAGCTCTATCTTAGCATCAAAATTGGAGCAGTGCTAGCCACCAAAATAGAAGAGAAACTTCTTTCTGTTGCCATATAAAAATATCTGCTCAGCTGTGTGGTGATTCAGATACAAGGATAATTCTTTTAATATGTTCTGGAGTTTCTCTGTACATGCATTGGAGACAAGATTATTCTGAATTCTGAAAGTATCTGCTCATTTAGGAATGGACATATGACTATACTCATGTCAAAAAGTGTAATGAGAAAAGAAAATTGTATAAAATTAATTTGTGTGATGAAAAAAAATGTAATAGAAGTGAAGATTAACTCTGTGGAATAAAATAGTCTCGTATTTAATTCTCTACTTACGTGTCTTAAAATAGATATGTGCTTCAGTTTTAATGTTCGCGTTTTTTCCTCCCTGAATTTATATGTAATTCTCTCATCTGGAAAAGTATGAAAGGAAGTAAATGGACACTGTAAAAACTCTTCCAAGAAGTATCATTTCATAAACAGATCTGAAGCAGCTGTGACCCAAATATGTAATATATATTTTAAAGTATTATTGTTCTTTCAGTCTCTGCCCATTATCAATTCATGGCTACAATTTCAAAACTAGATCAAATATCAAACCCCCATATAAATTAATAAAGCAATAAAATTTATTCATAATTTTTTAGAAAGATTGTCTAAGGTCTACCTTTTTTACAGTATTTGGAAATTCTAATCATAAAAAATAAATTCTTCTGAAGAAGCTTTGTATAAAATTAAATATGCTTACCACACTATAGCTATACCATTTTGTACATTAAATGGCATTCCCAACTTATGGAACAAAGCACTATTAGTTATTCCAGTAAAAACTTGTGGTAGAAATTATGTGCATAACATATGCTTTTGTACAACAGAGCAAATTTTAAATGACAAAACCTGAAATGAGTAAACAGGAAAAAAAAAATAAAGAAAAAAAAAAGAAAAAAAAGAAAACATTATAACTCACTAAGGACTACTGACACTGTTTTTGGTTTTCACATTTTCACATGAAAAATCTCAAATGCTATACTGATGAATCATAGAATCGTAGAAGGTTTTGGGTTGGAACGGACCTTTAAGATCATCTAGTTCCAACTTCCCTGCTGTAGGCAGGGACACCTCCCTCTAGATCAGATTGCTCACAGTCCTATCCAGCCTGGCCTTGAATACTTCCAGGGAGGCTGCATTCACAGTCTCACTGGGCAACCTGTTGCAGTGTCTCGCCACTCTCACTGCAAAGAATTTCTTCCTAATATCTAGACTAAATCTATGCTCTTCGAGTTTAAAGCCATTTCCTCTCATCCTTTTGCTACATGCCCTTGTAAGAAGTCCCCCTCAGTTTTCCTTTAGGCCTCCTTCAAGTCCTGGAAGGCTGCTGTAAGATCTCCCTAGAACCTTCTCTTCTCCAGGCTGAAGGCCCCCAGCTCTCTCAGCCTGTCTTCATAGGGGAGGTTCTCCAACCCTCTGATCATCTCTGTGGTCCTTCTCTGGACCTGCTCCAACAGCACAATGTCCTTCTTCTGTTGGGGGGCCCCAGAACTGGATGCAAGAAACCATAAATTGAGGCCAGTAATTAATATGTATTGAATTATTTGGGAAGTTTTATTTCTAATAAAAATTTCAAATTTTGTCTTTTATTCCATATGGGATTTGTTTTAAAGGGAAATGTTCAGCCACTTCAGTCTGCATAGAGAAGTCATAACATGGCCATCTAAACAAAGGAAAAAAATGAGACACTGAAGAAGATTAGCAATGTTGGTAACTTCAGATAATACTATTTCTGTATAGAAACGAGAAATTCCTCTTAACATCCCTTACCCCAACCCTTCCCCCCACCTCTTTTATGAAAAATCTGCTGCTGGACTTTTCCGCTGAAATGTCTCTTACATACCTTCAACCATGTACCAAGCAAACCCCTTGATTTGTCTTAGCAAGCACTAAGGAGCACAGGTGTCCAATCCTGTGAAATGGTGTGTACAATAATGGGCTCCAGCAGAACATTCTTTAGGTGGACATTTTGAGAAATCTGAGCGTTCATCCATTTAAAAGAACCAGAGAGCTCTTTGTGTTCAGCAATCTATGTGAATAAATCCTTTGTGGCTTAGCATAGCATAGTATTCTTTTCCACATCTTCTTTTCTCTTTTTTTCTGATGTTGATGTTGTACTAAGAACAGCTACAAAGAGCCTTCAACAAGCGTATTAGGAAAGTAGCATAAGGTATATTCAAAACAAAAAAGTGTAGGTAAAAAGTCCTAAATTAAATTCCCTACCCTTCAGAAGATGCATGTAAATATCATTTAAAATAATACTACACTGGGAGGGTGTAGAAAAAGAAATACAAAAGCTGCCAGCTACAGTCTGTGAAGCTGAAAGCAGAAATGCTGTTACAAAACCAAACCAGCAGAGCCTCAGGCACTTTGCTCACTCTGTGGAGACAAAACCCTGAGGCTCAAGAAAGCAAGCTTGATGTGGAGCAGATGCCTTGTGAGGCATAGTATGTGTACACAGATAGCCACTATATTGCATAGAAGGAAGGAAACCTGAATTAATGCACAAAGTCGATGTTTAGTCATTTTAAAAGCAGCAAAGTTACTGCATAGAAGCCAGGAAGCCTTGTGTCACATTGAGGGACAGGGCAGGAGAGAAGATACCCTTCTCTATTGCAGAGGCTTCCTGCAGCCTTTAAGATAGAGATTTTGATGCCCCAGCCTAACACATCAGGTATACAGCACAATGATTGCAATGAGGACAAAATATGGGCTTTCTTTATTTGCTGTTCTGTTTCTCTCATAAACTATAAAATGCTTCTATTCCTATGGATTTTGTCATTAAAAATCTCACTGACATGGGCCTGAAATTTAATCTCTCCATTTTATAGCAAAGTTTGAATTCCTTGGAGGTGAATGCTCTTTCTTTGGAATAAAGCTAGTCAAGTGGAACATTCTAGGCAGAAACTTTTCATTGAGAGAGTTGCTTTAGGGACAAGCTTATTTCTTTATTCTAATATGTTCCTTTTTTTGGTACCAGTGACTCTTTAGATTCTTTATCAAAGTCAGAGGACAGCACGCACTTCTCATCCTTATAACTGACTTTTATTTAATCCCCTAAAGGAGAGGTCTTTAATATTTAAATTATATTAATGTTCTACTTTTTTTCGTATCATTTTTATTAGCCAATAGATTTTCTTCTCAATTAAATTTGTTTTATTTATTAATTTATTCTTATAAGACTACTGTAATAAAATATTATACTTCTAACTACTCAGAAAAAAAAAAAAAAAACCAACAAAAAAGCACCATTACACTGAAGCAATTTCTAAGTACCTCTATGAACATAAGGAGAGATCTTCCTCTAATGACATTATTTTTGCATTGTATTTTAATGTTTCTATCATTCCAGTAACATGATTAAAAACAAAAAAACAAACAAAAAAACAATGAAAGTATAGAATGTAATATACCAGCTGAGGGCAATTGTCACCAAATGGCCTGACTTTACAAACCACTTTTGGTTTCAAACATAAATGGCCAAGGAAATTGCTGAAGCCAAGGCAAGTAGTGATTAAGATGATTTTATTAGGTTTTCTTTTGCACCGTTGCAAGGAAGCCCACTTTTGGATTTTGTTTCTCCACACCTGCTGGTCGTCTTCACTGCTGATACAAAGTCATCTGTTGTTTTCTTCTCTCCACTGTCCTATAGACCCTCAGGTAATATAGAGTCATGTTGTTTTTTTTTTTCTTGTTCTTGTTTGTTTGTTTTTCTGTTGCATGAGTGATTAAAATATAGTATGAATGTATTCTGTATTTATACATGGTCCATCTAACATGTCATTACCATGTAATTATGGCAATTATGTTCAAAATGAAGCACAGCAGATTGACAAGATCTTGATATTCAAACTAGAATCTCCCAAGCTCCTAATCCCCTAATGACTGGCACATGACCTGCTGGAGAGCAGATCTGTGGAGAAGGACTTGGGGGTCCTGGTGGTGACAGGTTGGCCATGATTCAGCAGTGTGACCTGGTGGCCAAAAAGGCCAATGGGATCCTAGGATGCATTAAAAGGAGTGTGGCCAGCAGGTCGAGGGAGGTGATCCTCACACTCTCCCACTCTACTCTGCCCTGGTCAGGCCTCACCTGGAGTCCAGCAGAGGACCACGAAGATGATAAAGGGCTTGGAGCATCTTCCTCGTGAGGAAAGGATAAGCAACCAGGGTCTGTTCAGCCTTGAGAAAAGAAGACGATGATGTTCTTGAAAGAAAGATGAAAGAGATGTTCTTATTAATGTTTATAAATATCTTAAGTATGGGAGTCAAACAGACACAATCAACCTCTTTTCAGCAGTCTGTGGGGACAGCACAAGGGGAAATGGCCATAAACTGGAGCATAAGAAGTTCCCACCAATATCCAAAGGAACTTTTTCACGGTGAAGGTGATGGATCACTGGAACAGGCTGCTCAGGGAGGCTCTGAATCCTCTTTCTCCGGAGATATTCATGACCCACCTGGGCACCTACCTGTACAGCCTGCTATAGGGGACCTTCTTTGCAGGGGGGTTGGACTTGATGATCTCTAGAGATCCCTTCCAGCTCCTACAGTTCTGTGATTCTATGATTTTGTGAAACAGAGGGCTTGAAATACTGAGCTGCCTTTTCTTATGCTAATCATTCTGTTTGTGTTCATATTTACATGACTCCGTAAAGCACAGACAGAAGAATAAACATCACTGTTTCTTTTATGCCTTATTTGTGCTTACCTTTTATCTTTAATTTGCAGTAATTTTAACTTAAATGTAAGTTTCTGAATAACTGATTTTCCACATAAAACAGAAAGCAGCTGATATAGAAATACATGAGGGAAATGTCTGTTCTATGGTCCAGTGCTAGTCGTTACAATGAGATTTTTACAGCGAAGGTAATTTATCTGTGAATAAATTCTTCAGACCTTAGAAAAATCCATCAAAATATTTGACAAAATATTATTTGATACATCATTTTAAAAGATTTGAAGTCCTTAGGTTTTTATTTTGATTTCTTTTTCCTATCTACTTTTGCTTTGTAAAACATCAGATCACATACGTTCCTTGTTTATGAGTGAAAGCATTAGCAATGATAAAGTTTATCAATGAAAGCCAATGGAAATAGGGACAAAAATCTACTCCAAAACCAAAACTCTCAGCTTCAATGTCAGGATCTCACCTAAATCAGTGGTTTTATGAAATGAAAGATTAAATGTCAATTACAATATTCTGACCTGTTGTGTTGAAAAGAATGAGGAATTGACAATTAGAAAATCAATTTTAACAGTAATGCAGGTATTGATATTTGTTCTAAAGCAACCACAGAACAAGGAAATAATGGGACTGTTTCTCTGCCTTGTGCCAGATGTATTAAACATTTCATTATAGCTTTTTTTTCTATCCCAATAAAGATTCCTGTTTTTAAGTCTTATTCAGTTTTAGATTGAATTAATGTTCTTGTGGGGCGGGAAAAAAAAGGAAAAAAAGAGAAAGAGAATTTAAGATTATGTTTCAGTAGCTGTACACTCATTTATTTATATCAATTATTAGAGTTTCATAGATAATGATGAACCCAATATTTCTTAGTAAGCTTGTTGGGAAGGCAGTAGATGGGAAAGATATGTATCTATAGACACGGATGTTTGCAATTCTCTTTTTAAAAATAAATAATGGAATATGACTCTGAAAAGGTGAAGGTAGTTCCATCAGTGAGACCTATGCAGAGAGCTAATTTAGGTTGTGTGAGCCAGCTAAGTATTATTACCCTGTGTGGAAGGTAGTACTCCATGTTATCTTAACCTATATGCAGATGCAGCTGTAGTGCTTTTGATCCTAGATATAGCTCAAATGTGAACAACTCTGAGACTTAATATGGGCACAGCCAAGTCTACAAATTAAAAGCACCAGGAAGAATACTACTTGCAAGTTGTATTCTCTGGTAAGTGCCCAGATCTTAGAGGTTGGTGGATTTTCCATATTTTGACAGGCATTTCAGTGGGGTTGATCAGAGATATCTGTCAGGCAAAGTGGGTGGATGCATGGATGGTTTAACAGAAATATTTATCTGTGCAAATAAAAAATTTAATATTAAAAATGTTTTGTTACAAAGAGTGTAGAAAGAGTGCTTTGCTAGTCAGTAAAGTCCCTTGGGTGCACTTGGGACTGATATATCACTGTTCAACTATTTTCCTCTGTTTACCTTTGGTGAAGGAGACAAGCAGCTCTACAAGACAAACTGTTAAAGGTTATCAGACTCTTCATCATTAAGTTAGCTACACAGAGAACAGAGTTTATAATAATTCTATGGCTGATAGATCATACCACACATGAGGTGAATTAATAATATGGATATGAAGAAAAACAATTTATTAATGTTAATAACTTCTCCAATAAAATTTCCAGGAGGACCTATAGTGATAAATTGAATAATTATGAGTATAATTATGACTAACTAGAACCATAATTTCATGCTAATGCAATAATAATGACACAAAAGTGTAGATCATGAATTTTAACTGCTCCATTTCAAATTTCCACAGGGGGAGACAAAAAAAAAAAAAAAAAAACCAACCCTCAGCCTTAAGATCTGATACTCTGATCGAGTTATCCTTTGCTACCGAAGAAAACTGTTCATTTATTCATTGTTTAAATAGACATAATTTTGATTATTTTTAGTGAATAATATTTTTAGTGAAATCTTATTTTAATTAGTAGTATTATCTTGAATGCAGAAAATGAACAGTTTGTGGAGCACATCATGAATCACCTACTAATACTACAGAAACTGAGAAGAAAAGAGGAATATGTAACTTTCCTTCTTTTTAAACAAAGAATACTTGACTTTTGTTTTATTTCTCAGAAGATCTACATAGATTATAATCACCTCAGAAAAACTATGCAAATGTTCAGCAGTGATAGCAAGGGCAAACTGCACCCAACAGACAAATACAGCTCAAGTTCAGATTAGTTTTTACAAAATAATTTCAGGTTGGGGGAAAGCAAAGTCAGCAAAAATTGAGAGTATCACAGAATCACAGAATTGTGATTTGGGGGTACACAGGTAGGCGTCCAGGTGAGAACTGAATATCTGCAGAGAAGGAGACTCCACCACCTCCCTGGGCAGCCTGTTCCAGTGCTCCGTCACCTCACTGTAAAGAAGTTCTTGTGCACATTTGTTCAAAACTTCCTATGCTGCAGCTTATGTCCATTTCCCCTTGTCCTGTCTCCACGTACCACTGAAAAGAGACTGGCCTCACCACTATGGCCCCCACACCTCAGATATTTATAGACCTGGATCAGGTTCCCTCTCAGTCATCTTTTCTCAGGGCTAAACAGACCCAGTTCACTCAGCCTTTCCTCATAGGAGAGATGCTCCAGGCCCTTCACCATCTTTGTGGCCCTCCGCTGGACTCTTTCCAAGAGATCCCTGTCTTTTTTGTACTGGGGAGCCCAGAACTGGACGCAGTACTCCAGATGAGGCCTCACCAGGGCAGAGTAGAGGGGGAGGATCATCTCCCTCGACCTGCTGGCCACGCTCTTTTTAATGCACCCCAGGGTGCCATTGGCCCTCTTGGCCACGAGGGCACACTGCTGGCTCATGGCCAACCTGCCGTCCACCAGGACACCCAGGTCCCTCTCCGCAGAGCTCCCCTCCAGCAGCTCATCCCCCAACCTGTACTGGTGCATGCAATTATTCCTCCCCAGATGCAAGACTCTACACTTGCTTTTGTTGAACCTCATCCAGTTTCTTACTGCCCAGCTCTCCAGCCTGCCCAGGTCTCGCTGAATGGCAGCACACCCTTCAGGCGTGTCAGCCAATCCTCCCAACTTCGTATCATCAGCAAACTTGCTGAAGGTAGTTGGTGCAAGATTTCTCTGAAACCAACTAGCTTAATTCCTGAGGATTTGATACCAGAAACAAACAAACAAACAAACAAAAAACCCCACCCTAATTAATGTATCCAGCTTCAGCATTACTCAGAGCAAATCAATGCAAACTCCAAGGTAATTGCTGCAGTTTTGGTTTACAATAGAAGAGACCTGATTTCTTATTTAATAAAGCCCACTGATAGTGTGAATTGTCCATTAAATCTAATATGAATTAAGAATAGTGAAACAAAACTAATATATATTACACACATCATGGTCTATATTTTGTTTTGATAGGAAGAAGATATTTTCTATGCTTATTCTTCAAAACAAGCTTTCCTCAGAAAAAGATGTAAGACATTTTATTTTGCAGGCAGTATTTTTAGCTATTTACTTTATCTGTCTGTGCATTCAAGCATTTGTGAACAGAGAAATTTATAAGAAAAATGCACCTATGATTTGTGTTTCTCTGATGAAAACCCTATGATTTTGTGCGTGTACGCATTGTTTGTTTATTCCTCTAACCACTGAACACTGAGAGTTCCTTGGTGTGGGCCAAAGTCATACCAAGTAATATGATAACAGAATAACTATTTACTAATTCCATATCAATGTTTCAGCTTATCATTTGTCACTATTCAGTTAGAATAGGTAGCCTTTGCTTTGCTTTTCTCTCCTGGTATGCTGCTTGCCTTGAAACTTCACATCCTAGTGTGCTAAAGAATAGGATTATGGATGATTTGTTTTTAGATAGCTTGAGTCAAACCACTCTTACTGAAGATGTTGTTCTCACCATGAAAGACACCTATCAGGTTTTGAAGATAAATTTCAAAGAGTACTTAACATTTTTCTAACAGTGTCACAGTATTCTCTTCCACAAGAAATAAATAATTAAATAAATACTTTTTTTTTCCCTTTTCCCCTCCCCTCCCCCCCCCTCAAATTGCTGAATTTGCTGTTTACAAGACTGTACAGACAATAGGAGCTATAGAAAAGTTGAAGATTACCACAGCCAGACACTGAACAGTCATAGTCACTCTCTGAAACACTCATCTATTCCTCATCCAATTTTGTGAATTAAATAATGAACTCAGTTTGGAAACTGCAAGATATTTCAATAACTATTGCTGCTGATCTGAAGAATTCCTTAATATAACCATTGATCATAAAAGCTTTGCTCCATCAAGCATGATTTTGTGGGTATCAAATTTGTTATAGATGAATATATGACAAAAAACATACATGTATTTCAAAACCCCACAAAAACCAATGGAGCTATGTACATAATTAAATATAATCAAACTATCAAAGTCTTTGTTAAATGTAGATGGAGAACTGAATTCAGAGCAGGTTCAATGAGAAGGCAAGGTGTCATGGTTCCGTGATTTTTGGTTTTCGGTATTCCACATCATAACATCATGTGGGGCACTGGGAGTTTAACTGTTAATGCTCAAGTCCTGGGTCCTTGCCCAGAAGAGAAGAACTACATTCCCCAGGGGACTCTGCGGTCACAGAGAGGAGATACAACTCCTGGCAAGGTCACCTGATGGGCTCTTTCTTGTCCGCTCTTCTTCGTGGCCTCTCCTCCTGTCTCCCTGCTGCTCAACTGCACTGCGCATCTCACTTCAGCGTTGTGGTGAGACTTATCCACCTTTCGGACATTCTCTCTCTCATTATATTTGATTTATTAATTTCAATTCTAATTATATGGTATTATGGTGTGTTATCTTGCATTCCGATACTATGTTTAGTAAATTAGTTTGTTTCTCCTCAGATTTTTGCAGCTGTTTTTAATTATTTTGGAGTCCCCCGTTCCCTTTTTCCATAGGCACGAATTTTGCGAAATCCCTCCGCCCCTCTGTCCCGCCCAGGTCACGGAACTGGGCCGAACCAGCCTGTAAACTGTTGACACAAGGTAATATGAGAAAATAAAATAATAAAAAAAACCATTTTCCTGGAATAAATCTAAAATAAATACATATTTTTCTTAATTTACTTGAATTGATTTATAACTTATTTTATTATGAACTTGTGGTGTATGTATGGCGTAAAATAGGAATTGAAGAATATTTTTTTAATATTAGATTTTAAAAATTGGTTGAAGTTGAACAGTAATAATCAAAAGTAGAATCCACTATGTACAACCACAACACTGATTATATCTGTAATATTAACAAAGAATGTACAGCATATTACTTTAGTTGCATGAGGAGTGAGATGAATACAGAAGGGAAAATACTACCATGCTTGCACTAGTGGTTGCAGGCAGTAGAACCTCCAGTACACTTTCCTGATGGTGAAGGAAGGTGTGAGTTTCCATTTTAATTAATGCTATTGTAAGTAATTCAATTTTTGTTTAAGTAGAAAAAAGATTCTGCTTAGACTAGACACCTAGTCTAATCAGCAGAATGTCTCCCTGTATTCACCTCTAGTGAACACATAAACACATGATTAAATTATCACTGTATATTAAGATGTAATTTTAAAAAATATTTTACTTGTCTAAAATCATGACTGTGAACTGAGGTTTTTCACATGACAATCAGGAATTCAGTCTTGATACATTTAAACTCAGTTATCTGAGAAGCTTCAGCTATCAGCCACTGGAACTTTCCTGAGAATACAGATATTTTATACTCAAGTAAGTCTTAAGAGCATAAGCCTTTGAGACACATATGTTAAGGGTAACTTTGAGAGCCTTGAAGGATCCTTCCATATTAAATGATTTACATATGCTCAGGAAAGCAAAAGACATCAAAATGCATTAGCACACCTTTGCACTCAAAATACTGAAAAAAATAAATAAATAAAATTGTTGTCTTTGGGGCCTTTGGGAGATGGGATTTTTTTTGGTCATGATAAGGATATGCTAACAACAGGATTTTCCAAAGAATGAGTAGGAGAACAATCGGTAAAATAAGAGAAGTCTTATTTAAGAGAAGTAGGAAAAGATGGACATGTAAAAATAATGAATTGAACAGTGCCTCAAGAGAGCTTTTAAATAACTCTGTCAAAGCTATCAGAGAAATAAAGTAGGATAGGAAATAAAAACCACGAGATCAGGCTAAAATAAATGAAGAAGATGGAAAGCAGCCTAAGGCATGAACAAGAGGTTGCTCCAAATACTACCAGAGATTAAACTCTCATTTGAACATCCCAATTTTATCTGAAAGTTGTAAACTGGTATTTCATATCACCTCCCTTCCTGGCAGGTGGAGAACCTTTATGGTTCCACTGAAACTATGAACATTTTAAAGCATTTATCCTAACTGCAGGATCAAATCCAGAGAATGGTGGTCAACAACTCCATGTCTGGATAGAGATCAGTGACAAGTGGTATCCCTAGGGGCCAGGTATCCCCAGTGGGATTGATATGCTTTAGTATCTTTAACAGTGACATTGACAGTGGGATCGAGTATACCTTCAGCAAATTTGCTGATGACACCAAACTGTGGGGTGCCATCAACACATCAGAGGAACAGGATGCCAGCCAGAGGGACCTAGACAGGTTTGAGCAGTGGGCCCAC